>NW_027362761.1:310028712-310516212 GCF_046119375.1 Phyllobates terribilis
TATTCAGTTTAAGGGAAATGGTACCAAATACTAATGAAATGTATGTAAACTTTTGACTTTGCAGTAAGTAATAAAAATGCCTTAAAACATTCTCTCTCTCTTTCATTATTCTGGCATTTGGCAAATATTAAAAATTATGGTAATCCTAATTGACCTAAAATGGGAAAGGTTTATTCTGATTTCATGTCAGACATTGAGAAAAAATAAGAATATATGTCTTTTTATATAGTGTATGTAAACTTCTGGTATCAACTGTATACAGAGAACAAGAGTGATGTAATGTAGGATGCAGCTATATATAGGTTGTGCTGAGGTTGCACTTGCAAAGACTCATGAACCACAGAAGACAACACTAGTATTATAAGTGGCTCATGGTAGGCGGGAGGAGCCCTATTATACATTTTGCATAGGGTCCTTTGAGACGCAAGTTATGTCTCTACATATATATATATAATTATTCTTATAAGGGAAAAGATCCTGAGCCCCTCACTGTTGTCTAGAATGAAGGGGCACAAGTCTTCCGCCCAGATGCACTTTTGACTTCTGTCGCTTCTCTTTGGCAACAAAAAACACTGAAGACAAACCATGGTACAGTGCTGCCAAGGAAAACTGACAGGAGCCAAAGGAGAGGATGATTAAAGGGAACGCATCATCAAAAAATGACTTATTATTTCAGGTTTATTTGTTTAAACCAGCCACCAGGGTCTTTTTTAAATTAACTTTCTGTTCATTCAGGAAATTTACATGAACATTAGCAGCAATGAACAGACGTGGACCCTAACGTTTGTATTTAATAATCTAATGAGGTCATTGTGAAAGGAAGGGGCACAGGGTCAGCTGTGACATCGCCTACTGTGGATTCGGTGTTATCAGCTGTGTAGAGGTCAGGGCCAGCGTCAGCACCCGGGCAAGTGCCAGGGCCCTGAGCAGGCGGGGGGCCCACTCGCGGTCTGGCACCCCGCCAGGCTATGGGTGGAGGAGAGTGGTGCCAGCGCCCGGCCTTCTCCCCCACTTGCTCAGGGCCCCGGCAGCCGGATACTTACCTCTCCTCGTGCCTCCGCAGATCCGCTGTCGTCCTGCTGTGCGCTCCCTGTGACGTCTCAGGTCAGACGGTGCGGTGACATCTTTCCACCGCACCCTCCCCTGAGCCGTCACAGGCAGCGCAGAGCGGGACGCCGCCGGAGTCCGCACCTGAGCAGCGGCAGTAGGAGTGAGGTGAGTATTTGATTTTTTATTTTTAATGTATGGAGGCATTGGGCATTATATAGGGGGGGGGGACATCCTGCATGGGGCATTATATGGGGGGGGGTGACATCCTGCATGGGGCATTATATAGGGGGGGGGTGACATCCTGCATGGGGCATTATATAGGGGGTGACATCCGGCATGGGGCATTATATGGGGGGGTGACATCCTGCATGGGGTATTATATGGGGGGGTGACATCCTGCATGGGGCATTATATGGGGGGGTGACATCCTGCATGGGGCATTATATGGGGGGGTGACATCCTGCATGGGGCATTATATGGGGGGGGGGGACATCCTACATGGGGCATTATATGGGGGGGGGTGACATCCTACATGGGGCATTATATGGGGGGCTGATATCCTGCATGGGGCATTATATGGGGGGAAAGTGACATCCTGCATGGGGCATTATATAGGGGGAGAGGTGACATCCTGCATGGGGCATTATATGGGGGGGGTGACATCCCGCATGGGGCATTATATGGGGGGTGCGGCATCCCGCATGGGGCATTATATGGGGGGTGCGGCATCCCGCATGGGGCATTATAAGGGGGGGTGACATCCGGCATGGGGCATTATATGGGAGGGATGACATCCTGCATGGGACATTATATGGGGGGGGTGACATCCTGCATGGGGCATTATATGGGGGGGTGACATCCTGCATGGGACACTATAAGGGGGGGGGGGGCAGCCTGCTTGGGGCATTATAAGGGGGGAGGGGGGGGGGGACAGCCTGTATGGAGCATTATATGGGGGCCAGTACTCTGTATGGAGCATTATATGGGGGCCAGTATTCCGTATGGAGCGTTATATGGGGGCCAGTATTCCGTATGGAGCATTTTATGGGGGCCTGCATTTTGTATGGAGTGTTATATGGGGGCCAGTATTCTGTATGGAGTGTTATATGGGGGCTAGTATACTGTGTGGAGCGATTCGCCGGTTTCTGAGCTATTGTGGAATTTACAATAGATATCGGTCATGTAATGTAAGAATTTAAGTCTTTGCACTGTAATATATATATATATATATATATATATATACATATATATATATATATATATATACATATATACACACACATACAGTACAGACCAAAAGTTTGGACACACCTTCTCATTTAAAGATTTTTCTGTATTTTCATGACTTTGAAAATTGTACATTCACACTGAAGGCATCAAAACTATGAATTAACACATGTGGAATTATATACTTAACAAAAAAAGTGTGAAACAACTGAAAATATGTCTTATATTCTAGGTTCTTCAAAGTAGCCACCTTTTGCTTTGATGACTGCTTTGCACACTCTTGATGAGCTTCAAGAGGTAGTCACCGGAAATGGTCTTCCAACAATCTTGAAGGAGTTCCCAGAGATGCTTAGCACTTGTTGGCCCTTTTGCCTTCACTCTGCGGTCCAGCTCACCCCAAACCATTTCGATTGGGTTCAGGTCTGGTGACGGTGGAGGCCAGGTCATCTGGCGTAGCACCCCATCACTCTCCTTCTTGGTCAAATAGCCCTTACACAGCCTGGAGGTGTGTTTGGGGTCATTGTCCTGTTGAAAAATAAATGATGGTCCAACTAAATGCAAACCGGATGCAATAGCATACCGCTGCAAGATGCTGAGGTAGCCATGCTGGTTCAGTATGCCTTCAATTTTGAATAAATCCCCAACAGTGTCACCAGCAAAGCACCCCCACACCATCACACCTCCTCCTCCATGCTTCACGGTGGGAACCAGGCATGTAGAGTCCATCACCTTTTCTGCGTTGCACAAAGGCACGGTGGTTGGAACCAAAGATCTCAAATATGGACTCATCAGACCAAAGCACAGATTTCCACTGGTCTAATGTCCATTCCTTGTGTTCATAAGCCCAAACAAGTCTCTTCTGCTTGTTGCCTGTCCTTAGCAGTGGTTTCCTAGCAGCTATTTTACCATGAAGGCCTGCTGCACAAAGTCTCCTCTTAACAGTTGTTGAAGAGATGTGTCAGCTGCTAGAGCTCTGTGTGGCATTGACCTGGTCTCTAATCTGAGCTGCTGTTAACCTGCGATTTCTGAGGCTGGTGACTCGGATAAACTTATCCTCAGAAGCAGAGGTGACTCTTGGTCTGACTTTCCTGGGGCGGTCCTCATGTGAGCCAGTTTCTTTGTAGCACTTGATGGTTTTTGCAACTGCACTTGGGGACACTTTCAAAGTTTTCCCAATTTTTCGCATTGACTGACCTTCATTTCTTAAAGTAATGATGGCCACTCGTTTTGCTCTACTTAGCTGCTTTTTTCTTGCCATAATACAAATTCTAACAGTCTATTCAGTAGGACTATCAGCTGTGTATCCACCAGACTTCCGGTGACTACCTCTTGAAGCTCATCAAGAGAATGCCAAGAGTGTGCAAAGCAGTCATCAAAGGTGGCTACTTTGAAGAATCTAGAATATAAGACATATTTTCAGTTGTTTCACACTTTTTTGATAAGTATATAATACCACATGTGTTAATTCATAGTTTTGATGCCTTCAGTGTGAATGTACAATTTTCAAAGTTATGAAAATACAGGAAAATCTTTAAATGAGAAGGTGTGTCCAAACTTTTGGTCTGTACTGTATATGTGTAATATATATATATATATATATATATATATATATATATATATATATATATACACATATAATTTCTCTGCGGTATCTGTGGATTATGAATCGTGGTATGTGTTAAATGGGTCCACTGAGACTCTTTTGCCAGGGGCCCACAAAAACCTGCAGCCGGCCCTGGTAGAGGTGCTAGCTGTCAGTCTAGTCCTGCCTCTGATAATATGGAGCCTTACTGTAAACTCTTCCTGAAAGGACAAAGTAAGAGACTAAAAAAGCCATAGTGGCCAATGTAAAATTTATAACACAAGAAAAAAAGCCAAACATTTTAAAAAAAATAACAGATTTAGCACAAAAACCTGATATAATCAACAGATCAGTTTCTGATGACACATCCCCTTTAATGTGGTAATTCTGTCTGTAAGTTCTCATGAAGGGGCTCACCGGTCACAGACCACCATCAATAATCACATTATTGAAATTATGAAGTCAAACTAAGCTTCCCACAGGTGGAAACTAATATGGAAGGTATAGAGTACTCCACAGATAGATACCATCAACTAACTAAAAGGTGACCCAGACAAGCCATGCTGTTTGCTGCAGGGGGAGAGAAGCTCATCATGGAGATCCCACAGGACGAGGTCTCCACACACAGCCAGCACACGGTTCTCAGCGGATGAAGCTGCGGCAGAGGAGTCTGCAGGTCCGTGGCCTGCTGGCGCTTTCCCACCCGATCACTAACCGGAAGCAATATTACATACAGCACCTGTTTATGACAAAGAGCGACATCCCGAGCGAGCTTCTTGGGTAATCCCAGTAAAACACCGCGGCAGGTCACGTGGGGGGACACAGCATGGGATGTCGCATGTTAGTGACGTCAGCAGCGGCCATGTGCAGGACGTCTGGAGAGGTTTCTAGTTGTTATTGAGCGCCCTCTGCTGGCTCGGAATATGTTGACATCGGCCCAGTCTGCCTCTCATCTGGCTGCACTGCGGGCACATCTCCTCCGCCCCTTGTTCTGTTGTATCAATTTTTAGTATAAAATGGAGCAGGATTTGTAGATATTAAATTACTTTTTTGTTATCATGTAAACTGTGCTTGTTAAAAAGTATTTAATAGCTGCAAAATGTAAAATTATATGATATACAATGTTATATCCTGAGGCAGCTGACTGGACCCTGCTCCAATGATCGAGGGGTTGTCAACTAAAATTAAAAATGAAACATTTTTATAAATGGGCCTATGGCAACAATGAACTGTTCTTTACTCCCCAAATCCAGCGCTGCTTCTCCATCATTGCTTCTGGTTTCTGTCATTGTCTGCAGCGCTGAACGCCTTGTGCTGTCAACTCTAACAGAGGCGCTGAGCTTACTGATTGGCTGCAGTGTTGTTGACATCAGCGCTGCAGACAATAGCAGACACCAGAAGCAGCGGCGGAGACAGAACTGGACCTGTGGAGGGTGAGAAATTTAAAAAAAAAACAAACAAACTGCAGCCAATGGAGAGGGGATTTCTGAAACCAGAAAACTCTTTTAATGTGGGGCTGTGAAACCTCTGATGTGTCCATTATGAAGTTCTGCAGCAGCTGAAGTGTGTGATATGATGTTCTATAGAGGCAGTGGTGTACTGCTAATAGTGGCAGACCACGAGGCAGCTATGGGCCTGTGATTTCGGGGGACTCCCTGCAAGCACTGTCACTGGACCCCCTCCCTGCCTGGCATCACATGTTCAACTGTATCTGCATCCTTTATACAGTTAAAAGCAATGGTAGAACTCAGAGCCGTCAGCCCCTGCTCCATCATTATATACCATTATACTGTTTAGAGGGCTATGTATGGGCCAATTATATGATTGGGAGGGTGAACCCATACAGGCAGACACTGATTGTGTAAGGAGTGTGACAGGAGCTGTTATACTCCTCTCCCCCTAAAGACAACATGTGCAGTAACCGTGTGTGATTATGTGTTAGAACATGGTTTTATTGTATAGTATGAGTAATGTAAAATGTGAAACGCCATAGAATCTTATAGGCACTAATGTGTGCAGTTAATGTGATGTAATGTTATTAATGTACAATATTCTTTATGTGTAACATATACTTAAAGTCTAGGGTTAAGTATAGGACATAGGTATAGCATAGGACTTGAGGGATTAAGTTAGGAAGGAAAAGTATTACAAATCGTGATTCTGTTCTCCCACCTGGGAATGGAGCAGATCCAGTCACAAGCGCCGCCATTGTCCTGACCCTAGAGGTGGAGTTACTACACGTGCAGGTAAACTGTCCCAATCTTGTGGAGCATTGAATTCTGGTGTTGTGGGATGTGTGAGGACGCGGGATACTGTGTCTCTGACTGATTTTTCTGGGATGGGATAGGATACTGCCTTCCCCGGTTGCCAGGCAACACAGGACACTGTTGTGTCTGGCACTAAGCAATGGTGGGATTTTGTCCAGTCTGCTGTTGAAGCTAGTAGGGAGTGGGTGTCTGGGGATGATTGGGAGGTAATCAACACCTGATCATTAGGCGGGCTATATAATCCTGCTCCCTGCTCAGTCCTTTGCTGTTTATTGCAGTTCCCTATGTGCTTGGTGGTGAGTGGTGCTGGCATTAGTCTTGCTATCTTTTCAGGGGTTTTCTCATTTTCTCTTCTGGTTTTACTTCCTGGGGTTCTTGTAGAGGTGCTCACCTGGTTCTTGACTAGGCACCAGCTGCATCTTCAGTTGCCACCTTTACTGGTTTGGTGCCAGCCTTGCTGGGTCCCACTACGAAGTGCATAACAGAAAGATTCAGTTGGGGGCATACTAGATATAGGAAGTAAGAAGTGAATTACACAGGTTAGGATACAGTTAAATGTTTGGGATCAGCCCCAACATGGGAGGAGTAAGGGTTAGTTAATAAAAGGAGCACTTACTGTTTTTTGTCAGATAGAAATGGTTGAAGATTAGATTGTAAGTGAGTGTTTGCAGCATACAAGGCCAAAAGGCTGGAGGGTACAAAAAGTATGGACTGTTCGAGGAGCATGAGAACGTCAGCTACTGTTTTCAGCCAACATCCCTGCAATGTTCGGGACCTACGGCCAGAATTAGGCACTGGAAAGTGTGCCTTATTCCTTTCCCACAAGTGGAAGCCAGATGGGGAGAAACATCAGGGAGACAGGACGGAACTCATGGAAGCTGGGGGCCAGATGGAATATCCCAGGGGCCACAGGTTATGAAGCAACTGTCCCCTGATTTGTGTGCGGCTGTTCCTGGATCCTGAAACGTGGAGACAGCGGAGGCCTCCGGCCGAAATGTGAGTGTTATACACTACACCCACAGCACATGGGAACTGGGACACTGTTTATTTGTGGGGTGCAAGGGTGTGTGAGAACAACAGCCTCTTGCCCATGACTACTGCCCTGTGCACTTTACAGCTGTATGGTCGGGGCTACACAAGCGTATGCTCTCTCGTGCAAGAGAATTGGGGCTGATTGTATGAAATTATGTCCAATTTGCCTTTTTTCTCTGTTTTTGTGTTGTTCCAATACACAAAAAGGAAATAAGATGTGTAAGATAGCTCACGGACACAAAGTCGATGGGAGGTATGTATCACAGAGATGGTTATCCTCTATGATGTAATCCTGGAGTGTTGCACTAGTGCACATAGCGCTAAGAGGATTGTTTGCTGCATCCCGGTCCAGGTTTTATGGGCAACTTGAGAGACGGGCGGGTCCTGTTGCCCACATACCTCATCTCTTGGTGTGGTTAACTAGTTAAAATGGAGGCCGTTGTTTGGCACATGGTCTTTGTTTGGAGGGAGAAGGCCTCCTGTGTGTTGTTGTCTCAAGACTGAGGCCGTGTACTGGATGCTATCCAGCCCATGTGCCCACAGGACGGGCTACCTAGAGACTTTGCCTAAAGGACTATTTACTTTGTTTTGCCTGCACTAAAGGCTCTTTGTTTTCTTTTTTCTTTTGATCGGTTTATGAAGCAATAAACGAATATGGACATTTACAGTGGGTACGAAAAGTATTCAGACTCCTTTAAATTTTTCACTCTTTGTTTCATTGCAGCCATTTGGTAAATTCTAAAAAGTTCATTCTTTTCTCTTTAAAGTACACTCTGCACCCCATCTTGACTGAAAAAAAAGAAATGTAAATTTTTTGCAAATTTATTAAAAAAGAAAAACTGAAATATCACATGGTCATAAGTATTCAGACCCTTTGCTCAGACATTCATATTTAAATCACATGCTGTTCATTTCCTTGTGATCCTCCTTGAGATGGTTCTACTCCTTCATTGGAGTCCAGCTGTGTTTAATTAATCTGATAGGACTTGATTTAGAAAGGCACACACCTGTCTATGTAAGACCTCACAGCTCACAGTGCATGTCAGACCAAATGAGAATCATGAGTTCAAAGGAACTGCCAAGGAGCTCAGAGACAGAATTGTGGAAAGGCACAGATCTGGCCAAGGTCACAAAAGAATTTCTGCAGTACTTAAAGTTCCTAAGAGCACAGTGGCCTCCATAATCCTTAAATGGAAGAAGTTTGGGACCACCAGAAATCTTCCTAGACCTGGCCGTCCAGCCAAACTAATAAATCGTGGGAGAAGAGCCTTGGTGAGAGAAGTAAGGAAGAAAAAAGGGTCTGAATACTTTCTGTACCCACTGTGTTTATGTATATATATATATATATATATATATATATAAAATAAAATAAAAATAATATATATATATATTCTTATAAGGGAAAAGATCCTGATCCCCTCACTGTTATCTAGAATGAAGGGGCACAAGTCTTCTGCCCAGATACACTTTTGGCTTTTGTCGCTTCTCAACAAAGAGTAAAAAATTTAAAGGGGTCTGAATACTTTCCGTACCCACTGTAAATGAAAACGCTTCCTCTTTGCCTCCCGATGCACCCAAGTGAGTAGAAACCCCACAGATGTTTATAACAAAACATGTGTAATTGCATTAATTTTCTGGGAGAAATACTTCATTTTCTGGAACAAGTTCAAGGGTGCCAACATTTTCAGCCATGACTGTATATAGTAACTATAGGATTATGCAATTATTTTTCTCAGGCATATTTTTCTTTTTTTTAAAGGTCCCCATTAGTGATCAGCCAACGTGCTTGGTTAAGGGGTTAACCGAGCACGCTCGTGTGCTTACCGAGTGTCTTCGGTGTGCTCGAAAACTATGTTCGAGACGCCATGGCTGCATGTCTTGCGGCTGTTTTGTTAGACAGCCGTGACACATGCAGGGATTGACTAACAAACTGCCAATCCCTGCATGTGTCGCAGCTGTCTAACAGCCACAAGACATGCAGCCGCAGCGACTCAAACATAGTTTTCGAGCATGCCGAAGATACTCGGTAAGCACCCTTAACCGAGCACGTTCGCTGATCACTTGCCAAACCTCCCATTACCTTTGAAAAGTAGCTCACATATGAGTAAATTTTCAAGAAAATGTAAATGTACCTCCAGTTTGTTATTGCTTTGTATAAAACAGCAAAAGCAATGCTCTAATATACTGCACAATTTTTACACAAATGACTATGTCTACAAGTAGCGGGGATTGAATAACCGTTCAGGATAGCTTCATAGAATTTAAGGAATACATCTCATTTCACATCTGTAGAAAAAGATTATCTTGTTGTCTTCATACATATAGCAAGTTAAATCAGCTTTTGATGCAGATAACAGTGTAATACAGTGGCATGTAAAAGTTTGGGCACCCCTGGTCAAAATTACTGTTACTGTGAAAAGTTAAGCAAGTTGAAGATGAAATGATCTCTAAGAGGCCTAAAGTTAAAGATGTCACATTTCCCTTGAATTTTAGACAAAAAAAATGAATTTTCATAATTTACATTTTAAAAGTTACAAAAAGAAAAATAGGTCAATGCAAAAGTTTGGGCACCCTGCATGGTTAATACCCAGTAGCACCCCCCTTTTGAAAGTATCACAGCTTTTTGTAGCCAGCCAAGAGTCGTTCAATTCTAGTTTGAGGGTTTTCATCCATTCTTCCTTGGAAAATTCTTCCAGTTTTGTGAGATTCATGAGTCATATTGTGTGCACTACTATTTTGAGGTCTCGCCACAGATTTTCAATGATGTTCAGATCAGGTTACTGTGAGGGCCATTATAAAACCAAAGAGTTCTATTTTAACTTCATCGGTCCACAGAACTTGTTTCCAAAATTCATCAGGCTTGTTTGGATGTTATTTTGCATACTTCTGAAAATGAAAATAAATTTTATGGTGAGGACGCAGGAGAGATTTTCTTCTGATGACTCTTCCATGAAGGCCATATTTGTGCAGGTGTCTCTGAACAGTAGAACAATGTACCACAACTCCAGAGTCTGCTAAATCTTTCTGAATGTTTTTTCCAGTCAAGCGGGGATTCTGATTTGCCTCTCTAGCAATCCTACAAGCAGCTCTCACTGAAATTTTGCTTGGTCTTCCAGAACTTATCTTAACCTCCACTGTTCCTGTTAACTGCCATTTCTTAATTGCATTTCAAACTGAGGAAAGACAACTTGAAAATGCTTTGCTATCTTCTTATATCTCTCTGCTTTGTGGGCCTCCACTATTTTCATTTTCAGAGTGCTAGGCAGCTACTTAGAAGAACCTATGGCTACGTTTTTTTGACACGAGGTTAGAGGAGGCTGGGTTTTTATAAAGCTGGAAAACTTGCATCGCCTGGCCTTTCCTAACGATGATAGTGAACAAGTCATAACCATAACAGGTTAATTAAGGTCTGAAACCTTGGTCAAAGTTATCTGAGCACACAAATATTCAAGGGTGCCCAAACTTTTGCATCAGCCCATTTTCCTTTTTGTAATTTTTAAAATATAAAAAATAACAATATTTTTTTATTTGCCTAAAATGCAAAGGGAATGTGTCATCTTTAACTTTAGGCCTTGTGGAGATCATTTCATCTTCAACTTGCTTAACTGTTCACAATGACAGTAATTTTGATCAGGGGTGTCCAAACTTTAACATGCCACTGTATGTCCAGGAATCATTTTCATTCTTATGTGAGGTAATTTGTCATTCAACTCTTTTGGAGTGGTTCCTTCCTTTTCATCATCATTTTTATAGCACTATAGGTGTTGGAGTTCCTTTTTTCGCACACCTACCATTGTTCAATAACTTGTCTGCCCTGAGCTGGAAGCTTGCCACTTTGTTATACCTGAATGCAGTTTGACAAACAGGAAAGCAGGAGCAGACTTACTACACTCTACAATAGGCAGTGGGCAGATGTTACACACCTGTTCCGGGTATCCCAGGCTCTGATCCCTTCACCTCAGTCCGCTGCCCTCTGTTGTGCTCCACGTCGGGTTTTGCAGGTTATACAGCATGTGACATCATCTCCCTAGGCCTTTAAAGACCCATTAGGACACGCATCTGTGCCTTCAGATTGTGTTTTAAGACTTTAGTGTGAGATGAGATGAAATGGACTACCAATCCCTGATGAGGACCGACTACTTGACTCCTAAACCCAGAATAATCTGTGATTTCAATTAATGAATAATATACTCAATCTTTTCCCACAAGACTATATATCAATCTGTTCACCTTCTTCTGATCTATAACAATTTGCCCAGAGATGGGATATCAGGTGCAACCTGACAGGTTCCCTTTAATAAGTAAATTTCCGACTCACATTTTTCAAAACTGTCTAATAAATTTACTAAACATGAAAAAACTGGCTTTTAAAAGGAAGGACAAAGAGGCATTGAAAATTATACAGCGAGACCTAAAGGGGAAAATTAAGATTGCCCGTGAGGCATTCAGAGTTAAATTAGAAAATCAATTTGCACAAAAAAGCTCCAGAGAGGTGTGGGCTGGAATGAAGCTAGTGACTGGGTTTAAGGCAAGGTCGGAGCAGGGGGGTGGTGGACTTAGAATGGCTAATGAAATGAATGAGTTCTTCAATAGATTCAGCAATAAAGGTGCGGTAGCAGCAGGGAAGGGGGAGGAGGCCGGGGAACAACTAGCTAAATTAACAGGGGGTGAAATAGATCATTTCTCGGTCTCCAAAAATGACGTGAGGGACCAGTTTAGTAAGCTGGCCATTGGCAAAGCAGCAGGGCCTGACGGTCTCAGTCCACGTGTCCTCAGAGTGTGTGCAAATGAGTTGTGTACTGTCTTCCAGCATCTCTTTAACCAGAGCTTACAATCAAAGAGAGTACCAGTGCTATGGAAGACTTCCTGCCTGGTGCCGGTTCCCAAGACTACCTTCCCAGCTTCCCCGGGGGACTATAGACCGGTGGCCTTAACATCGCATGCGATGAAGTCCTTGGAGAGAATAGTACTTGCTCACTTGTGTCCGAGGGTGATGGCGCATACTGATGCTCTTCAGTTTGCGTACCGGCAGGGACTGGGGGTGGACGATGCTGTAGCGTCTCTGCTACAAACAGTACATTCCTTTTTTGACAATGATGGAACCACAGTGCGTGCTTTGTTCTTTGATTTCTCTAGTGCGTTCAATGTTAGAACCTTGCTGTTAGGTTTTTTTTCCCTTTGCTGGTCACATGACCTTGTTGGCCTATTTAATCCTGCTCCGCCCTTCTGGCTTTGCTGGACTTCATTGTATATCTACTTTCTAGCTAGCCTGTGCTCTGTATCTAACTCTGTTAGTTTGCTTGGTCTACGGACCTCTATGTTCTATCTATTTTGTTTGTTCGTCTGTCTGCTACTATTTCTGTTAGGAGGTGTCCCATATTCCTCCCAGTCCTTAGTACTTGTAGGGATTCCCTCCCCACATCTATAGGTCTTCGTACAGACTAGATTAGGACTTTAGCAGGTCTGATCGCAGGATCAGGTTCCCTGTTACATCGTAGGGATTCAGCTGAGTCTTATAGTAGGGACAGATCTCCTCTCTTTCCTTAGCTTTGGTAGCAGAACATAACAGTAAGTCCAGCCAGCAAATTCTCTAAGGAAAGATTTTTCTGTTCCATCATGGTGTCGGTTCAGGATTTGGCTCATCGCCTGCAGGGACTCTCTCTGGAGGTGGCCGAGCTCCGTCAGCACGTGAGTAACTGTCCTGGAGCACATTTCTTGGAGCCTAAGGTATGTTTGCCGGATTTATTTTTTGGTGAACACCGAGAATTTTTTTCATTTAAAAATGCTTGCTTATTGTATTTTCGTTTGAGACCTAAGTCCTCTGGGGATGAATCCCAGCGCGTAGGGTTCATAATGTCACTTTTGCGCAAAGAGCCTCAGGAGTGGGCCTTTTCTTTGCAACCTAGTGATTCATGCTTCAGATCAGTGGATAGTTTTTTTTCTGCTTTGGGACTATTATATGATGATCCTGACCGTGTCGCATCAGCTGAGACTGAGTTGAGACGTCTAAAACAAGGATCGGGTAATGTGGAAAAATATTGTACACATTTTCGTCGTTGGTCCACTCAAACAGGGTGGAACGATTCTGCTCTGAAAAGTCTATTTCTTGCTGGGCTCAGTGAAAGGGTTAAAGACCTGCTAATTGCTTATCCTACACCTGAGGATTTGCAACAGGCTATGCAATTAGCTATACGGGTGGATAGAAGACTGCGTGCTAGGGTTAATGAGAGCAAATCCTCTGCTATGTCAGTTTCTGGTTATGATAATGTGTGTACTAACAGTGGTGAACCGATGGAGATTGGATCGGTGGCACTTCGCTCTCAAGAAAAAGACCGTCGTTTTTCAGAAGGCTTGTGCTTCTATTGCGGAAAATCTGGTCATTTGATTAAAGGCTGTGAGCTTCGGATGAAGAAAGAAAAAAAAATGGTCAGTCACGCCCGTATTGCCTGTTTAAATTCCAAGGGTATATTTTTAGCTGCTTCCACGATTGCTCAGGAAAAATTAATGGAATTTCGGGTGTTTGTTGATTGCGGGTCTACACTGAATGTAATTGATGGGGGATTCGTGGAAAAACTCAATTTAAAACCTGAACCTTTATCATCCCCCATTGCTGTGGTTTCTGTGGATGGCTCCCCTTTGAAGAATATTACTCTCAAGGTCAGTGAATTTCCTCTCACTATTAATGGTGTTCACCATGAGAAATTGGATTTGGTAGTGTTGAATAACTTGCCTTCTCCAGTAATATTGGGTTTGCCCTGGTTAAAATTTCACAATCCTGTACTGGATTGGTCTACCAGTGAAATTAAATCCTGGAGCCATAAATGTTATGACAAGTGTTGTAATGGGCGTATTGCAGCTTTGGATAGGGGAGAATTGCCTGTTCCTATTCAGGATTTTTGGAGAGTTTTTTCTGAGAAGGAATCGCAGGTTTTGCCTCCCCATAGAGACTATGATTGTTCTATTGAATTTGTCCCTGGAGCGACTCTTCCTAAAAGTCGTTTATTTAACCTTACTATTCCTGAGAGGAAGGCTTTGGAGGAATACATACAGACAAGTTTGGCCGCCGGTCACATTAGGCCCTCTAAGTCTCCTGTGGCGGTTGGATTTTTTTTTGTAAAAAAAAAGGACGGCGGTTTACGTCCTTGTCTGGATTTTCGTGAGATTAACAAAATTACGGTACGCAATCCTTACCCACTGCCATTGATTCCTGATCTGTTTAACCAGTTATTGGGGGCCAAGTGGTTCTCTAAAATTGACCTTAAGGGGGCATACAATCTGTTGCGCATGAAGGAGGGTGATGAATGGAAGACTGCTTTTAACACTCCTGTGGGTCATTTTGAGAATCTGGTTATGCCTTTTGGTCTTACTAATGCTCCTGCATTTTTTCAGAATCTGATTAATGACATCCTTAGACCTTTGATCGGTAAAAATGTGGTTGTGTATTTGGATGACATTTTGATTTATTCGCCAGATCTGGAGTCTCATTGGCGGAGCGTGCGTGAGGTATTACAGTTATTAATGGACAATTCGCTTTTTGCTAAGCTGGAGAAATGTGAGTTCGCTGTACAGAGAATTAGTTTTTTGGGCTACATTATCTCCAGCAAAGGTTTTGAGATGGATCCGGTTAAGGTTCAGGCTGTGCAGGAATGGCCTAGGCCTATTGGTTTGAAATCGATACAGAGGTTTTTGGGTTTCGCCAATTACTACAGAAAATTCATAAAAAATTTTTCTAGTATTGTCAAACCTCTGACTGATCTCACCAGGAAAGGTGCTGATGCGGTTCAGTGGTCTTCTGAGGCCATTGAAGCTTTTGTGTATCTCAAGGAGAGGTTCACCTCTGCTCCCATCCTTATGCAGCCTGATGTTACTAGGCCGTTTTTGGTTGAGGTTGATGCTTCCTCTGTGGGGGTTGGCGCAGTATTGTCTCAGGATAACGGGGATGGATTACATCCCTGTGCCTTTTTTTCAAAAAAATTTTCGGAGACTGAACTGAATTACGATATTGGTAATCGGGAATTATTGCCTATTAAACTCGCATTTGAACACTGGCGCCACTTCTTGGAAGGTGCGGAATTTCCCGTTCAGGTTCTTACGGATCATAAAAATCTGATATATCTTGATGCTGCCAAGCGCCTGAATGCCCGTCAGGCTAGGTGGGCACTGTTTTTCTCGCGGTTTAATTTCTCCGTTACTTACATCCCTGGTACTAAGAATGTTAAGGCGGATGCCTTGTCTCGCAGTTTTTCTCCCATAGTCGGTGCTGAGAAAGAGGAAAACATTCTACAAGAAGGTGTTGTGATAGCTGCTTTAGACTCCGTTTTGGAAGATGAGATTCTTAAAGCTCAGGAGAATGCCCCATCTAACACTCCTCATGGGAGGTTGTTTGTGCCTGGGACCTTTAGGAGAGATTTGTTTGTTGAGTGTCACGAATCTCGATTGGCAGGTCATCCCGGAATCTCTGAGACCAAGAGACTGGTGGGTCGCAGTTTTTGGTGGCCTGGATGGCAGAAGGAAGTCATTAAGTGGGTGCGCCAATGTACTATATGTGCTAGATCTAAGTCCTCACATACTCCTGCTGCGGGGTTGCTTTGTCCTTTGGAGGTCCCCAGTGCTCCTTGGACACATTTGGCTATGGACTTTATAACTGACCTTCCCCCCTCTGAGGGTTTTACTGTCATCTGGGTGGTCGTGGACCGTTTTAGCAAGATGTGTCACTTGGTTCCCTTCGTCAAACTGCCCTGCGCTAAAACTCTCGCTAAGGCCTTTGTCAAGGAAATTGTCAGACTTCATGGCGTTCCTACTGACATTGTTTCCGATAGGGGTCCTCAGTTCGTGGCTCGTTTTTGGCGTGCCTTTTGTGACAGGTTGGGAATTCATTTGTCGTTTTCGTCCGGATATCATCCTGAGTCTAATGGCCAGACAGAAAGGAAAAACCAGGATGTTGAGCAGTTCTTGCGTTGTTTTGTGGCAGACAATCAAGAGGGGTGGTCTGAGTTTCTGCCACTTGCCGAATTTGCTCTGAACAATCATACATCTTCTTCTGCTGGTTGTTCGTCTTTTTTTTGTTGTTCTGGGAGACATCCGTCGTTTGGGTCGTTCTCCAAGTTGGGATCTGCCGTGCCTGAGGAGGAGAATTTTTCCGGTGATTTGGAAAGAGTTTGGACGGATGTGCGTGGTAATCTTCAGGAGGCCAACAGAAAATCTAAAGACTACTTTGATAGGAAACGACAGGAGGTTTTGTTCGCTGTTGGTGACATGGTTTGGTTGTCCTCTAGGAATCTGCGGTTGAGGATTCCTTCTAAGAAATTGGGTCCCAAGTTTGTAGGGCCCTTTAAGGTGCTTCAGGTTGTCAACCAATCTGCTGTTAGGTTGGAGGTTCCTACCTCCTGGAGAATTAATCCGGTCTTTCATGTCTCTCTGTTAAAAAAAGCTGTTGTGTCGGATGGTGACGCCTCTGCCTCTGTTCCTCCGGTGGTGGAGGACGGGGAATATGAAATTTCTCGCATCCTTGACTCTAGACGGTATAGAGGTAGTTTGCAGTATCTTGTGGCCTGGAAAGGTTTCGGACCCGAGGATAACTCTTGGGTGAGGTCAGATGATGTTTCCGCGTCCAGAGTTATCAGAGCGTTTCACAGGAAATTTCCTGATAAGCCTGGTCCTAGGGGATCCGGAGGATCCTCTTAGAAGGGGGGGTACTGTTAGAACCTTGCTGTTAGGTTTTTTTTCCCTTTGCTGGTCACATGACCTTGTTGGCCTATTTAATCCTGCTCCGCCCTTCTGGCTTTGCTGGACTTCATTGTATATCTACTTTCTAGCTAGCCTGTGCTCTGTATCTAACTCTGTTAGTTTGCTTGGTCTACGGACCTCTATGTTCTATCTATTTTGTTTGTTCGTCTGTCTGCTACTATTTCTGTTAGGAGGTGTCCCATATTCCTCCCAGTCCTTAGTACTTGTAGGGATTCCCTCCCCACATCTATAGGTCTTCGTACAGACTAGATTAGGACTTTAGCAGGTCTGATCGCAGGATCAGGTTCCCTGTTACATCGTAGGGATTCAGCTGAGTCTTATAGTAGGGACAGATCTCCTCTCTTTCCTTAGCTTTGGTAGCAGAACATAACATTCAACACATTACAGCCACTCTTACTGCGTGGAAAGTTGATTAAAATGGCGGTGGATGAGGGACTTGTGAATTGGATAATTGTCTACCTGTCGGATAGGCCACAGTTTGTTAGGTGGGGGACAGCTACATCAGATAGTGTACTGAGCAGTGTCGGAGCCCCGCAGGGAACAGTGCTGTCGCCATTCCTCTTTACATTGTACACAGCTGACTTTCAGTATAAATCAGACCGTTGTCACCTCCAGAAGTACTCGGATGACTCTGTGATAGTTGGCGGTATTGGGAAGGACCAGGATGAAGAGGAATATAAAAGGGTGGTTGCGGACTTTGTAGTATGGTGCCAGGCTAACCATCTAGAACTAAATGTTAAGAAAACCAGGGAGTTGGTGATGAGCTATGGAAGGTGCAAGAAGGTATGCCTACCTGTTACCATTGACGGTCAGGATGTGGAGATGGTGGACAGTTTCAAATATTTGGGGGTTTACCTGGATAGCAAGCTAGACTGGAAGTGCCACATGGAGAAGGTCTACAAGAAGGGGATGAGTAGATTGTACTTCCAAAGGAAGTTAAGGTCGTTTAATGTGTGTGGCAAAATGCTTGAGGTGTTCTACCAATCCATTGTGTTATGCACACGCCCGGGCTAAGCGGCGTGTGCGTGTGATTGGTAGTGATTCCACTGGACCGTGCCGGAGAGTGAATGCCTGGAGGGGCGTGACTAAGTATTCACCCGATCCGACCAGGGTCGCACGACGGCATACGACGCCAGTGCACCAAGGAGGAACCGAGCAGAGGGACCAGGTGCTACTCCAGGACAGACCCCGGACACGGCTGTTGACCCACACAGGGGAATACAGGAACAGGCTGGTAGGCTGGCACACAGACTGGTGGGTATAGGCAGGCACGACTGGTATGCAGGCAGGCGGGTATGCAGGCAGGGGGGTAAAGGCAAGCACAGCTAGAGTGCAGACAGGGAGGCACTAGCAGGTAGGAACACAGGCGGGATAGGACCCAGTACACACCGGGACTCAGGAACAATACAGGCAGAGGGTTACAGGCAAGCACAGCTAGAGTGCAGACAAGGCTGAGCAGGGAGGACAGGGCTCTGTTCACACAGAACAGACAGGAAGGGAAAGACAGAGCCAGATACTCACACAGTACTTGCAGAGACAACAAGCAGGAGTTAGGTACGAGTTCAGACTCTGCAGAAAAAGGAAGGGAACGGACATAGAGGCAAAACAGGTAAAGGACAGGAGAGAGTTCAGACTGGAACTGAGTGTACGGAGGAGACCGACACTGCAGAGGGATACAGGAGCGGGTCTGGGAATACGGCCCCCAGAGAGGCGGAACGAACAGGCAAGGAGCGTGTTCAGACAGGACAGACCAGACACAGGAGCGGGTCTAGGAAATCGGCCACTAGAAGGCGGAGCGAACAGGCAAGGAGCGTGTTCAGACAGGACAGACCAGACACAGGAGCGGGTCTAGGAAATCGGCCACTAGAAGGCGAGAGGAAAAGGCTAGGAGCGTGTTCAGACAGGTCAGACAAGATACAGGAACGGGTCTAGGTAATCGGCCCCTAGAAGGCAGGAGGAACAGGCTAGGAGCGTGTTCAGACAGGACAGACAAGAGAACACAGAAAGGACTCAGTTCAGACACGGGAGCTGATACCGCAAAGCAGGAGACATACAGGACTCAGTTCAGACACGGGAACTGATACAAAAAGCAGGAGACAAGAGACGGGACCTGGCACCTTCAGAGTGCAAGCACACACTGAAGGAAACACTATGCTCAGGCAGGGATAGAAGGGAGCTGCTGAGCTATATACCAAGTGACAGACAGCAATAGGCTGAGGACGCACAAGGGGTGTGACCCACAGCAGGTACAAAAGGCAGGAAGTGATCGGGCGCCGCCCTTAAGCAGCAGAAACAGACACAAACAGACAGCATGGAGGGAAGCCAGAGAGACATTCTGGACAGGAGATCAAGTGCGCCCTCTTGCACAGTGGGAGATGGACCACCATGCAAGGACGCCGCCAGGTATGTTACAGTACCTCCCCCCTTACGCCCCCTCTTCTTCAGGCCTGCCAGAATCTTCCGCAGGGAATTCGAGGGCCAGTCGTTCACTGGGTTGGAGGGGGACAGAGACTTAAGGGTAATCTCTGCTTCGAGGTACATCTTGTCAAGCTCACAGGAAGAAATAGACGGGTTATCAGGTACACAATGAGGAAAAGTCACTGTCTCTTTGTTATCTGGTGGTATCCCGGAGGATTCAGGAAACAACTGGAGGTCCTCCGCTGGGTCAGAAGAGTGCAGAGGCTCAGAGAAAACAACTGCTTCAGAGTACACTAGGTCGGACTCACTGGAGGAAGCAGGCGAGGTATCGGGTACCGAGTATAGGAAAGTCTCTGTCCATTCACCACCAGGTGGCACCCCGAAGGGTTCTGGAGACAGCTGGCGGTCCTCCGCCTGGTCAGAGGGGTGTAGAGACTCACGGGTAACCTCTGCTTCAGAGTACACTAGGTCGGACTCACTGGAGGAAGCAGGCGAGGTATCAGGTACCGAGTATAGGAAAGTCTCTGTCCATTCACCACCAGGTGGCACCCCGAAGGATTCTGAACACAACTGGAGGTCCTCCGCCTGGTCGGAGGGGTGTAGAGACTCAGGAGTAACCTCTGCTTCGGAGTACACTAGGTTGGACTCACTGGACGAAGCGAGCGAGGTATCAGGTACAGAGTATAGGAGAGTCTCTGTCCTTTCGCTACCAGGTAGCACCCCGAAGGGTTCAGGAGACAACTGGAGATCCTCCGCCTGGTCGGAGGGGTGTAGAGACTCGGAGGTAACTACCACTTTGGGGTACCCATTGTCAGGCTCACAGGACGAAGCGGACAAAGTATTGAGTACCGGGTGTAGAGAAGTCTCTCGCCATTTGTCATCGAGTGGTATCCCGGAGGGTTCAGGAGGCAACAGGGGATCCTCCGCCAGGTAGTAGAGGTGCACAGACTCTGAGGTAACCACAGCTTTGGAGCATCCTTGGACATGCACACCGGTTAAAGAGAAAGAAGCATCTGATGCCGGGTGCAGGAAGTTCTCCTGTGTGGAGTCTGGATGGGCAGAAGTCTCTTCGGCCAGGAGAACTGGTGCACTACCCACGCACATTACCCATTGGGGTTTCTCCGGGATACAGGGAGATGAAGCTTCAGTAGGGACTTCAAGGTTGGGGTCAGGAGGTCTCAGGGAGGACAGACCCTGGCGTGACGGCTTGCCTCTAAGTCTAGCACGTCTGGACTGCCTCTTGAGGTTGAGAGAAGTATTCCGGAAAGCGTAGACACCCTGTGAGGATTCTGGGTGGGCAGTAGTCTCATTGGGCTGGAGGACTATTGCGCTACCCACACACATTACCCGTCGGGGCTGCTCCGGGATATTGGGAAGTGAAGCTTCAGCAGGGGCTTCAGAGTTAGGGTCCTCGAAGACCATACGAAAGGCCACCAGGAAGGCCTGCAGGTCAAGGATGACAGGATCCCATGCTTCCCATAGGGGGGTGACCCATTTCAAGGCATCACCCGCTAGGTAGTCAATCATAAAGGCCACTTTAGCCCAATCGGAAGGAAAATAGAGAGGGTAGGCCTTAAAGTGTAGCATGCATTGCCCCACAAATGCACGACACTGTCTTGGATCCCCATAGTAACGTGGCGGATCCGCAGGAACGAGGGCTGATAGATCCATCTGGACGGGTGCGTAATTCGCCTGGAACTCAGCTAAAGGGGGAAAAAAAATTATTTATTTTATTTTAATGCATGTATTCGCTGGAAAAACTTCTCAAAGAGCGAAGGCCGTGGGGCTCAACGGGAACCATGGCCTGAGCATGCTGTTATGCACACGCCCGGGCTAAGCGGCGTGTGCGTGTGATTGGTAGTGATTCCACTGGACCGTGCCGGAGAGTGAATGCCTGGAGGGGCGTGACTAAGTATTCACCCGATCCGACCAGGGTCGCACGACGGCATACGACGCCAGTGCACCAAGGAGGAACCGAGCAGAGGGACCAGGTGCTACTCCAGGACAGACCCCGGACACGGCTGTTGACCCACACAGGGGAATACAGGAACAGGCTGGTAGGCTGGCACACAGACTGGTGGGTATAGGCAGGCACGACTGGTATGCAGGCAGGCGGGTATGCAGGCAGGGGGGTAAAGGCAAGCACAGCTAGAGTGCAGACAGGGAGGCACTAGCAGGTAGGAACACAGGCGGGATAGGACCCAGTACACACCGGGACTCAGGAACAATACAGGCAGAGGGTTACAGGCAAGCACAGCTAGAGTGCAGACAAGGCTGAGCAGGGAGGACAGGGCTCTGTTCACACAGAACAGACAGGAAGGGAAAGACAGAGCCAGATACTCACACAGTACTTGCAGAGACAACAAGCAGGAGTTAGGTACGAGTTCAGACTCTGCAGAAAAAGGAAGGGAACGGACATAGAGGCAAAACAGGTAAAGGACAGGAGAGAGTTCAGACTGGAACTGAGTGTACGGAGGAGACCGACACTGCAGAGGGATACAGGAGCGGGTCTGGGAATACGGCCCCCAGAGAGGCGGAACGAACAGGCAAGGAGCGTGTTCAGACAGGACAGACCAGACACAGGAGCGGGTCTAGGAAATCGGCCACTAGAAGGCGGAGCGAACAGGCAAGGAGCGTGTTCAGACAGGACAGACCAGACACAGGAGCGGGTCTAGGAAATCGGCCACTAGAAGGCGAGAGGAAAAGGCTAGGAGCGTGTTCAGACAGGTCAGACAAGATACAGGAACGGGTCTAGGTAATCGGCCCCTAGAAGGCAGGAGGAACAGGCTAGGAGCGTGTTCAGACAGGACAGACAAGAGAACACAGAAAGGACTCAGTTCAGACACGGGAGCTGATACCGCAAAGCAGGAGACATACAGGACTCAGTTCAGACACGGGAACTGATACAAAAAGCAGGAGACAAGAGACGGGACCTGGCACCTTCAGAGTGCAAGCACACACTGAAGGAAACACTATGCTCAGGCAGGGATAGAAGGGAGCTGCTGAGCTATATACCAAGTGACAGACAGCAATAGGCTGAGGACGCACAAGGGGTGTGACCCACAGCAGGTACAAAAGGCAGGAAGTGATCGGGCGCCGCCCTTAAGCAGCAGAAACAGACACAAACAGACAGCATGGAGGGAAGCCAGAGAGACATTCTGGACAGGAGATCAAGTGCGCCCTCTTGCACAGTGGGAGATGGACCACCATGCAAGGACGCCGCCAGGTATGTTACACATTGTGGCTAGTGCCACCTTTGCGGCAATAATTTGCTGGGGTAACAGTGTGCGTGTTGCTGACGCCAACAAGCTCAACAGACTTATCAAGAAGGCTAGCGCGACGGTGGGCCTACAGCTTGGGACTTTTGAAGAGGTGGTAAAGGATAGGATTAAGAAGAAGTGCAGAGCTATAATGGGCAACAACACACACCCGCTTTATGAACTGTTTGCGAAACAGAAGAGCACATTCAGCAATCGCCTAATACAACTAAGGTGTAAAAAGGAAAAATACAGGAAATCGTTTGTTCCAACAGCTATGGGGGTGTTTAACAAATGTCTGAAAAGCAATGTCTAAAGCATTCCAAATGTTATGTTATCATATGTGTCATGTTCGAGATCTGTGTTCTGCTGCTGTGATACCGCAATTTCCTCCGGAATAAATAAAGTATATCTTATCTTATCTTAATAAGACAAAGAATTTCTGAATAAAGTCTTTCAATTTCATAAGAGAAGACAAAGGATGGAAGTCTAAAAGCTGTAACTGTAATTTTTTTCTGTTTATTTGCTAGTACAATATATTCATAGGAGAAAGTAAAATACATTGCAGATGCAAATAGTATTATTCCAAGGTTTTAAAGAGGAACTCCAGCAAAAGTAGAACCGTTCCAACCAACATTTCCCGCATTTACGTCAATGAAAGTGATGTAAACCCTGAAAGAGACAATAGAAAAAATTTCTATGAGAGAACTGCAATACATGCATAGGTGAAAATGAAAACTGAGTAAGGTAAATCTAGCATAGTTTAATAAGAGTGGTGGTGCTAGTGGGTGGATACTGTGAACCTGCTGCAAGAAAAACTACTACCACAGTAGTCTAATGGGTAAAAAGATTAAATAGGTATATATAGTTTATATATACGCTTGCGCTGGTAACGGAGTGTGGGAGTGAGATGGGTATAGATGAAATAAAATAAAAGGATTTATTAAGACAAGTTAAAAAGTAAAAGGTACAATTTTAGTTAAAACCGGATTTAAATAATCATAAGGCTGGGAAGGATCCTTGTGGTCCTGAATGAAGTGCGTAGTGTGTCTTATAAATGGGATGGAGGATTTTTCGTAGAAGAGAATCCCCTAGGAAACATAGATAGTGAACAGGTATAAGTAGGTTAACCTGTGTAGGGGGATCCAGAATATTTATAGTTACCTGTGGTTGATGCAAAGAGCAGATGGCTGGTTAATCAGTGAGATGGATAAGATAACCTGGGAGTGATACCTTTAGGCTGTGTGCCCACGATGCGTTTTTTAAGCGTTTCCGCAGCGGCAAAAACGCTGCAGAAACGCTTAAAAAACGCATGGTAGAAGGCCTGCCATGTTCCCCAATGATAATCTGCATGTGCTGTGCACATGCTGCGGAAATTTCTGCTGCGGATTATCATTGCGGAAAAAAACGCAGCACTACCAATTATTTTGCGGAAGCGCTGCGTTTTCGCCGCCATTGACTTGCATTAGAACGCGCCAATTCTGCAAGACTGCATCTTGCTGCAGCCAGCACAGGAGCGCAGCAAGACTGCAGGGGCCATTGGAAGGTAAGTATAGGTTTATTTTTTTATTTTTAACCATTCTCTCGGGTCACACTATATAAATCCATGCTGGTTGCATGGATTTATATAGTGTGACCAAGTTGACAAGCACTTTCCAAGTGATGCTAAAATTGCTTGGAAAGCGCTTGACAACCCGCATGCGGAAATGCAAGTGAAGAACGCTTCATTTTGCATGTCCCTGGCAGGAAAAACGCATGTACAATCCGCATGTACAATCCGCATGCGTTTTTTTCTGCCAGGGAGATGCAGAAACGCTCATGAAAAAATCCTGAGCATTTCTGCATCGTGGGCACATAGCCTTAGAATAGGGAGAGAGGTTCTAAATGATAAAAAATGAAACCTGTAAAGAATGAAGGGCAGATATATTTACCTGGGTCTTTTTGATAGGGAGAATGGTAGTGGATTCGGCCTGTTTAGGCAATTTTCTATTATGTAGAGGCTGTAAGTGATGGATAGTTCATAAGTACCTTAGGCTATACGGAAGGGAGTTAGGACAGTTTTGAGCCAATATACCTCTGTTGTTGAAGGAACACTTATGTTTATAATCCACGCATTCTCCCCTTTCTTCAACAACAGAGGTATATTGGCTCAAAACTGTCCTAACTACCTTCCGTATAGCCTAAGGTACTTATGAACTATCCATCACTTACAGCCTCTACGTAATAGAAAATTGCCTAAACAGGCCGAATCCACTACCATTCTCCCTATCAAAAAGACCCAGGTAACTATATCGGCCCTTCATTCTTTACAGGTCTCATTTTTTATAATTTAGAACCTCTCTCCCTATTCTAAAGGTATCACTCCCAGGTTATCTTATCCATCTCAATGATTAACCAGCCATCTGCTCTTTGCATCAACCACAGGTAACTATAAATATTCTGGATCCCCCTACACAGGTTAACCTACTTATACCTGTTCACTATCTATGTTTCCTAGGGGATTCTCTTCTACGAAAAATCCTCCATCCCATTTATAAGAAGCACTACGCACTTCATTCAGGACCACGAGGATCCTTCCCAGCCTTATGATTATTTAAATCCGATTTTAAATCCGGTTTTAACTAAAATTGTACCTTTTACTTTTTAACTTGTCTTAATAAATCCTTTTATTTTATTTCATCTATACCCGTCTCACTCCCACACTCTGTTACCAGCGCAAGCGTATATATAAACTATATACAGTGCCTACAAGTAGTATTCAACCCCCTGCAGATTTAGCTGGTTTGATAAGATGCAAATAAGTTAGAGCCTTCAAACTGCAAACGAGAGTAGGTTTTATGAACAGAAGCATAAATCTTACAAACCAAAAAGTTATGTTGCTCAGTTGAATTTTATTAAATTTTAAGCATAAAAGTGTGGGTCAATTATTATACAACCCCTATGTTTAATATTTTGTGGATTAACCCTTGTTTGCAATTACAGCTAATAATCGTCTTTTATAAGACCTGATCAGGCCGGCACAGGTCTGTGGAGTTATCTTGGCCCACTCCTCCATGCAGATCTTCTCCAAGTTATCTAGGTTCTTTGGGTGTCTCATGTGGACTTTATTCTTGAGCTCCTTCCACAAGTTTTCAATTGGGTTAAGGTCAGGAGACTGACTAGGCCACTCCAACACCTTGACTTTTTCCCTCTTGAACCAGGCCTTGGTTTTCTTGGCTGTGTGCTTTGGGTCGTTGTCTTGTTGGAAGATGAAATTACGACCCATCTTAAGATCCTTGATGGAGGAGCGGAGGTTCTTGGCCAAAATCTCCAGGTAGGCCGTGCTATCCATCTTCCCATGGATGCGGACCAGATGGCCAGGCCCCTTGGCTGAGAAACAGCCCCACAGCATGATGCTGCCACCACCATGCTTGACTGTAGGGATGGTATTCTTGGGGTTGTATGCAGTGCCATCCAGTCTCCAAACGTCACGTGTGTGGTTGGCATCAAAGATCTCGATCTTGGTCTCATCAGACCATAGAACCTTGAACCAGTCTGTCTCAGAGTCCTCCAAGTGATCATGAGCAAACTGTAGACGAGCCTTGACATGACGCTTTGAAAGTAAAGGTACCATACAGGCTCGTCTGGAACGGAGACCATTGTGGTGGAGTACGTTACTTATGGTATTGACTGAAACCAATGTCCCCACTGCCATGAGATCTTCCCGGAGCTCCTTCCTTGTTGTCCTTGGGTTAGCCTTGACTCTTCGGACAAGCCTGGCCTCGGCACGGGAGGACACTTTCAAAGGCTGTCCAGGCCGTGGAAGGCTAACAGTAGTTCCATAAGCCTTCCACTTACGGATGATGCTCCCAACAGTGGAGACAGGTAGGCCCAACTCCTTGGAAAGGGTTTTGTACCCCTTGCCAGCCTTGTGACCCTCCACGATCTTGTCTCTGATGGCATTGGAATGCTCCTTTGTCTTTCCCATGTTGACCATGTCTGAGTGCTGTTCACAAGTTTGGGGAGGGTCTTAAATAGTCAGAAAAGGCTGGCAAAAGAGATCTTTAATCCACACATGTGAAGCTCATTATTCTTGGTGCCTGAACTACTTCTTAATACTTTAGGGGGACCAAACAGAATTCTTGTGGTTTGAGGGGTTGAATAATAAATGACACTCTGAATTAACTTTTAACGTTTTAAAAAAAAAAGCAAAAAAAAAAAACAAAGACAAAATTTGCTGCAGTGCATTTCCCACTTCCAGGCTGATCTACAGTACAAATGTCACAATGCCAAGTTAATTCCGCATGTGTCAACCAGCTAAATCTGCAGGGGGTTGAATACTACTTGTAGGCACTGTATACCTATTTAATAAATCTAGCATAGCACTATAGCTTTAGACATATGGATCCTTTGGACATGTGAAAATCAGTTAAAAAATGGGGCATGGGTCAGTAATGCTTTAGCATTGTGTTGGAGTGTCAGGGGCTTCAACAGATTAGTAATGCTATTTTGTAATATTCAAATATTACCTGCCCATGATCCCTTTTTTTTAACAGATACCCCTTTAAATGTAAAAGGTAGAGGTTATCATAAGATGATAACTACCATATCTCCAATGAGACATGACAGCTATCATTTCTTTCATGTTAACCAAGGCTTACAATATTCGCAATTCCTGTGATTGTGCAGTATCCACAATAGCAATGAGACATTCTTATCACAAGAACTTTGTAATAGACCATTAACACAAGGATACCGGTTTGAGATAACTAAGCAAGGTTTTGAGTTTACAATCAGCATAGCCTATCCTTATTGAAATATAAGAAAAAGAAAACAATTTTTTCCAATATAGTCTAATATAGAGGTTCAAAGAAAAAATCCATTGTTAGAAATAATTTATTTAAATTTTTTATTTTACTCATTTATATAGCGCTATTAATTCCACAGCGCTTTACAGATATTATTGACAATGTCCCCATTGAGGCTCACAATCTTGATTCCCTTATCTTTATGGTTTGGGGTGTGGGAGGAAACCAGAGAACCCGGAGGAAACCCCCATAAACATGGGGAGAAACTCTTTGCAGATATTGTCCTTGGTGAGATTTGAACCAGGGATTCCAGCGCTGCAAGGCTGCAGTGCTAACTACTGAGCCATTGTGCTGCCCAGTAATTGGTGTATTATTATTATTTATTACTATAGCGTTATTTATTCCATGGTGCTTTACATGTGAAAAAGGAGTATACGTAGCAAAAACACAAAAATCTTGAACAAAACGAGTCAGCGACTGGTACAGGAGGAGAGAGGACCCTGCCCATGAGGACTCACAATCTACAAGGGATGGGTGAGGATACAGTAGGTGAGGGTAGAGCTGGTCGGGCAGCGATATGGTGGAGCGGTGGTTACTGCAGGTTGTAGGCTTGTCGGAAGAGGTGGGCCTTCAGGTTCCTTTTGAAGATTTCCACGGTAGGCGACAGTCTGATATGTTGGGGTAGAGAGTTCCAGAGTAGGAGGGATGCATGGGAGAAATCTTGTTTGCGATTGTGGGAAGAGTAGATAAAAGGGGAGTAGAGAAGGAGATCTTGTGAGGATCGGAGGTTGCGTGCAGGTAAGTACCGGGAGATTAGGTCACAGATGTGTGGAGGAGACAGGTTGTGGATGGCTTTGCATGCCAAGGTTAGGGTCTTGAACTTGAGTCTCTGGGTAATGGGGAGCCAGTGAAGGGATTGACAGAGGGGGGAGGCCGGGGAGTAGTGGGGGGACAGGTGGATTAGTCGGGCAGCAGAGTTTAGGATAGATTGGAGGGCTGCGAGAGTGTTAGTAAGGAGGCAACAGAGCAGGAGGTTGCAGTTGTCGAGGCGGGAGATGATGAGCGCATGCACTAGTGTTTTTGCAGAGTCTTTGCTGAGGAATGTGCGGATCAGGGAGATATTTCTGAGTTGGAGTCAGCAAGAAGTGGAAAGGGCTTGGATATGTGGTTTGAAGGAGAGATCAGAGTCTAGGGTTACACAGAGGCAGCGAGCTTGTGTTACTGGGGAGAGTGGGCAGTCATTAACTTTGATGGATAGGTCAGATGAGGGGGTTGAGTGAGGTTGAGTGGAAAAAAAAGCAGGGGCCATAGAAATGAACCTTGGGAGACACAGACAGATAGGGGGCGAGATGAGGAGGTGATGTGTGAGACGCTGAGTGTCCGGTCTGTTAGGTATGAAGAGATCTAAGATAGGGCCAAGTCTGTGATGCCAAGAGAAGAGAGAGTCTGCAGTAAGAGGGAATGGTCCACTGTGTCAAAGGTAGATGACAGGTCCAGGAGGAGGAGGACAGAGTAGTGGCGCTTGGATTTGGCAGTTAGTAGGTCATTGGTGATTTTAGTCAGGGCAGTTTCAGTGGAGTGGTGCGGTCGGAAGCTTGATTGTAAGTGGTGAAAGAGGGAGCAGGAGGAGAGGTAGGAGGACAGTTCAAGGTGGACGTGTTGTTCCAGTAGTTTTGAGGCATAGGAGAGGAGTGCTATGGGGCGATAGCTAGACAGAGAGGATGGGTCAAGGGGGGGCTTTTTGAGGATGGGTGTGATTTAGGCATGTTTGAAACATGAGGGGAAGATGCCAGTTGTTAGTGACAGGTTGAAGAGGTGGGTTAGAGTTGGGATGAAGACAGTGGTAAGGTTTGGGATGAGGTGGGATGGCATTGGGTCGAGGTCACAGGTGGTGAGGTGCAATTTGGAGAGTGAAGAGGAAACTTGATCTTCTGTAATGGTGGAGAAGCTGGTTTTGGAGGAGGAAGGTTGGATAGATGTGAGGAGGGGCTGTGGGGACTTAAGGCAGAAGCTTTGTCTGATGTTGTCAATCTTCTGCTTGAAGAATGAGGCAAAGTCTTCGGCTGAGATGAGAGGAGAGGGAGGAGGCGCTGGGGGTCGGAGGAGAGAATTGAAAGTGTCGGATAGCTGTTTAGGGTTGTGAGACAGGGAGGATATGAGAGATAAGAAGTAGGTTGGTTTTGCTGCAGTGATTGTGGACTTGAAGATAGTGAGGGACTGTTTGAATGCGATGAAGTGTTCATTGGAGTGGGACCTTTTCCATCTCTGCTCAGCAACCCTGGAGGCCCGTCGCAGTCCTTTAGTCAGGTTGGTGTGCCAGGGTTGCCTATTGATTGTGCGAGCTTTGGTACGTTTGAGAGGGGCGTCCAAATCGAGAGCTGCTGCTATTGTGGTGTTATATAAAGCAGCAGCAACGTCTGCATTGTGTAAGAAACTTATGTCTGCAAGAGGGAGGAGGGATTCAGAGTGTGAGTGTAGGTCAAGGTGTTTGAGATTTCTGCGAGGGTGTGCAAGTTTGTGCAGTGGGGTTTGCGGACCTGGAGAGAAGAGGGCAGAGAATGTAAGTAGGTTGTGGTCAGAAAGAGGGAGAGGTGAGTTGGAGAGGTTAGATAGGGAACAGAGGCAGGTGAAGATGAGGTCCAGTGTGTGGCCATCTTTGTGAGTGGCTGTGGAAGATCACTGAGCAAGGCTGAAGGAAGAAGTGAGGGATAGAAGCTTAGAGACAGATGAGTGGGAAGTGTCAATGGGGATGATGAAGTCGCCCATGATAGTGGGGATGTCGGCGGAAACGAAATGAAGTAGCCAGGTGGTGAATTGTTCAAAGAAAGTGGTGGCTGTCCCTGTGACAGCCAGTTGGGGGTTGGAGAGGAAGCAGATGAGCTCACAGTGCACCTCAAAAGAGGGGAGAGTAACTTAGAGCGGCAGTTAGATTTGGGTGAAGGCACAGGTATCAGACATGAGAAAGCCTACTCCTCCACCATGTTTGCTGCTGGGACGGGGTGTGTGGGAAAGGTGGAATCCACCATATGAAAGTGCTGCTGGAGAAGCTGTGTCATAGGGGGTGAGCCAGGTTTCGGTGATGGCGAGGAAAGAAAGTTTGTTAGTAATGAAAAGATCATGAATATAGGAAAGTTTGTTTCAGACGAAGTGAGCGTTCCACAGAGCTCCTGTTAGTGCGACTGGAGAAGTCGGGACTGGGTGAATGGGATCGTGGATAGGAGGCGGAAGTGACTGTGGGGATGCGGTGAGGAGGACCAGGATTGGAGAGATGTCGCTGGCAGTGATGAGGAGCAGAGAAAGTGTTACCAGGTGGGAGCAAGAGAGAGCATGAGGTGGCTGTCTGTGTTTGGAGACACGGGATTGAATGTTAAGGAATAGTTCTGAGGAGGAGGTGAGATGGATGGGGAGGATATAGGGAGAGATGAAGAGTTCCTTACTTGGAATAGGGATTATATGGGTTAGTAGAAAGTGAAGGACTATAGAGGAGAGAGTGAAAACTAACAAACATTATTGTCCGAGATAGGTAGTAGGAAATTAATTGTTTAATTTAGAAGGCTGAAAAATGTGAAAGCCGTAGTGGTAAAAGGCGCATACACAAAACAAATCAAATGCACATATCCGTGAGGCACATGGGGCCAGATCTAACCCCAGGCGATCTATATGATGTAGTGGCACCTTCAAGAGGGCACGATAAGACAGTCACCCCAATTCATCAAAACTTTTTTGGCAGAAAACTGGTGTAAAACACTTAGAAAGGCGTGAGTTGCACAAACATTTTGAGACTTTTGGCATTTTCACACCAGTTAGAAGCAGCTCTGCCAAAATGAGCTGAGCTGGAGAGGAGCCTGGGCAGGACAGGGTGTGGCTACTCCTGCCCATCAAATTCAGGAAAGGTGCCACTATGCGCAACTCCAGTCTTAATGAATCTGCCCCACACTACTGCTGAGGAAAGAAGCTGAAATGATATTGCCATTGGAAGCTTTTGGTCCTGTAGGTTTTAGTGACCGTAATCAACTGAGTCTAATTAGTGATCATAAATATGTGTAGGTCTAATTTTATAATTTTGAGGTTTTAAAAATATTTTAACATACTATTGTCTTGTGTGTTTTATATGTAACTAAAGCTGGATAATTTATATATATGGAGGCTGTTTGGCGTTCGATATGATGGCTTTAAGGTGAAACAGCTGTTGCTTTATAGCTATCTCACATACGATGACTAGGCAACTGCAATAAAGGATTTGTATAACTGCATCAATGGTGAGCGCCACAACCATATCACTTCTTATTATTTGTGCACTAGTTGTCATATGCTGGTAAATACTGACCAGCAGACAAGCCCAGGCTTTATTTCAGCTCATACTATTTATTCTTTGAAAAACTGATTGATTTTGAACTCAGAAGACATACTGATAGGGAATCTAGATTGTGAGCCCCGATGGGGACAGTGACGATAATGTATGTAAAGCGCTGCGGAATATGTTAGCGCTATATAAAAAAAAAGAAAGAAAAAGAAAAGAAAGAATATTAGGCTTGTCTGACATTTCAGCTGTAAAATTGTGCTGTGTACTCCACACAAGAGCCGTACCATAGAAGAGAGGAAGCATCTGAGCATCAGCCAATATTTGTCTAGATGTTTGTGTAGATGTTACATTGGGCCATTGTTTTTGATTTTTTTGCTGAATTAAAATGGATAATGTGCTTAGAGTAATGACAAATGAAGCATGATAGCTCAATTATAAAAAAAAAAATAATAAACTTTGTGTCACCTCAAGGCAATATGAAGGATTTTGATAAGGCTTTGTGAGCTTTATTAATTTTGTAGGGAAACTCATTTTCTATCTTTAAGTAGTACATTTATTTTTTAGAAAAAACTACAAGAAGCAAAATGAACATAAACCCTGTTGCAAATAAATAAAAAGCGAGTGCATTTAAATAAAATAAGGTTCTTAGTAACACTGTTTTTGATCAAAAATAGTATGAAAGCTATCCCACCACGACAAAGTGAACCCGTTCGGGATAGCCCTACTCTGTCTAATATTAAAAACCTTACCATGTGTCAAAGTTGACCTCTGTGAATAAGGGCAGACAAAGGACCAGGTGCCGAACTGTGAACACCAGCCAAGGGAAGCTATTTAAATGTATTATCCAGCTCTTGGAATGGTGGCCTCGCCCTGGTTTGCACAGCATGCAAGGAGTTTGTATGTTCTCCCTGTGTTTGCATATGTTTCCTCCGGATTTTCCCATTTCCTTCTACACTCCAAAAACATATTGGTAGGGAATTTAGATTGTGAGCCCAATTGGGAACAGTGATGATGTCTGTAAAGCGCTATGGAATATGATAGCGCTATAGAATAATAAAACTAATGCAAAGGAAAGGAGCAGATGCCCATCCTAACCAATCAAGTTCCAGTTGCTATTTTCCAAAAGGCCTCTGAAGAATGACAACCCTGAAGATTGCACCAAATTCATTAAGAGGCATGTATCTAGGAGGAAAGGGAATTCTTTATGAACCTCATAGTCTTTATTTCATGGTCTCTCTTTGTTGGGAAATCCTGCAGCAGCCACATATTATATTGTAGTGAAGATAACTTGTAAGAATCTTATACTTCTGTAATTCAAATCTGCACCGTTTTTAGGGCAAGCTTTGTGTGAAGTGATATTTCCGTGTTCTGAATGTCGCATGTGTTTTCAGAGATTGGCCTGAGGCAAAGCTTATTACTGTTAGCTGTTGTAAAACATCTATAGTAAAGGAAAAAGGGGACACCAAGCGCAATAGGGTCTTATCCTAGGGAAAAAGAAGGTATTAGATATTTTGAGGAACTGCTCACCTGTCGTGTTGTGTTAATCCACAACGGAGAAATCAGGATGAATCAGCTGCTGCAGCGCCCACAGAACGGCAGGCACTGTATAAGTAAGGAAAATGCCTCTGACTGTGGCGCCCTTCCCCAGTCAGCTGTGACGATTGGTGCCCCCTCCTCCACCACCCTTTACTTGCCAGTGGGTAATGGGAAGTCCCTGCAGGGACCAATAAAATAACAGGGACAGCTGGCACAGGCCGTCCCATAAGTATAAAACCTAGTGATGACCCAGCCTCCTTCCTTTTCCCCTGTGGGTCCTGGAAGTGCGTAGGCGGATGGCCCTGCAACCTCTATTAGGCTGGGGGTAAAAGCAACCGACGTTTGGCTGCGACTTATGTTGTCGCAAAAGCACCACCCCTTTCCAACAGTGGCTACTGGACAACTGACAACAGCAGGCCAAAATTCAGTGGAGGTACATAGACCCCGGGCCTGCTGGTTGTATAACGAGGGACACTGTCTTTTTTCAGACTATGCAAATTCAAGCAGGAATGCTCAGCCTGTAGGGGAGCCCACCCCGCCGCAAGATGTTCTCGCCCGACAAGCAAATTATCAACCAAACTCCCACAGTCAGAATCCAAGGACCCCAGTGAGCGTAACCGCGATGGGCCCATGGTTAGACCGATCTCCTAAAAAGGAAGAGGCGGGACAGTTACGTTTTGGCTTTACATACTTTTTTTTATTCCTTTCAAGTTCAATAAATTGCCCACCTTCGCAAATAACCTAAAATCCGCAAGAGAACATCCTAAAATCCTCAGAAATAAAAAGAAGTAGCCCTAGGTAGAATGGCAGGCCCCTTTCCAAACCCACCTTTCAGGAACCTGAGAGTTTCCCCGCTGGGAGTAATCTCCAAAAAAGACCCAGGTAAATTCTGCCTGATCCACCATCTATCGTACCCCAAAGGAGACTCCGTGAATGACGGTATTTCGTCGGAAGAGGCCTCGGTCTCCTACGCGTCCTTCGACAGAGCAGTAACGCTAGTATGGGACGCGGGACCAGGAGCGCGGCTTTCAAAATCTCACATAGAATCCGCTTAACGCCTATTACCAGTACACCTGTTGGGATGCCAAGTGGACAACAACTACGTCTACGACACTTGCCTCCCAATGGGTTGTTCAATCTCTTGCTTTTACTTCGAGCTATTCAGTTCCTTCCTGGAGTGGGTACTAAGGCACGTAATCGGCAGTAGGTCCGTCACCCATTACTTGGACGACTTCCTATTTGTTGGACCAAAAAACTCAAACCTATACCAATCACTACTGAACGAATTTAAAAACATCTTGCAACGGTTCGGAGTTCCACTCTCCCCAGAAAAAAACGTAGGCCCCACAACAAAGCTGTCGTTTTTAGGCATAGAAATTGACACCACGGCGATGGTGTTTCGTCTCCCGATGGAAAAAATACAAAAAACAATTCACCTGATCGAAGGTTTTTGTGCGGTACAGAAAGTAACCCTACAGGAAATGCAAGCGTTACTAGGACTTCTCGTTTTCGCGAGCCAGGTGATGCCGGTCGGCAGTTTTTTCTCCTCGCTTATCACTTACAACAAAAGGCGCGTCCAAACCTAACCATAAAATCAAAATCAACAGGCAGCTACGGGCGGATTTAGAAGTGTGGAAAACTTTCTTACAGTCATTCAATGGTCACAACTTCTTTATGTCAGCCGAAACATCCAACCAGGACCTAAAACTATTCACGCCGGCAGCAGAATCTGGTGGCTACGCAGCAATACTAGACACCCAGTGGAGCACAGGCCTATGTCCCCCTACTAGAAAGAGCAAGGACTGACTAAAAACTATACCCTCCTAGAACTCTTTCCGATAGTAGCAGCGCTAGAACTATGGGGCATGCACCTGGCTAACAAAAACATCCTTTTCCAAACAGAAAATGTCAACCTGGCACTTTGCATAAACAAGATATCATCGTCATCCCTTCCAGTACTAGGCCTCCTGCGCTGGCTAGCACTGCTATGTTTAAATCACAATAATACATGGCCTGGAGGCAAATAATGCCATTAATAACGCACTATGACAATTTAATTGGCAGGTTTTCAGAGAGCTCCTCCCTAACGCCCATCCGTTGGGCTCCCTTTGCCCCCCCTCTGGGACCTAGTGGCGAAAACTGATGCCGTTACTTGGGCTTAAGTCGCACCGTCGACATGGCAAGCATATGGTAAGGCATGGGAAGAGTGGCTACGATTAGTGGCAGGCAGAAGAGTGGACAGGTGTGACCAAGCCAGATTAGAAGTTGCCACCAATTTTCTCTACCAGCTCGTGAATAAAGGCATATCAGGGGCATCAGCACATCAGAGGCTGGCCAAAGTGGCAGTTCATTTCCAATTACTGAATTGGGAAGACGTGACAAAAAGATTCATCATTAGACAAGCCTTAAAAGAGTGGAAAAGGGCTCAGCCAAGCAAGGAATGTAGACGCCCCATTTCGATAAGCCTGCTTACTCACATCATATCCCTAAAGGCAGTAACATGCCACTCCCAATTTGAGTCGTCACTCCTGTCTGTCGCCTTTGGGATCGCATTTTTTGGGGCGCTACGTATCAGCGAATTAGTCCCTCGATCAAAGAACAGCGCCAGTGGATGGTTAATCCACAAAGACGTAGTCATAGCCAATAACGTTATACGCATACGCAAATCCAAAGTAGATCCTTCCGACAGGGGCACCTGGGTGCTATTGCACCCTACAAACGGGATGGTTTGTCCGGTCAAACTAGTCAAAACCTATCTATTGATCGATCGATCGATCTATCTATCAGACGAGTCAGTTTCTCCTTATCCCACCTCGACGGCTCTTCACTAACGAGGTACCAATTTCAATCAATATTTAATAATTGTTTAACAGCGGCAGGGACCCACCCCAAAGATTACAGGACACACTCATTCCGCATAGGCGCAGCAATAGAAGCAGCAAGAGCAGGATTGCCAGAAGCAGAAGTTCAGAGGATAGGTCGATGACGCTCCGCGTGTTTCGTGAGACACGTAAGACCTGACTTGTTAAGTTAACTCGGTTTATTTTCTTCCAGGTGTTGCAAAGCCAACAGTTTGGGTATTAGGCCATTCATTCATATATTGGGCAGAACAACGGGCAAAGTGTCGCCCAGGCGGGAGTAATTTGGGTTTTTGGGGAATCAAATTTAATTGGAGAGGTATAACAGTGGCCTACAATGGCCACAAGTGTTCCTGGGGGCAGTCGATATCGCGAGAGAAGCAAGAAGTCCTGTCATTCTGATCATACATGCCGGGGGAAACATCCTCTGCCATTACAAGATCACAGAATTGGTTACGATGATGAAATTAGATACCGAGGGTTTCAAAGTATTCTTTCCCAAACTCACAATAGTGTGGTCCGAGATCGTGCCGAGAGCAGTGTGGCAAGGAGCACGAGGCAGCATGGCCATCGAACGTACGAGGCATACAATCAATGCACGGATGTCAAAATTTATAAGGGACAGATGCGGAGTGGTAATACAGCACCGTCAACTAGAAGGGGATAACGCAAACCTTCTAAGGCCCGACGGAGTGCACCTCACGGACATTGGACTCGACATATTCTTGTCTGGACTCCAAGATGGAGTCGAACAAGCATTACAAGCGATGGGTGGGGGTCGGAGTCCTGCATACGAGTACGCAGGATCCTCCGTGGCCTGGAAATAAAGAAAGGACATGTTGTAAAGTACCGCTCGTTGGCTGACTTGCCTGTGACGAGACAACAGGGCATTTGGCGACGAGTATGTTGATAACTTAAGTGCCTTTCTAATGGAAAAATAAACGGATAATTAATAAAGCTGTGACCGACCTTCACCCATCAAGTTGTACCTCGTGTATTATTGGCGATGTAGAGGGGTGGTGGGGGATTAAGCATGCATCGGCGTTTGTTTGGGGTCCCTGCAGTCTGGCAGGCACTGTACTAAATAAGGAAAGTGCCTCTGACTGCGGTGCCCCTTCCCAGTCATCTGTGACGATTGGTGCCCACCCCTCCACCAACCCTTACTTACCAGTGGGTAATGGGAAGTCCCTGCAGGGACCAATAAAATAACAGAGATGGCTGGCACAGGCCGTCCCATAAGTATAAAACCTAGTGATGACCCAGCCTCCTTCCTTTTCCCCTGTGGGTCCTACCCTCCCTCCCCTTTGAGAAGACGGTTAAAGTGGCTATTTCTTTTAGACTTTGCAAGTCACAGTGGCCTGGAAATAAAGAAAGGACATGTTGTAAAGTACCGCTCGTTGGCTGACTTGCCTGTGACGAGACAACAGGGCATTTGGCGACGAGCATGTTGATAAATTAAGTGCCTTTCTAATGGAAAAATAAACGGATAATTAATAAAGCTGCGACTGACCTTCACCCATCAAGTTGTACCTCGTGTATTATTGGCGATGTAAAGGGGTGGTGGGCGCGTCAGCGTTTGGTTGGAGTCCCCGCAGTCCGGGAATCCCGTCGTAACAATCAATAGGTAGGAGAATGAGGGTGATAGTCTAACATCGGCACCGCAGACTATCTTCTTCCACAGGAGAACCACAGTAGTAGATATTGTGTCCTGGCTGATGTATTTTAATCTACTACTGTGGTTCTCTTGTTGAAAAAGTTAGTCCAACTTCGAAACACATAGAGAATAAACCACTTGTTCTTACTGTCACTGTTCCCTGGTTTCTTATCTACATCGGCAGTACGGACTATTACCCTCATTTTCCTACCCACGGACATCTACAGTGTTACCTCAGCATTAAATGAATGATGGTGGTGGTAGGGGGTAATCTTTATCCATTCTCATACTTTCTAACTCTTCTAAGTGGTTCTGCGTGAGACTCTGGATTGTGGTATGTAAATATCAACTCCAAAAATGTTTTGCATAATCATGCATTACTTTTTTTTTATCAAGGCCCTGCCCCTTTTATACAACCTCGAATGTTCATCTGGACTCTGACTTTTTCTGATGACAGAGGCTATCATGCACAGGAAACTTTCTTGAAGTGCTTTTGGATTTGGGGAAGCTTTGGCAGCACCCAGAGGATTTCTGTAGTTTCCAACTCTTCCACTCTGTAATAGCTGTAAAGCATTTCCATTCCCGTGTGATCCACCTCTTTGTCAATATCAATAAAAAGACATATAATACATGTATGCACAAGACTTGCCTTTCAGGAGGTATTTGCAGCTGTTTGTTGAGAAACTCGCACAGTATCTTGGAGTATCTTTCATTACGTATACCACCAGTCTTTGCAATGCTTTGCAGACTACAGAGGCCACAGGGATCTTTAGTTCCAGCAAAAGACAATTGTTGATCTGGGTGAATGATCACCGCAAAGTACTAGAAGACACAAACAATATAATGTATGTTAATGTAGCACCATGCAATGAAAGCTGGCCACACAACCCAGACAAGAGTATTTGTACAATATGCTCCTTGTGTATGCACATACTTTCATTTACGTTTCATTATTTTAATTTTTAAACAATGATTTCACTGAACAACAATTTTTTATAGTTTGTTTTGTCTCTTCTAGTTTTGGTTGATTCATATAGATTTCACAATGCTGAACAAGAATATGTAAGCCAACAATATCTATCATGTAGGGTTTTTAAGATACAGCAAATTAAAAATTTTGCACATCACTACCCCTCGATCGCCATACATATACAGTACAGACCAAAAGTTTGGACACACCTTCTCATTTAAAGATTTTTCTTTATTTTCATAACTATGAAAATTGTACATTCAGACTGAAGGCATCATAACTATGAATTAACACATGTGGAATTATATACTTAACAAAAAAGTGTGAAACAACTGAAAATATGTCTTATATTCTAGGTTCTTTAAAGTAGCCACCTTTTGCTTTGATGACTGCTTTGCACACTCTTGGCATTCTCTTGATGAGCTTCAAGAGGTAGTCATCGGAAATGGTTTTCACTTCCCATGTGTGCCATGTCAGGTTTAATAAGTGGGATTTCTTGCCTTATAAATGGGGTTGGGACTATCAGTTGTGTTGTGCAGAAGTCTGGTGGATACACAGCTGATAGTCCTACTGAATAGACTGTTAGAATTTGTATTATGGCAAGAAAAAAGCAGCTAAGTAAAGAAAAACGAGTGGCCATCATTACGTTAAGAAATTAAGGTCAGTCAGTCTGAAAGATTGGGCAAACTTTGAAAGTGTCCTCAAGTGCAGTTGCAAAAACCATCAAGCGCTACAAAGAAACTGGCTCCCATGAGGACTGCCCCAGGAAAGGAAGGCCAAGAGTCACCTCTGCTTCTGAGGATAAGTTTATATGAGTCACCAGCCTCAGAAATCGCAGGTTAACAGCAGCTCAGATTAGAGACCAGGTCAATGCCACACAGAGTTCTAGCAGCAGACACATCTCTACCACAACTGTTAAGAGGAGACTTTGTGCAGCAGGCCTTCATGGTAAAATAGCTGCTAGGAAACCACTGCTAAGGACAGGCAACAAGCAGAAGAGACTTGTTTGGGCTAAAGAACACATGGAATGGACATTAGACCAGTGGAAATCTGTGCTTTGGTCTGATGAGTCCAAATTTGAGATCTTTGGTTCCAACCACCGTGTTTTGCTGCCGATTTTCGCTTATAATCAGCCACTAGCGAATCATCAATCAGATGCCAACAGTAGTCAGACAGCGTCGAAGAACTCCACTTGCCCTCGTATCATTCTCCATCTTTGCAATCTCCTGATGAACCTTTCACCATGTTCATCGCTAACAGATCCAAGATTGCTAGGGAAAAAGTCCAAGTGGGAATGCAGGACATGTATTTTCAACGACATGTTACAGTTCATCGATTTGAACTCAGAGAGCATGTTTTCCACCAGTTGGACATTCTTCTATTGCCAAAAAAGTTAGAAATCACATTTTTTAAGGCTGTCCATGCAACTTTTTCAGTGCATTGGAGATGGTGACTGTCTTTCATTATCTCTCTAATCTGTGGGCCAACAAAAATTCCCTCTCTAATCTTTGCATCACTGATACATAGAAACTTCTGTCGCAAGTAACAAAATGCCTCCGCTTGCTTGTTCAGTCCTTTAACAAAGTTCTTCATTAGCCCGAGTTTTGTGTAGAGGAGGAAGAAATATCTTTGACGGATCTACAAGCGCATCATGTTTTATATTTTTTTTCCCAGCAACCAGTCTTGCACGTAGTGGCCAGTCATTTCTGACCAAAGTGTTGATCTCTCGCACGACCGCCCCATTCACAGAGAAAGCAGCAGCACTTGGTAAAGCTAAGCTGCATTCCAAGGAGAATTGCCACTACCTTCAATCTCCGCATATATTCCAGTTGTGATTGCTGTAATGAATTTGGTTCAACAGTAACTGCATGTTTTCATAACTTTCATAACCCAGGACTTAGCTTGGTCCCCAATTGCACAACCAAAATATAGTTCTTATGCTTTCTTGATGAATGGACTTATGTTTCTTCTCTGACTTTTCAGAGTGTACTCACCGCAAATGTAACAGAAAGTGTCATGGCTATTACGACACTGACGAGACTCAATTTATTACAACATACTAGAGATGTATATCAAGCATTTGCAATGAGGATTGATCGCGGAAACGGTAATGTTCATGAACTTGAAATTCGACCGGCTGCAGCTGACGCCTCATATATAACAATGTTGTATCCATGGCAACATGTCCAATGTAAAATTTGCTGTGACAGAAAAATTTTCAAGTAGTTGCTTTAACATATTAGCAATAAATAGTATGTTTCACATCATATCTAAAAAAAACTTACGTGATACAGAGATTCTGATTTCACCTCTGAAATCGGGACTATGAATTCTATATAGAACACTCAAGAGACAAAAGTACATTACGAATATTGCACAATGCAAAATGTGATTGTATTAGCAAGTATTGAGAAAAAAAACTGTAGGGGAGACAAAGGTGAGGGTGGAGGAAGGGGTGAGAGGTAGGAAATTGAATGGAGCCTGAGGATGGGACCAAATGGTTCTTCTAGAAGGTATTATTTCATCAAGAGTCAGGGGTGGAAGAAGATTTTAAATGTAGTGGAGGTGCTGCAAAAGGGGTTTAGTTGGTGTACTCTGCCCAGGGTAGCCAAATTTTTTCAAGTCTATGAACTTTGTCTGTGAGAATAGCTGATAACTTTTTGTTAATCATATACCAAGACATTGACTTTGTCTAGTTCCTATTTTTTCCAAGCTGAGGCTATTATTTGTTTAGTCGCTAGGAATATAAATGAAATAAGGACGTGCGAGTGTTTAGGGATATTAGGAATTTGCTTGTTGAGCAGGGCTTCCCAGGGGTCCTTTTTAAGGTTATGGTCAGTTACTGAAAGAATTAGGAAGTGTACCCGATCTAAAGCCTGCGTACTATGGCACATAACCACCATATGTGGTACATGTCACCAGTGGATCTGCATCCTCTAAAACATTTGGGTGAATAATTGGGGACTGTTTTGGCTATCCTGACTGGAGTCAGATACCATCTTGTTAGTACCTTGTAATTTGTTTCTAGCATCAGAATGTTGAGAATACAGCCTGTAGAGGAGGACCAAACTTGGGTCCATTCTGAGTTAGTTAAGGTAGTTCCAATGTCAGATTCCCAGCGGGAATTTGGGTTTTGGCTGCATCTTTGCTCGAATGGAGTGAACGTGTAGGGTGGAGTAAAATTCCTTAATAGCATGGAAATAAAGTGTTTGAGTTTTAAATATCAGAATATTTCCCTAGGGGAGGGTTGCATTTCTTTTGGAGGACTGGGAACAGTAATACTGTCTTTACTAAATAGATGATGGAGTCTAGAGATTCTGGCTGTGATCCATGAACGAAAGGATAGAAGGGACTCAGTACCCTGCAGAAATTGAGAGTTACCCAACAGGAGGGCTAGGGGTAGTGTAAGGAGATGACCAGCTGCCATGTTCTCCTTGAAGACATCAATGCTGCTATGGTATAGAATGTGAATAATGCTTTGTTCCTGATATGTGTCCTTGTGGGCTGTAGTAGTAACTAACGGTCCCAAGATGTCATTATTTAGAATGTAGGTGAAAGGTGATGTTTTGCCGGTAACACAGCCTGCATAGAGACAGTTTGAGAGTTAGCTATGCGTGAGGACAGCAATAGTGAATGGGCACTTTAGGAATCTCTGGGTATTTTCCAGAAACAGGAAGTAGAGTTTAGTCAGTAGTGTGCAGTACTGCAGAAACGAGCAGGCTCTATAGTGGCTGCTAGGGTAGACGTGGGCTTAGTATCCCGGACATTGGATCGCCAAGGAATCCCTCCACAAGAGTCACCTTAGCCTACCTGGGAACCTCAACAAAGTCATCGCGAGCCTGGAATCACATTCTGTCTGCGAGGCTGCAGAAGAAGTCATGACTCAAGTACTCAGAGGTGGAGAGAAATGGCATCCATATAATGTCATTGGTGAGGAAGAGTCTCTAAGGCTAGAGAAGAAAACAACAGAGATGCTTCACCTAGATCGGGAACCACGGCTGAAGTTGTATCTGCTACTTGTGGGAAAGATGACAAACCGTTGTGCATTATCCTTTATACCTGCTTGTAAATACTGCCTGTTACCAAGTAAAGTTCTGGTTGCTTTTATGAACTCTGTGTCCTCTGAATTGATTGCTGCCCTGGTTCCAGAAGAGGAGTTCCTGGCGTCTGAAGAGGCTGGCTGGCCAGAAGTAAGTGGGGAACACCACATACACAGCAGCACACCAGAGTGAGGACACACTTTGTCTGTAGGGTGCCAAAGCGAACATGGGCAACAGCTTGCCCACGACTACCTTGTTTGGGCAGCTTACAGTGAAAGGGGGGAAACAAGGGCAGAGGAGTATTTTAAAGAATCCCATATTTTAAGCAAATGCGATATGATGGGATTAGTGATATGATTTAGTTGGGCAGGCAGGAGCCATGTTAGGGTATCGAGAGTTAGTGGATGGTATTCTGGAGCTTCCAGAGAAAGCCAGATAGGTGGTTCAGTGGAGGTATGGTATGATGTTAGTTGGGCTAGCTAAACTGCTTGGTAATATTTGGCCAAGTTCGGAACACCCAGGCCTCCTTTCAGACAATCCAGCTTATAAAAATGGATGAATATGTAATATAGAACACACTAATCCTGTATCATGGCAAACAAACAAGGAGAATATGAGCTGCTAACACAGAAAAAGAGATGTGATGTCATAGGCATCATTGAAATTTGGAGGGATGATACACATGACTGGAATACAAACCTTGAAGGCTACAATTTATTTATAAGAAACAGGCTTAACAAGAGGGGAGGAGGTATTACATTGTATGCTAGGAAAGTGTATATCTCCACAGAGATCCAAGCTCAGAGAATGGTTGCGCGCTAGAAACTGTTTGGGTAAAAATACAAGGAGAAAAGAACAAAAAGGACACTATTGTAGGTGTTTACTATAGGCCACCTAGACAGACTGAAGATATGGATGAACTCTTCTTACATCAGATGTCTTTGTTCTCAAAAAAAGGATAAGATTGTCTGCCATCTTGGACCTAATTCTTGCCAACAGGGAGGAAATGGTTGAGGAGGAAGGGAATGGTTGGCTGGGAATTTTGGAGGCAGAGATCATACTATCCTCGAATTACAAGAGGAGGATGGCCTGCGAGGAGGAAGACATTAACTTTAGACTTCAGAAAGGCAGATTTTAATGAACTCAGAAAGAGGGTAGAAAAGGTCCAATAGCTGGATGTTCTAAAGGACAGAAATGTCCAAGAAAGATGGGAGCTTTTGCTAAATAAAATTCTCATTGCACAATCAGTAACAATCCCGAAAAGAAGGAAGAATTGGAAGCATTTAAAGAGATCAGGCTGGATGAACACAGAACTTAAACACTTGCTAAAAAGGAAAAAAGAAATGTATAGCAATGGAAAGAGGGGGGGCATATCTAAAGAAAAATAGAATGCTGTCTGCAGGGAATGCAGTGCAAGCATTAGATGAGCTAAAGCCAGTAATGAAGTGAGGCTTGCAATGTAGACCAAAAGCAATAAAAAAGGATTTTGGGGGTATGTCAAAAGCAAAAGAAAAGTTAAAGATTCTATAGGATTTTTACAGGATGAAAAGGGTGAAGTGGTCAAAAATGATGTTGAGAAGGCCGAACTTTTAAATTCCTATTTTGCAGCTGATCTTCACTGTGCTATCGAAGGAATAAAAGAATCCACACTATCTATAAACAGAGAGATGGTGAGGGAGCACTTAGCTAATTTTAATGAATTTAAATCTCCTGGCCCAGATGAATTATATCCTAGGGTACTAAAAGAGATAGCAGAGGAAATTGCAAAACCACTAGCCAGAATCTTTGAAAAATCTTGGAGAACAGGAGAAGTCCCAGAAGATTGGAGAAGGGCAAATGTTGTCCCTATCTTCAAAAAAGGAAAGAAGACGGAACCAGGAAATTACAGGCCAGTAAGCCTTACTTCTATACCAGGAAAGATCTTTAAGCAAATTATTAAACAGCATGTATGTAAGTACTTGGATAAGAATACAGTAATTAACTAGAGCCAGCATGGGATTGTAGCAAACAAGTCATGCCAGACTAATCTTATTTCCTTCTATGATGGAATCAGTGACTGGATGGGTCAGGGAAATGTGGTAGTTATAGTATATCTCGACTTCAGCAAAGTATTTGATAAAGTATCTTATACTATCCTTATTGAAAAAATGACCAAGTATGGGATTGACCAGGCTACAGTGAGTGAAAGACTTGGGTATACTAATAGATCACAGACTGCACATGAGTCAACAGTGTGATGCAGCAGCAAAAAAAGGCAAACACAGTTCTGGAATGTATTAAGAGAAGCATAGCATCTAGATCGCATGAAGTAATTATCCCCTTCTACTCCTCCTTAGTCAGACCTCATCTGGAATACTGTGTCAAGTTCTAGGCACCCCATTTTAAAAAAAACATCGAAAAACTGGAGCAAGTTCAGAGAAGAGCTACCAGGATGGTGAGCAGACTGCAAATGATGTCCTACGAGGAAAGGTTAAAGGATCTGGGAATGTTTAGCTTGCAAAAAATAAGGCTAAGAGGAGACTTAATAGCTGTCTACAAATATCTGAAGGAATTGTCACAGTTTAGAGGGATCATCCTTATTCTCATTTGCACATGGAAACACGAGAAGCAATGATGGAAACTGACAGGAAGAAGATACAGATTAGATATTTGAAAACAACTTTTTGACTGTGAGGGTGATCAATGAGTGGAACAGGCTGCCACGAGAGGTGGTAAGTTCTCTTTCAATGGAAGTCTTCAAACAGAGGCTGGATAGACATCTGTCTGAGATGGTTTAGTGAATCTTGCATGGAGCAGGGGGTTCGACACGATGACCCCGGAGGTCCCTTCCAACGCTAACATTCTATGATTCTATCCTAATTCCTTCAGTTGTCACTTCATTCAAACTCAGGTTTACAGCTTGATTTTATTTTATTGTTTCTACAGTCTTGGCTCAAGAGTTTCCTGTCCTCCTGAGACAAATATGTATGTTGTAATACCTGTAGGTTTATGATGTTCAAGACACACACGGTTACTCTGACAACATGCCCATTTGTACAGGTTGGACTGTGGGCTGAGTTTTAAAATAGTTCTGAGGTCAGCAGTAGCTTAGGGACTTTTATGCATATATGCCTACATATTTTCTTCTCCAGTCTATTTCAGCTAAATACATAGTGGTTAACAGCTTGATTGCTTATCTACTTAAAAAGTGCATTTCAATCACTAGATCTTGGAATAAAAATAAGTTCTACAATTGGATGTGTTAAAAATAAATTTTTCTGTGCTGAGATAATCTTATAAATGTGCCCCTGCTGTGTACTGTGTAATGTCTGTGTCTGATCTTGCAGGACCATGGTCTGATCATACCACAGCTCCTGGGCAGGGGATGACGCAAAAGAAAGTATACAGATGTTAAAGCATGGGGATCACAGCTGCTGCTTTCCTGCATAAAAAAACGTTATACCTCACAGAAACTAAAAGATGTGATCCCATATTGTAATATTGTTTCTCTTTTGCGTCCTCCCCTGCCCAGGAGATGTGGTATGTGCCGTCTATGTTCCTGCATTACAGCCATTACACAGTACATAGCAGGGGCACATTTATATGATTATCTCTGCACAGAAACATTTTTTTTCAACACATCTAATTGTGGGAATTATTTTTATTCCAAGATCTATATTAATTAAAATGTACCCCTTTAGAGCTATCATCAGAAAATGGACTATTTTTTTAAAGCAGGTTTTTGTGTTAGGCTATGTGTCCACGATGCAGAAATGCTCCGGATTTTTCCTGAGCGTTTCTGCATCTCCCTGGCAGAAAAAACGCATGCGGATTTTACATGCGTTTTTTTCTGCTAGGGACAAGCATATGTCACGCGTTTGCAAATGTGATTTCGCATGCGGGTTGTAAAGCGCTTTTCCAAGCAATTTTAGCATCACTTGGAAAGTGCTTGACAACTTGGTCACACTATATAAATCCATGCAACCGGCATGGATTTATATAGTGTGACCAAGTTAATAGTTAAAAAAAGAATAAAAATGGTAAAAAAAAACAAAACAAAACATTATACTCACCTTCCGATGGCCCCCGGTCTCCTTCTCTGGTGCGTCCGGTGTCTTGGGCGGCTCACGGTGGTGTACAAGGACCTTCCATGACGTCATTTAGTCATGTGACAGGTCACGCGACCGCCGACTTCAGCGGTTGCGTGACCTGTCACATGACTAAATACGTCATGGAAGGTCCTTTTACACCATCGCGAGCCGCCAGTGAGCCAAGACGTTCGGGATAGAAGACCGGGGGCCATCAGAAGGTAAGTATAATGTTTATTTTTTAGTTTAAATTATTTTTTTTAACAGGTACTATGGTACCCGGGTCTGGAGGAGAGTCTCCTCTTCTCCAGACCCGGGTACCATCCGCACATTGAATCGCAGAATATCCGCATGTGCAGATGCAGTGATGCGGATATTAAGCGATTCAATGCAAGTCAATGGCGGCGAAAACGCCGTAATTACGCAAAATGAATGGTAGTGCTGTGGATTTTTCTGCAATGATAATCCGCTGCGGAAATTTCACAGCACATGCGGATTGTCATTGGGGAACATTGCAAACCTTCTACCAGGCGTTTTTTAAGCGTTTCCGCTGCGGAATTGCCGCTGTGGAAACGCTTAAAAAACGCATCGTGGGCACACAGCCTTACATGTATTTTTTAAAACATTTGGTAATTTTTTTTCACACTTTCTAATAAAAATAAAAATAGAAATCATGCGATTTTTACATTGGCCAATGGGGCTTTTTTAGACCCATACTTCCTATTGTTTCAGTACATTAGCCACAATGGTTGGATACCAATCCTATCTTTTGCATGTTTAATGAGTGTGAGCAAAAGTCGTTGTAAAGGGAGGGAGAGCATGGTCAGGTATAACATCGCCTATTATGATTGGTGGATCCTGTATTATCAGCTGTGTATAGAGATGTTACCTGTCACTATAAAGCTGCCGCTGATGATAAAGAGCCTGCTGAAAACTCTTCAGAATGGACAGGAATTATGTTAAAAAAGCTTCAATGGCTAGAGTGAAAATTGCAAGGTTTCTAATTTTTTTTAAATAAAGATTGTGATATAAAAAAATTGCTAATTTTTTTTTAATAATACATGTAACAAAAAAACAGATTGAAGCAATAGGTCATTTTCTGATAATATTTTCTCTTTTATAGAATTATACTTTGTTATTATACCAGAGCATCATGCACTGCCTGAAAGCACTTGTTTACAGTCATGGCCGAAAGTGTTGGCACCCTTGAAATTGTTCCAGAAAATGAAGTATTTCTCCCAGAAAATTATAGCAATTACACGTTTTGTTATACACATGTTTATTTCCTTTGTATGTTTTGGAACAACACGAAAAAGAGAGAAAAAAAGGTTCTTGTAGTCACGATTACACAATCATGTTTGTTTCTAAATCTCCCCCTTTTATCCAAGGTTATGTTGCATTTTCCTGGTTTAAATGACTTATAGTTGTAGCTTAAGTAACTTCACAAATACACTGCAAACATCTATTTTGGTTTTATTGTGAGAACTAGATCTAACAAGAATTATATCTGATATCTGCTCATGCACTTATGACGCGCCCCCTGGGCCATATTCTTTAAGGGAATACCCGGAGCCGGATCAGATGGGGGTTGTAGTCTCCGAGTGGCTGTGACCCGGTCCGTGCCCAGGGTGTCAAGCTCAGTGTGTGGCAGTCCTTACTGATGTTACTAAAGTTCTTTATGTCGACTACGCCGCCCGTTGAATTGCGGTCACTACGGCCGCCGCTGCAGCAGGGTCCGCTGAGGCTGATGGTGTTTGTGCAGCTTAGGTAGTATAACCCCCAACGGGAGGGGTATAGTCTCAGGGGGTCAGGTGCAGAGGATGGTGGTTATGGAAGTGCAGGGATGATGGTAATGAGAGTCAGAGTCGGGTTGTGCAGTTCAGGGTTCTTTACTTACTGCAGATGTTCCGGTCACTCCGGCCTTGAGTGACCACCCGAGCCGTGCTGCGTCCACCAGGTCCTGGACTCGGCCAACCCCCAAGTAGTTCTGGAGCGTGGTTCTGAGCTCCCGTTCTGTCCTGTCCTCATCTCTGGCCTTCCCCACCAGGGATCCACCTATGTCCGGCTCCCTCGGGCCTTCTGTTGGTAACCCTTGACTCTGGGTTCCCTGACCCTATGCGTGGTCTGCCTTCCGGGTGGATATGGTGGGTGGCCGTGGCAGATGCTGCCCACGGCCTCCGGTCTCTGGCTGAGGTATGCTGTAGCCCCCACCAGTTTGGGATCCGGTACCCTGTTGCCAACTCTTCACCCTGTGGTTGTATTTGGGGTCTCAGAGTTCCTTCTTTCTCCCCCTCTGGGTCTTTCTTGCTCTCCTCTCTCACTCTTGGGCTGGGGCTGCTCTGCTCTTCTGCTCTCTTCCACTGCTCTGCAAAGACTTACTTCTCACAGACTGACTGACTGACTGTGGCTGACTGACCGACCCTGATCTTAGATGGTGCCCACCTTAAATACTCCCTCTATGTGTGAGCTCAGGTGACCAGCACCCAATGAGCTCCTATCTTTACCCAGGCTGCTCCCCCTATCTGCCCCTACACTACTGGGATGTACCACCCCCCTCCCACTCCAGCCAGGAACAGACTCTGTCGTACCTGCACATTTCTAAGTGAGAGTACCGTTGGTCTGTTCCTCGGAAATGGGATGTGTGTAGTGCATGCAGCTTACTGAGCTCAGCTCCACACTCCATCCTTACCCGGGAGTGGAATACCACACCTCTGGGTTGAGGTGCAATACCCCTGTAGCAGCCGAATCCTCAGGGTGCTACACTTACTTTTGCCATTGATGAGAGGGTTGCTGGGAGTCTATCTGGTGATGTGTGCTCCCATTAAGTTCACACCCATAGGCACCCAATACGGAAATGGCTGATCTTAAAATAGTTTTTTGGTATATCGTAGGTTTGGGTATAGTGAGGCACTCACATAGTTTTTTCCCAAGAGACTCATATGATACTCGATAAAATTCAGAGGCTTTGAAAACCATGGGTGCAGGGGGTGGGCACACCACACATACCTTCTATTTCAAATGGGGGTCTATTTTCGTGTATATGGCTGTATTACTAACACCATGTGATCCGGAGTGGTGTTATGGTTTCATTGATTGCTTTATTGACTCAATACCATATTTCATTCTTGGGGTCTATGTTCTTCCTCCTACCTCCATCAAGCGCCTATTTTATAGCCCAATACCTAAGCGCTATACGATTCTACACCCTGCATTAGATAGACTTTGAGCATATGATAGAAGAACCCCCTGGGATAACTACTCTTCAAATATTCTCCACAGAATTGGGCTGGATTGATATATGGCACCAATAACATCCTAATGAAGAATGGTATCTAAACATCCCGAAAGAGAAAAGTCTCCCCATGATTTAGGAGTAGTTTGGTGATGCACAATGCTTTTTCCCACATGATGGAGCACTATATCACAAGGCAAAAGTGATAACTAAGTGGCTTAGTGAACAAAACATTGAAAGTTTGGGTCCATGACCAGGAAACTCCCCAGATCTCAATCCAATTGAGAACCTGTGGTCAATCCTCAAAAAGTGGGTGACCAAACAAAAACACAAAAATTGCAGGAAACTCCAAGCACTGATTAGGTAAGAACGGGCAACCATCAGTCAGGATTTGGCCCAGAAGCTGATATCCAGAATGCCAGGATGAATTGCAGAAGTTTTGAAAAATAAGGCTCAACATTGGAAATATTGAGTCTTTGCATAACCTTGATGTATTTGTCAATTAAAATGTAAAAACTTCTGAAATCCTTATAACTGTACTTCAGTGACCATAGAGTCCATGCTAAAATGTTCGTCAAGGAAGATGTGCAGATAACCTTAAGCATTGATGGCCTATCCTTAGAAAATGCCATAAATGTTTTATTGTGAGGATTTCTGGGGCTCTTGCCAATCAGCACATGAAGGAGCCACATAATTGTTTACACAAGTATGGGGGCTCTTCTGTACGGTTCGCTGTCCCTAGAATCGCAGCTTGTCTTATTCACTTCAATGTAATCTATTTTCAAAGTCCTCCATTTTATTAGCCATATAGGAAACATTATAAATTACTTTTTTCATATATCGCTTCATAGTAGGCACAAGATTTTGAAGTGCACTAACTCCATCACTTTCTTTATGCGTTCAGCATCATTCACTTGTAACTAACCTGCAGTTGGCACAACTTTGTAAACAGTGAAGGAACTTATTTATTATGCCATCCAATAATACTATGCCGTTGCCATCCTATAGGCCAATATGTTGCATATTTGCAGCAGACTTTGTTGTGAAAAGTTTTGCAACTGTCCCATTCATCTGAAACAACCCCATTCCTATTAAAAGTCTCAGAAATATTTGCACCAAAATCTGCAGTGTGGAAAATGACCCTAGAATTTAATTTATTTCCATCCACAGATTGGAAGTGCTATTTTTTATCTCTATTAATGGTAAATACATAAAAACACTTAGAAAGTCGTATAACAAAAACTCTACATAAAACTAGTGCACGAGTTGAAAAACAAATACTTCTAGCTTTGCACTCTTTTTATTCTATCCCATCTAGTTGAACCCTTTTAATACATTCCTAATTTTCAATGATCGAGTAAAGTAAACCTTTAAATAAGTATATGAATAATTTTTTGTACAATCTTCATAGTGATTGCGATCTTCTTCTAATCCCACATCTTACCTTAGCTGGTACATCCATGGCTTGTTCAAGTAGCTGGCTCACGTCAGACATGAGGGTCTGGGGTATTGCGCTCTGGCATATATTAGTGTGCAGGGTAAATATAGGCATAGTGATATGAGGATAATGAGATTTTTGGGATGGAGAAGACCAGCCAGCTAGTGTGACTCTTCTCAGTCCTGGAAGCAAATTGTCACTAAAGGAATCCTTGAAGTCCAGCTCTTATGTACAGCACATCCTGGTCACCGCACCCAACTGTTACTTATTTGCTCACATGATTTCACTCAAATCTGTTTTCACGGTATCAATTTGAACAGGCAAATTGGCAGCAACTTCAAAAACATACTTGTGAAGAGTAATATTACAGATCTGAAATATGACAGTATTCGTACATTCATATAGCTCTTGATTGTATCAGAAATATGTGAACCTGTTTTGCCAGAAAATTTGCACCAGGAATCCGAGACTGATTGTTCAGTTTCTGCTGCAGATTTGCAGTTTGATATGCCACAGATTCGCATGCAGATTAGCCTCATTCAATTAACTCAGTCAACATGATTTTCAGCTGGAATTTGCATGTTGAAAACAATTGGGAATGGTTTGAGGATAGATTTCACCTGGATCTCGAAATGGAACATCCACATTAAATTATGTCATGTGAACGTACCATAAGCGGTGTGTCTAAAAGGGCCCAGAGGCCACTCTGTCTTATAAGAGCGTAGCAGTACTTATTATCTCAGTATCTATTATCGCTACACTCATAGCAAAAATCCTAATTGCCCCCCCCCCCCAAAAAAAATAAAATAATATTCAGCGGGATCACTGAAGAGCATATTCCACAACGTTGCAGCCCTTACAAAGTAATTTTGCCCCTATTGAAACCCACACACTAAGATACCCCTTTCATGGCCCCCAAAAAGTATGATGCCAACAAATGTGGCCCCCAAACACAATAAGTAACTGTCACAGTGAATTCCTCCACAGTACCCTCCACACGCACAGTATGATGACCCTACAGGACGCCCCGCAAAGTATGATACCACCACAGTGACCCCAACACAGTATGATGGCCTCCCTAGTCCACCACACACAGTATGATGACCCCAACACAGCCCTTTACACAATATGATGGCCCTCACACAGCCCTTAATACAGTATGATGGCACTCTATACAGTGCAGTGGCCCCCACATAATCCTTCACACTGTATAATGGCCAACACACATTATAATGGCCCTCGCTAGCCAACTAAACAATATAATGGCTCCCCACATAGCCCTCCAGACAGTATAACGGTCCCCACACAAACCTCTACACAGTATAATGGCCCCTGTACAACCCCTCACACAGGATAATGGACACCACACAACCCTGCACACAATATAATGGACCCCACACAACCCTGCACACAGCATAATTGACCCCCATACAATCCTCCAAATATTATAATTGGCTCCCAGACAGCTCACCAAAGAGTATAATGTTCACCACACAGCCCTCCAAACAGTATAATTAGCCCCACACATGCCTCTAAACAGTATAGTTGCCCCCCACATAGTCTTCCAAATAGTATGTGGACCCTCAAATAGTCCCTCAAATAGTATTATGCCCCCCAATAGTATGATGGCCGCCACATAGCTCTCCAAATAGTACGATGGCCCCAACATAGCACTTCAAATAGTATGATGGCCTACACATAGCTCTTCAAATAGTATGATGCCCCCCAAATAGTAGGATGACCCTTGCATAGCACTCCAAATAGTATGATGGCCCCCCACATAGCCATGCAAATAGTATAATGACCCCCCAATTAGCATGATCATCCCCACAGAGCACTCCAAATAGTATGATGGCCTCTACATAGCCCTCCAAATTGTATGATGTCCTTCACATAACACTCCAAATAGTATGATGGCCCCCCCACATAGCCCTGGAAATAGTATAATGACCCTCCCAATTAGCATGATAGTCTCCACAGAGTAGTCCAAATAGTCCGATGGCCCCCAAATAGTCCTCCAAATAGTATGATACCCCCCAAATAGTATGATGGTCCCCACATAGCACTCCAAATAGTATTGTGGTGTTCACATAGACCTCCAATTATTTTGATGCCCCCTCAAATAGTATGATGCCCCCACACATAGCCCAGAAAATAGTATGAAGGACCACAAATAACCCACCAAATAGTATGATGGCCCCATAAATAGCCCTAGAAATAGTATGATAGCCCCATAAATAGCCTTCCAAATAGTATGATGGCCATCCAAATAGGTCTTTATACAGTATGATGGTCCCACAAATAGCCCTCCAAATAGTATGATGGCCCCACAAATAGCCCTTCTAATAGTATAATGGCCATCCAAGTAGCATGATGGCCCCCACATAGCACTCCAAATAGTATGATGGCCCCACAAAGAGTATTATGGCCCCCAAAAGTATTGTTTAAAAAAAAACCTCACCTATCCCTGTTCCCCTGCTGCTCTGCTCTCTTCAGTGTGTTGTCTGCACTGCTCGGCTGTCACTGGTGTGTCAGAAGTGACAGACAGTTGCCCTGCATTTAGTTGCAGGAGATCTCTTCGTTTAGCATTACTGACACCTTCTTAGAAGCTGTCTCTCTAGGACCCAGTGGCTCCTTCCTCTTGCTAATTAACACCCTGGCCTGGTGTATAAATGCCTGCTGTTTGCTAAAGGAAGGTGCCGGCGATACTCACATGACCCCTTGTGTGGTTTGAAGCAAGTGCATTACTTCTTCCTCTCTGGTCCTAAGAGGACGTGTGTTCATCTCTCTGGAGAGGATGTGTGTTCATCTATCTGGAGTCACCTAAAGCTAAGCTATCATCCCTTGTTTGTTCCCCCTTGTTGTCTTTACTTATCAGTGGGGATCAACTAGTGCTCATCTCCGCCCTTCCCTAGTCAGGGACAAAAGGCAGGTAAAGACAGGGCGAGGTTCCTGTGCGGCGATTGGTGCAGAACCAATATAGGGACGTTAGGGGAGACAGGGTGATATAATATCAGCCTAGGAGGTCTCCATTACCCCCTTTCCCTAGAGTCTAGGGCCCCTTTTCCCCATTTCCTTTGTGTTGCACTTAGTCTTTCCTACACCTTGCGTTACAACGGCACAGCGGTCGCGATGTAATGACATCATTGCGCCTGCTGGGCTGAGATGTCAGGTGTACAGGGAGAATGATGAAGGAGGGAGCAGCAGATGACGCTCCCTCCTCCATCATTACTTTCAACTGTATCGGCATGCAGGATGCGGATACAGTTGAAAGTCGGGTGCAGGGGCGTTGCTGGCACTGCAACCAGGCCCCTAGAGTCATACGCTCCATATGGGCTGCCTGGTCTTCTGCTATGAGCAGTACACCACTGGCTGGGCATATTATTCTTATGGTGTCACAGCATTGTGTCAATCTTCCTTGTACTATGACTTCACAGTGTTCATGTTCCACATATGATGACATCATTGCATCTAACTTCCTTGTACTATGACTTTAGTGTTTATTTCCCACTTACTATAACATTGTGTCTATCTTCCTTGTACTATGACTTCACAGTGTTCATTTTCCACATACGATGACATCATTGTTTCTATCTACGTTGTGTAGCGTCGGCATCCCTGCCTCCTGCTAGGCAGGGACGCCGTTCCCCTCACCTCTCCGCTCCGTGCCTGGCGTCTTCCTCCCGCTCTGCTGGCAGCGCGCGCTGCTTCCCGGTCACTGTGCTTAGGGCGCGCGCGCGCTCCCTCTCTCTTAAAGGGGACGCGCGCGCCGTCCTAAGGAGTCCCCGGCCAATGGCCGGAGGATCTCACCATATATAAGGCACCTCCTCCAAAATGGAGGTGCCCGAGCAATGTTGTTGCAAAGCCTTTCAACTCTGCTTCAGCCCTCAGGTCCCGTTGCCAGCTTGTTTTCCAGGGCTGTCTACCTCCTTGCAATCCTGCGGTCCGGCAGTCTGCCTACCAGCATCTGCCAGTCTGTCTATGGATCAGTCCGCCTGCGGACCAGGAAGCACCTGCCAGATACCTGCCTGATACCTGTCTACCTGCTTGCAATCCTGCGGTCCGACAGTCTGCCTACCAGCACCTGCCAGTCTGTCTATGGATCAGTCCGCCCGCGGACCAGAAAGCACCTGCCAGATACCTGCCTGATACCTGCCTGCCAGCCTGTCCAGAGACTCTTACCCGCTCACCTGGGAGCGCTCACCTGCTACCCGCCTGCTAGCCTACCTGGAGGCTTAGCCGTCACTTGCTGTGACCACCTGCCTGTCCAGAGACTCTTACCCTGCTGTCACTTGCCGTGACCACCTGCCTGTCCAGAGACTCTTATCCTGCTGTCACTTGCCGCGACCGCCCGCCTGTCTAGAGACTCTTATCCTGCTGTCACTTGCCGTGACCACCCGCCTGTCGAGAGACTGTCCCCATCACTCGCCGTGACCTCCTGCCCTTCTACCCAGAGACTATCCCTGTCACTTGACGTGACTGCCTGCCTGCTTTCCCTGGGAGCCACCCGCTTCCTTACAAGGACTGCCCCTTTGTATAGTAGTGTGACACCCCAGGAGTCTGGTTGCCACAGTAATAGAGATATTATGTCTGAGAGCAAGTGGGAGGTTTCTCTGGTCAGGAGCCCTAAACATGCAACACGGCCCACCCAGACCTGGGAGGGGAGGAATCTGCCCTTATAAACTGGGTCTGGGACGGGATTAGTGTGTGAAGCTGCAGACAGAGTCAGAGTCTGGAGAGGGAAAGTGAGATCAGGAGCTCTGGATGAGCAGTAGCTGAAGTCCAGGGGCTGGAGCTGAGCAGAGCTCGCCCTGGACGAAGACACTAAAACCGGACACAGGAGTCCGAGGCTGTGGGGACTGATATATACCCAGCAGCAGAAACCAGCCGGCAGGGGATTCCAGGTCCTCTGGCCATAGAAGCCCGGAGGCTCAGTCACAAAGAAGGGACCAGCACCGCCATCCAGGAGCGGAGGCTAACAGAAGGCCCCAAGTCACCAGCCATACGGGTGAGCACCACACGGTATACTCAGGGACGTGGGCTACTTGTAACCGCTGACAGCAAGGTAGCCAGGAAGAGTGCAGATAAACGGGGAGGCCTACAACTCCACCTGGCCAGGGGAACTCCTGCTTGCTCGCAGACTGACCAGGCCCCTTATACTAGCCAGTACTCCCGGGAGGGTCTGCCTTGTACCATCAGTAAAGACCCTGAACTGCACCTCCCGTCTCTGTGATTCCTTGCCGCTCCTGCACCATTAGCACTGGGACCCTCAGACCATCACTCCCATCATTTTCCACATTAGCTGCCCTGAGGCAATACTTCTCCCGTGGGGAGTCATCCCATACTCGGCTGCGCAAACAACATCAGCCTCAGCGGTCTGCAGTGCAGCGGCGGTCCCCACTGACCGCAATCCACGGGTGGCGTAGTCGGACACTTATTACAATACAAATAGACTGCCACTGGTTTGACCACCCTGGGCACGGACCGGGTCACCGCCACACGGAGACTACAACCCCCAGCATTCTACAACAGGTTCCGGGTTCGCCTGCACAACACAGGCCCAGGGGGCGCGTCAACTTTGGCGTAGTCGGCAGGATTTCGTGCCCGCAACCACCGGGTACTGCGTGCCTGAAAAAGAGACTATTATACTTACCTGGGGTGAAGTTTCCCGCTGTCCGGAGTCGTTTCCCGCCATCCGGAGCCGATTCCCGCCATCAGACGCCATCTTGGACCGTTTCCCGCCGTCTTCTGCCTTCTTCCCGCCATCCGCAGCTGCTTCCCGCCTTCGGACGCCATCTTCGGGACGCCGCACGGGAAGAAGAGGGGCGTGGACGCCGAAAGCGCGCGAGATCCGAAGCTCCGCCCCACGCTCCGCCCCACGCTCTGACGCTGCGCAAGGTCCTGGAAGGGAGGAAGAGCGACGCTGATGTCATCGGAGCGCGACGCCAGGTCCTCAACCCCGACGATCGACTGCGGAGCCGCGGCCTACGGAAGAAGAGCATCGCAAGGTAGGCCACGGTCCACTAGGGGGGAGGAGGATGCCGGATACCGAGGGGAGCTCCACTGCCACAGCCACCGCCAGCGCAACCGCTACAGCAGTCATGCCATTCACCATGCCCTATATCCCGGGGGCAACCTGGCTACCCCAGTACTCAGGGGAGTCACATACTCTAAATGACTTTAGAGAAAGACTGGATAGCCTCTTCCAGGTGTACCCCCTCACAGAAGAGCAAAAAGTGAGCATCCTGGTGGCCCAATTAATCGGGGCAGCCCAAAGGGAGGTAAAGTCCTGGCCACCTGGGAGGAAGAGGACTGTCAGAGAGATACTAGCCCTGCTGAAAGACACATTTGACACCCGCACCTCAGCCGAAATAAAGCTCAGATTTTATAGGTGTAAACAGCGGGCACATGAGAGTATAAGAGACTATGTTCTAAACCTACAAGAGGCCCTGAGAGCCATTAAGCAGGCAGACCCTGACAGCGTGGGAAATGAAGATAAGCTGTTGACTGAACAATTTATTGAGGGTCTACTGTGCAATGCCCACCGAACCCAGTTGCGGGCAATGGCCTTACAGGACCCTGACCTGGACTTTGCACAGTTCAAGGACAGAGCCATCCGGGTGCTTCGAGAACCGGCACCAGGTGGCGCTGCGACCCACAGGCTCCCTGCTATCACTTACCACCAGGAGACGGCGCCCTTGTCTGCAGGGTCTGTGGGAGCTGATGCGCAGGCTTTAAACAGTGACCCGGCTACAGACCTGCACCATCAGGTCCAAGAGCTGACTAAGAGCGTTGCCGCGCTAACCAGAACTGTGCAGTCTTTACAGGTCTCTTCTCCAGGAAAGATCCAGCTGGCATCCGGACCGGAGGACGTCCCGTGGCGCCGACTGAGGAGGACCCCACCGGCCAGAGGAAGACCCAGCGACAGATACAACGAGGACGGACGACCCATCTGCCGCCGCTGCAATCAACCCGGACATGTGGCAAGGTACTGTCATTTAAACGGGCACAACCTGGGGTAGAGGGCCAACCCCCAGGCATAAGACCATCAGGCCCATCAAACTGGCGTGATAAATACGTAGGGGGACGTCCAATCTTGCCTGTGGTACTGGATGGCATTCCTGTGAGTGCCCTACTAGACACTGAGTCACAGGTGACCACCATCCGTGCTCTTTAAACAGTACTGGAATGACTCGGACATAACCCGCTACCCAGATGACGACCTGAGTATCATCGCCAGCAATGGTCAGCCCGTGCCGCAGGTGGGATTCAAAGAGGTGACCATTAAGATCGGTAAAGTCGAACTGGCGGCACAAGGACTGATAATAGTGGACATAGACCGTCATGAGAGTCACCCTAGAATAACCTTGGGAACTAATGTGATTGAAAATTGTCTTGCAGAGGTGATTCTCATTTTACAGCAGGTTGCCAAGAATGCCAGTTCCGGCCAGCAGCGTGTGCTCCAAAAAGAGATCCGGGCACTGATGAAGCGGCAACAGGTGGAACTATCTGGTGGTGAGATAGGTAGCGTGAGAATGTGTGACCCGTTCCCTATTGCCATGCCCCCAAAAAGTGAGATGATGATTTGGTGCCGGGCAGCTATTGGTCTAAGAGGTAGAGACTACCAAGCAATGGTAGAACCCGTCTACTCAGACAGTAGGCCCACCATTTTGACAGCACGGGGGGTGGTCGATGTACGCCATGGGAGGGTGCCCGTTCGCATCATAAATATCGGGGAGAGAGAAGTATACCTGCCCCGGTATGCCACGCTAGCCAAATTGTTCACCATAAACCAGAATTCTGTACAGGCCGTGGAACCCTTGCCTCCATCTCAACCAGAGGAAGGTAACGGCTCTAAGAAACCAATGGAGGACTGGTGTCAGCAACTGCATTTGGGTACTGACTCCACTCCCTCACACCAGAAACAGGGAGTCTATCGGGTGGTTCGAGAGTACGAGAGAGTGTTTAGTAAACACCCGCTACACTTTGGGCGAGTAAAAGGGGTAGAACACCACATCCCCACGGGAGACCATCCTCCCATAAAGGAGAGATACCGACCCGTACCCCCGGCACACTACCAACGCGCCAAGGGGATGCTTAGAGACATGAAGGAGGCTGGGGTAATCAGGGACAGCTGTAGCCCCTGGGCAGCTCCACTAGTCTTAGTGAAAAAGAAAGACAACACCATGAGAATGTGTGTAGACTACAGGAAGGTCAACCGTATCACACACAAAGATGCGTACCCGTTACCAAGGATAGAAGAGTCCTTAGCTGCATTAAAATCTGCTAACTTCTTCTCTACTTTGGATCTCACTAGCGGGTACTGGCAGGTTCCTGTAGCAGAGGCGGACCGGGAGAAGACCGCATTCACCACCCCGATGGGTCTCAGCGAATTTAACTGTATGCCGTTCGGGCTCTGCAACGCACCAGGAACCTTCCAACGGTTGATGGAATGCTGTCTGGGACACCGGAACTTCGAGACGGTCCTGTTGTACCTGGACGATGTCATCGTCTATTCCAAGACCTACGAGGACCACCTGAAACACCTGGCAGAAGTGTTTGAAGCTCTGGCAAACTACGGCCTAAAGGTGAAACCCTCCAAGTGTCACCTCCTGAAACCAAAGGTGCAATACCTGGGACACGTGGTGAGTGCTGACGGAGTGGCTCCTGACCCTGATAAGATCACCGTGATTAAGGACTGGCCAAGACCCTCCAGCATAAAGGAAGTGCGGCAGTTCCTCGGGTTGGTAGGCTACTACCGAAGATTCATTCCCGGTTTCACCAAAATGGCAGCCCCTATGCAGGACCTCCTGATAGGTCAATCTCGGAAAGCCAAAAACCAGAAGCCGCCCTTTAGGTGGGAAAAGCTGGAAGAGGAGTCCTTCTGCCAGCTGAAGATGGCCCTCACAGGGGATGAAATCCTGGCATATCCAGACTACAGCCAGCCCTTTATCCTCCACACGGACGCAAGCAACATCGGGCAAGGGAAAGAACGGGTAATCGCTTACGCCAGCCGAAAGCTACGGCCCACGGAGAGGAACCCTGAGAATTATAGCTCATTCAAGCTGGAGTTCCTGGCAGTAGTGTGGGCAGTGACCGAACGTTTCAAGCATTACCTTGCCTCCTCCAAATTCACCGTGTACACGGATAACAACCCGTTGACACACCTGGACACTGCAAGGCTCGGTGCCCTGGAACAGAGATGGATGGCCCGCCTGTCCAACTTTGAATTCACCATCAAATACCGGGCAGGACGCTCAAATGCCAACGCGGATGCCCTGTCTAGAATGCCGAACTTACCGGACGTAGGGGAAGATCCAGAAGATCTGGAAGAAGTTGAGCTCCCTGCGTTCCACCGTCATGGGATTACCCTGTATTCCCACCGTGTGAAGGACAGGCGCTCCGTGACGTTCAATCCCTTGCCCCACTACAACTGGGCGGAGACGCAAGACAGTGATCCCGCAGTCCATTTGGTGAAGGAAATGCTGACCCAGGCCAATGCCCGTCTTGACCCAGATGCTCCGGAGGAGACCAAGCAACTGTGGAAGGAGAAAAGTAAGCTGTTCCTCTACAGGGAGAAGCTGTGCCGGAGAATGGTTAACTCTCGAACACATGAGTTGACCTGGCAGGTAGTGGTCCCAAGACGAGACGCGGCTATGGTTCTGGAGGCATACCACAACGGAGCAGGGCATTTCGGATGGAAGAAGCTGGAGTTCTTGTTGCGTGAACGGTTCTACTGGGTAGGCATGAGAGGAGCCATCGAGAGGTGGTGCAGAGACTGTGGCCCGTGCCACCTGAGAAGAAAAGACCGAGCCAGCCAGAAGACTCCCCTGCAGCCCATCATCACCAGACAGCCACTGGAACTGGTAGCCCTGGACCATGTGAAACTGGCTCCAAGCAGATCTGGGTATGTCTACGCCCTCACAATCGTAGATCATTACTCCCGGTTCCTGGTGGTGGTCCCGGTCAAGGACTTAACGGCTCAAACAGCAGCTAGAGCCTTCCAGCAGCACTTCTGCCGTCCACACGGGTACCCGGACCAAGTGTTGACAGACCAAGGACCAGCCTTCGAAGCGGAGGTCTTCCAGGAGTTCTGCAACCTGTATGGCTGCAAGAAGATAAGAACAACGCCCTATCACCCTCAAACCAATGGACTCTCCGAGAAGATGAACCAGGTGGTGATAGATCTGCTAAAAACGTTGCCCCTGGAAGAACGCAGTCTGTGGCCTGAGAAACTGCCCGATCTGGTGGACCTGTATAACCACATCCCTGTAGGTTCCACCAACTGTACCCCGGCTTACCTAATGAGAGCAAGACCTGGTAAGCTGCCTATTGACCTGGATATGGGAGTCCTGACGCCTGAGGACACCTCGCCAGAGGCAGACTGGGATACAGAACGGCAGCAGCAGTATCGGAAAGTACAGGAGAGTGTCGAGCGAAGTCTGTCTCAAGCTAGAGAAAGGCAAGAGAAGGCTTATAACCAGTATGCTCCCACTGTTCCCCTGGTACCTGGAGAGCAGGTCTTGAAGAGGAAGAGGCGACTCCACAAGTTGGACGACCAGTGGGAGGACCCGTACACCGTACTGCCATCAAGCCATGAGAACCCAAAAATCTGCGTAATCAGTAAGGATGGAGGAGAAACCACAGCCATTGTCTCCAGAGACCACCTGAAGAAGTGTCCCGAGCAGCTGCAAAGCCCTGAAGAAGATCAAGAAAACCCTCAACCCGCAGAGGAAAGGGAAGAAATGATCAGTACCGTACTCGGAGACTTCCCCCGGTCTTGGACACAAATAAACGGCGCTGTCGTGGTACCCGTCCTCACCTTTCTCCAGCCAGCCCCGCAAGTGCCTACAGAGGAACCGGTAGAGCTGGATGAGCAGCCGGCCCAAGAGGCAGAAGAGTCCACACCAGCAGTACAGGAGGATCAACCCTCTGCTAGTAGTGAGCCTGCCGTGCCCCTAGTGAGCCAAAGAGTGCGCAGAAAGCTGCCCAGCTTGCCCATAACACCTCCTACACCCTGTAGTGCAGAACCAGTTAGTGAGCTCCGTAGGTCCACTAGAGTCACTAGAGGTCAGATGCCCGCTCGCTGGAGAATCTAAACCAATGCACTGTAAAGTTGACTGTTTATTGAAAAATGTTTATGGTTTATGTTTGTTGCCTGTTATTAATTATGTTTCTCAGTTACCCTGCAGATTTTTATGGACTAACAGGTTATGGACGCTGGATAACCGGAACAGTATTGTAGATAGTTGCACCTTGGTGCCTCTTGCGAAGACGGCCGCGGAAGAGAAAACCTGTCTGGCGTGGCCTCCTTGCGGCCCAAAGTAGTTAGTCTACCCTTGCAGCCACGCCCAAGGACAACGCAAGGGGTTTGCTTTGGACAGGTCCCCTATTCTGTGCCAAGACTTCGCCTTGTTGGGTGACATGGACACCCCCTTTGTTTCATAAACTTCACCTTGGGTGATATGGACACCCGGTCACGGAAACGCCGTGACCTCTACAGACTAAAGTTTCTTGTGAATATGTTATTGTATTATTGTTATACCTTGTATTTATGTTTCTTTAAAAAATGTGTTTAGTCCCGGAGTACTAAAATTTACTAGGGGGGAATGTGACACCCCAGGGGTCTGGTTGCCACAGTAATAGAGATATTATGTCTGAGAGCAAGTGGGAGGTTTCTCTGGTCAGGAGCCCTAAACATGCAACACGGCCCACCCAGACCTGGGAGGGGAGGAATCCGCCCTTATAAACTGGGTCTGGGGCGGGATTAGTGTGTGAAGCTGCAGACAGAGTCAGAGTCTGGAGAGGGAAAGTGAGATCAGGAGCTCTGGAGGAGCAGTAGCTGAAGTCCAGGGGCTGGAGCTGAGCAGAGCTCGCCCTGGACGAAGACACTAAAACCGGACACAGGAGTCCGAGGCTGTGGGGACTGATATATACCCAGCAGCAGAAACCAGCCGGCAGGGGATTCCAGGTCCTTTGGCCATAGAAGCCCGGAGGCTCAGTCACAAAGAAGGGACCAGCACCGCCATCCAGGAGCGGAGGCTAACAGAAGGCCCCAAGTCACCAGCCATACGGGTGAGCACCACACGGTATACTCAGGGACGTGGGCTACTTGTAACCGCTGACAGCAAGGTAGCCAGGAAGAGTGCAGATAAACGGGGAGGCCTACAACTCCACCTGGCCAGGGGAACTCCTGCTTGCTCGCAGACTGACCAGGCCCCTTATACTAGCCAGTACTCCCGGGAGGGTCTGCCTTGTACCATCAGTAAAGACCCTGAACTGCACCTCCCGTCTCTGTGATTCCTTGCCGCTCCTGCACCATTAGCACTGGGACCCTCAGACCATCACTCCCATCATCTTCCACATTAGCTGCCCTGAGGCAATACTTCTCCCGTGGGGAGTCATCCCATACTCAGCTGCGCAAACAACATCAGCCTCAGTGGTCTGCAGTGCAGCGGCGGTCCCCACTGACCGCAATCCACGGGTGGCGTAGTCGGACACTTATTACAATACAAATAGACTGCCACTGGTTTGACCACCCTGGGCACGGACCGGGTCACCGCCACACGGAGACTACAACCCCCAGCATTCTACAACAGGCCCGGTTCCGGGTTCCCCTGCACAACACAGGCCCAGGGGGCGCGTCAGTAGCTCAGAGGTTCCACCTCCCAGACCCGTTACACCTTGTACTATGACTTCATTGTTTATTTTCCACGTACGATGACATCATTGCATCTATCTTTCTTGTACTATGACTTCAGTGTTCATTTTCCACGTATAATGACATCATTGTGTCTATCTTCCTTGTACTGTGACTTCACTATTTATTATCAATGTGCTGTGATATCATGGTCTCCTTGTGTGAACTATCCAGGGTCTTAGATATAACTGTAATAATTACATTCCTGTGTCCATTTTTAGGAGCCCAAGGACTGGTGCAAGATGGGACCCAGTGGTTTTTCTGTCTCATAAGCGGATAATAGTTTTATAACTGATTTTTGCTCATCAAGATTTGCCTTCTACACAAGAAGTGTCTCTGTGGCATGAAATTATGATTTTTGGTCAATTGTACATTTTTTTTGGTCTTCCTTATGACTTAATGCAGAAATAAACTTGTGATTCATAATCTAAGGAGCCCTTGATGTAATGCAATAAGTGCCGTTAAGAACTGTTTAGATATGCATTCTGCACATCTCTTTCTCTTATGTTGTTACTCCACAGTCACCAGACCTGAACCCAATCGAGATGGTTTGGGGTGAGCTGGATCGCAGAGTGAAGGCAAAAGGGTCAACAAGTGCTAAGCATCTCTGGGAACTCCTTCAAGATTGTTGGAAGACCATTTCCGGTGACTACCTCTTGAAGCTCATCAAGAGAATGCCAAGAGTGTGCAAAGCAGTCATCAAAGGAAAAGGTGGCTACTTTGAAGAACCTAGAATATAAGACATATTTTCAGTTGTTTCACACTTTTTTGTTAAGTATATAATTCCACATGTGTTAATTCATAGTTTTGATGCCTTCAGTGTGAATGTACAATTTTCATAGTCATGAAAATACAGAAAAATCTTTAAATGAGAAGGTGTGTCGAAACTTTTGGTCTGTACTGTACATCAAATAGGATATGCTGGGGCTGGAACATATACATCACAGGAGACGCTGGGGCTGGAGCATATACCTCACATAGGATACACAAGGGGCTGGATCATATATATCACAGAAGATTCTGGAGCTTAAGCATATGTATTACATAGGATACACTGGGGCTGGAGTATATACAGTACATCACAGGAGACGCTGGAGTATATATATCACAGGAGACTTTGAGGCATATACATCACAGGAGATGCTTGGGCTGGGGCATATACATCACAGTAGACATTGGGGCATATACATCCCAGGAGACATTGAAGCATATAGATGAATGGAGAAGCTAGGACTGGTGTATATACATCACAGGAGACAGGGCATGTATATCACAGTAGACACTAGGGACATATACATCACAGGAGATGCTGGGGGCATATACTTCACAGGAGGGGCTGAGGGCATATACATCACAGGAGGGGCTGAGATTATATACATCACACATGTGACGCTGGGGATTGTTCATATACATAACAGGAGATGCTGGGGTTGTAGCACATATATCACAGGAGACGCTGGGGTATATACATCACAGGAGATGCTGGGGTTGGTGCATATACATCACATGAGATGCTGTGGCTGGAGCATATACATCACATCAGATACAGGTGCTTCTCACTAAATTAGAATATCATCAAAAAGTTAATTTATTTCAGTTCTTCAATACAAAAAGTGAAACTCATATTATATAGAGTCATTACAAACAAAGTGATCTAGTTCAAGTCTTTATTTCTGTTAATGTTGATGATTATGGCTTACAGCCAATGAAAATACAAAAGTCATTATCTCAGTAAATTAGAATAATTAACAAAAAACACCTGTAAAAGGCTTCCTAAGCATTTAAAAAGGTCCCTTAGTCTGTTTCAGTAGTCTCCACAATCATGGGGAAGACTGCTGACTTGACAGATGTCCAGAAGGCAGTCATTGACACACTTCAAAAGGAGGGTAAGTCACAAAAGGTCATTGTTAAAGAAGCTGGCTGTTCAGAGTGCTGCATCCAAGCATATTAATGGAAAGTTGAGTGGAAGGAAAAAGTGTGGTAGGAAAAGGTGCACAAGCAACCGGGATAACCGCAGCCTTGAAAGGATTGTTAAGAAAAGGCCATTCAAAAATTTGGGGGAGATTCACAAGGAGTGGACCGCTGCTGGAGTCATTGCTTCAAGAGCCACCACACACAGACGTATCCAGGACATGGGCTACAAGAGTCCTATTCCTTGTGTCAAGCCACTCATGACCAATAGACAATACCAGAAGCGTCTTACCTGGGCCAAGGAGATTGTTGCTCAGTGGTCCAAGGTGCTGTTTTCAGATGAAAGTAAATTTTGCATTTCATTTGGAAATCAAAGTCCAAGAGTCTGAAGGAAGAGTGGAGAGGCACACAATCCAAGATGCTTGAGGTCTAGTGTGAAGTTTCCACAATCAGTGAAGGTTGGGGAGCCATGTCATCTGCTGGTGTGAGTCCTCTGTGTTTTATCAAGACCAAAGTCAGCGCAGCCTTCTACCAGGAAATTTTAGAGCATTACATCCTTCCCTCTGCCGACAAGTTTTTTGGAGATGGAAATTTCATTTTCCAGCAGCACTTGGCACCTGTCCACACTGCCAAAAGTACCAATACCTGGTTTAAAAACAACAGTATCACTGTGCTTGATTGGCCAGCAAACTCACCTGACCTTAATCCCATAGAGAATCTATGGTGTATTGTCAAGCGGAAGATGAGAGACACTGTAGCATCGGCGTCTCTGCCCCCTGCCAGGCAGAGACGCCGTCCCTCTCACCTCCTCGCTCCCCACGCGGCGTCCTCCAGCGCTCCTCCTCCTGCTGCTGTCGGCGCGCGCTGCTTCCCGGGCACTGTGCTTAGGGCGCGCGCGCTCCCTCTCTCTTAAAGGGGCCGCGCGCGCCGTCCTAAGGAGTCCCCGGCCAATGGTCGGAGGACCTCCCATATTTAAGGCACCTCCTCCAAAATGGAGGTGCTCGAGCAATAGTTGTTGCACAGTATACTTACCTCTGCTTCAGCCCTCAGGTCCAGTTGCCAGCCTGACTACTGTTCCAGTCCGCCAGCCTGACTACTCTCCAGCCCGACAGTCTGTCTTCCGTTCTACCCACCAGTCTGTCTATGGGCAAGTCTGCCTGCTTACCAGGAAGCACCTGCCAGTTACCTGCCAGCTACCTACCTGCCTGCTAAGCCCGCTCACCTTGGAGCGCTCGCCTGTTACCTGCTGTGCCTGCTAGCCCGCTCACCTGGGAGCACTCGCCTGTTACCTGCCGTGCCTGTTAGCCCGCTCACCTGGGAGCACTCGCCTGTTACCTGCTTGATACCTGATAGCCTACCTGGAGGCTCCTGCTGCCACTTGCCGTGACCACCTGTCTGCTAACCTAGAGACTTCTGCCTGCTCTGCCGTCACGTGCCGTGACCACCTGTCAGCTAGCCCAGAGACTTCTGCCTGCTTGTTGTGCCCATCCGCTATACCGGTCAGTCCCAGTCATCTGACCTGTGGGAGCCACCTACTCTCTTACAAGGTCGTCCCCAGAGTAGCACCTGGTCCCTCCGCTCGGTCCCTCTCTGGTCACGGAGTTGTTAGCCGCCGTATGACCAGGGTCGGTCTGAGTTGATACTTAGTTACGCCCCTCTGGGTCCCTCCTTGCACCACGGCACAGAGGTTCCACCACCCGGATCCGTAACAGTTTGCTCGGGCTATGGAACCCGGTGGCCCCCAAGCCCCCTCGCTTACGGACCTGTACCAGGAGGTTTCCCGTCAGAGATCCCAACAGGAAACCATTCTGAACTACCTGCGGAATGTCAACTCCCGACTGGACAAGCTGTCTGTCCCACCTGTATCCACCTCGAGTCGTGTGACTTCCGCTCCGGCAGCACCACTGCCCACCTATACCACAGCATCCAGCCCTGGACCCCGGCTCTCGGCACCTCCACGTTTTTCAGGCAACCCCGCCTTAGCTTGAAGTTTCATAAACCAGTGCACCCTGCACTTCGAACTCTTGGCACATCAGTTCATCTCCGACCGGGCCAAGGTGGCATTCATGATGTCCCATCTCACTGGGGAAGCACTGGCATGGCTAAATCCCTTGTGGGAGAGAGGGGATCCCCTGGTGTCTGACCTATCGTCTTTCCTCGCTGCTTTCCGGAAAGTCTTCGATGAACCAGGACGAAAATCCTCCTCTCTGCTACGTCTCCGCCAAGAGAGTCTCACCGTGGGCTAATATGCCATACGGTTCCGTACCCTCGCTTCTGAGCTTGCCTGGGACAACGAGGCTCTGGTGTCCGTCTTCTGGGAGGGTCTTTCCGGTCGGATTAAGGACGAGTTAGCCGGTCAGGACATTCTTACCACCCTGGATGACCTAGTGTCACTAGCTACTTGGATTGACATCCGTTTCAAAGAACGTACCAAAGAGACTACCCGGGAGAGAAAGTTTCCTCGCCTTGCTCCTACTTTCCAGAGACCTGCCTCTCAACCAGTCACTCCCCGGGTGCACTCACCCGAACCTATGCAGATCGACCAGACCAAGATGGTCAAATCTCGCCAAGAGTCACGCCGAGCCGAGGGGAGCGGTTTCTATTGTGGCAGTAAGGAGCACTTCAGCCGTTCCTGCCCGGAAAGGCTGGGAAACTCCAGTGTCTAGGACCGCTCGGAGAGGTCGTCCTAGGCAAAGGAAGCCTTCTCCGTCCCTGACTTTGTCTGTCTCTATCTCCTGGGGAGAGAATCGTCACTTTGAAATTGCTCACCTGGATTCTGGAGCTGCTGGAAGCCTCATTTCCCAGTCCCGGGTAGAGAGATACCGGATTCCCACCAAACCTCTGGCTGAACCATTGTCAGTTGCCTCCGTGGATGGAAGACTCCTTTCGGTGACCATCCTGCTCGTCACTGAACCCATAACCCTGCAGGTGGGAATGCTGCACTCTGAGAAAATCTCCTTCCATGTGCTACCCGGACTCTCCCACTCCCTATTGCTAGGTCTACCCTGGCTCCAGACGCATGAACCCGTGCTGAATTGGCAATCCGGTGAAGTACTACGGTGGGGTCAGGACGGCCACAGGACCTGCCTGGTTCCGGTTCGCCCGGCTCGTCCACCACCTACCCCAGCTAATTTACCCGGTCTTCCGGCTCCTTACTGGTCCTATGCGGATGTCTTCGGTAAAAAGGAAGCAGAGACACTGCCACCCTATAGGCCATATGATTGCCCGATCGACCTGGTACCTGGCGTATTTATCCGTTGTCGGCGGCCGAAACCCAGGCCATGCCTGAATACATTGAGGAGAATCTGGCTAGGGGATTCATCTGGAAATCTACCTCCCCGGCTGGAGCCGGATTCTTCTTTGTCAAGAAGAAGGATGGCTCGCTACGCCCCTGTATTGATTATAGAGGACTCAATCAGATCACGGTAAAAAACAAATACCCCCTGCCACTCATCTCCGAGTTGTTTGATCGCCTTAAGGGCGCCAGGATCTTTTCCAAGTTGGATCTACATGGAGCATATAACCTGGTCCGTATCCGTCAAGGAGACGAGTGGAAGACGGCATTCAATACCCGGAACGGTCACTATGAATACCGTGTCATGCCCTTCGGTCTCTGCAATGCTCCCGCAGTCTTCCAAGAATTGGTCAATGACATCTTCCGTGATCTCCTCTACTCCTGCGTGGTGGTGTACCTGGACGATATTTTGGTCTTCTCTGCGGATCTTCACACACACCGGTGGGATGTTCGTCAGGTCCTGCTTAGGCTCAGGCAGACCACCTCTATGCAAAATACGAGAAGTGCTTCTTCAAGCAGACCTCTCTTCCTTTCCTGGGCTATGTTATCTCCCAGACAGGCCTATGAATGGATCCCGAGAAGCTCTCTGCTGTCCTAAAGTGGCCCCGTCCGGAGGGGTTGAAGGCAATTCAGCGATTCCTGGGCTTCGCCAACTACTACAGTCTCTTCATCCCGCACTTCTCTTCCTGGACTGCTCCCATATCTGCGCTCACCCGTAAGGGAGCAAATCCCAAGGAATGGTCGTCCGAAGCTGAGGAGGCCTTCCTTTCCTTAAAGCAAGCCTTCTCCTCTGCCCCAGTGCTGCACCGTCCGGATAGCAACAAACAGTTCTTCCTGGAGGTTGATGCTTCCTCCTCCGGAGCCGGAGCGGTGCTCACCCAAACGTCTTCATCCGGGAGAATGGTAACCTGCGGCTTCTTCTCCAAACTCTTCTCCTCGTCTGAGGGCAACTACTCCATAGGAGACCGAGAACTGCTAGCCATCAAATTGGCGCTGGAGGAGTGGCGTTACCTGCTTGAAGGGGCTCTATACCCGGTGATCATCTATACGGATCACAAAAACCTGGCATATCTCCAAAATGCCCAAAGACTTAATCCGCGTCAGGCCCGGTGGTCTTTGTTCTTCGCCTACTTCGACTTCGTCCTACATTTCCACCCGGCGGACAAGAATGTCAAAGCCGACGCCTTGTTCCGATCCTTCCTGTCCTCCGACCAAGAGGAGGAGCCTATGTACATCATCGATCCCTCCAAGTTTATGAATGTGGCCCCCTTGGATCTGACTAGTCTTCCACCCGGTAAGACGTTTGTAGCAGTACCAGATCGGAAGAAGGTTCTTCACTGGGGTCATTCATCTAAACTAGCCGGCCATGCTGGCCAGAAAAAGACCTTCCTGTTCATTACCCGACATTACTGGTGGCCTACCCTGCGCAAGGATGTGGTAGACTTCGTCTCAGCCTGTTCGTCTTGTGCCCGCAACAAAGTTCCTAGACATCAACCAGCCCGTCATCTCCTACCTCTTCCCGTACCTAATGCCCCGTGGCAACACATTGCTATGGACTATATTACAGATCTCCCTGTCTCTGCCGGTTGTACAGTCATTTGGGTGGTCGCCGACCGCTTTTCTAAGATGGCCCACTTCATCCCTTTGCCTGGTCTCCCGTCTGCATCAGAGCTAGCTAAGGACTTCTTCCTTCATATCTTCCATCTCCATGGTCTACCCCTCCACATCGTGTCGGATCGAGGGGTTCAGTTCACCTCACGTTTCTGGAGAGCTACGTGTAAGCTGCTGGATGTCACCCTAGATTTCTCCTCCGCTTACCATCCACAGTCCAATGGTCAAGTGGAGTGGATCAACCAGATCCTTACCGGCTACCTCCGGCACTTTGTTAATGCTCACCATACTGATTGGGTGGACCTCCTACCATGGGCCGAATTCTCCTACAACAACCATGAGAGCGAATCGACTTCCAAGTCCCCATTCTTTATAGTCTATGGTCAACATCCCCGGATTCCGTTTCCCGTCTCCGCTTCTGTGGACAACCCTGCAGCGGAGTCTCTGGTCAGCGAATTTTCCACCATTTGGGAGAATACTAGGTCCGCACTTCTTCAGTCCTCCGAGCGGATGAAGAGATTTGCTGTCAAAATACTGTAACATACCTGGCGGCGTCCTTGCATAGTGGTCCATCTCCCACTGTGCAAGAGCGCGCACTTGATCTCCTGTCCAGAATGTCTCTCTGGCTTCCCTCCATGCTGTCTGTTTGTGTCTGTTTCTGCTGCTTAAGGGCGGCGCCCGATCACTTCCTGCTTTTTGTACCTGCTGTGGGTCACACCTCTTGTGCGTCCTCAGCCTATTGCTGTCTGTCACCTGGTATATAGCTCAGCTGCGCCCATCTATCCCTGCCTGAGCATAGTGTTTCATTCAGTGTGTGCTTGCACTCTGAAGGTGCCAGGTCCCGTTCTGTGTTCTCTTGTCTGCCTATCCTGGAGGCTGTATTTCCAGGCCTGTCTGAACACGCTCCTAGCCTGTTCCTCCTGCCTTCTAGGGGCCGATTACCTAGACCTGTTCCTGTATCTTGTCTGACCTGTCTGAACACGCTCCTAGCCTGTTCCTCTCGCCTTCTAGGGGCTGATTACCTAGACCCGCTCCTGTATCTTGTCTGTCCTGTCTGAACACGCTCCTTGCCTGTTCGTCCTGCCTCTCTGGGGGCCGTATTCCCAGACCTGCTCCTGTATTCCGCTGCAGTGTCGGTCTCCTCCGTACACTCAGTTCCAGTCTGAACTCTCTCCTATCCTTTACCTGTTTTGCCTCTATGTCCGTTCCCTTCCTTTTTCTGCAGAGTCTGAACTCGTACCTAACTCCTGCTTGTTGTCTCTGTACTCCCGTTTGTGAGTTTGTGGTCCACTCGCTACTTCACTGCAAGTACCCTGTGGGTGTCTGGCTCTGCCTTTCCCTTCCTGTCTGTTCCGTGTGAACAGAGCCCTGTCCCCCCTACTCAGCCTAGCCTGCTCTGACTCCTTTGCTCACCGCTCCGGCGGTTCTAGCCTGCTCTGACTCCTTTGCTCACCGCTCCGGCGGTTCTAGCCTGCTCTGACTCCTTTGCTCACCGCTCCGGCGGTTCTAGTCTGCTCTGACTCCTTTGCTTACCGCTCCGGCGGTTCTAGCCTGCTCTGACTCCTTGCTCACTGCTCCGGCAGTCCTGTCCTGCTTCTGCCCGCTGCTCCGGCAGTCCTGTCCTGCCCTGCTTCTGCCCGCTGCTCCGGCAGTCCTGTCCTGCCCTGCTTCCGCCCGCTGCTCCGGCAGTCCTGTCCTGCCCTGCTTCTGCCCGCTGCTCCGGCAGTCCTGTCCTGCCCTGCTTCTGCCCGCTGCTCCGGCAGTCCTGTCCTGCCCTGCTTCTGCCCGCTGCTCCGGCAGTCCTGTCCTGCCCTGCTTCTGCCCGCTGCTCCGGCAGTCCTGTCCTGCCCTGCTTCTGCCCGCTGCTCCGGCAGTCCTGTCCTGCCCTGCTTGTGCTCGCTGCTCCTGCAGCCCCGTCCTGCTCTGTTCTTGCCCACCGCTTCGGGCGTTCCCTCTCTGCTGTGGTTGTCTACCGCATCTGCGGTTCTGTGACCCAGTCTGTACTGGGTCTTAACCTTTCTGTGCTCCAGCCCGTCCTTTCGGCCAGTACCTCCCTGCCTGCATACTCGCCTGTATCCACCCATCTGCATACCTGCCGTGTTTGCTTATATCCACCAGTCTGTGCCAGCCTAACCTGCCTGTTCCTGAGTCCCAGTGTGTACTGGGTCCTATCCCGCCTGTGTTCCTACCTGCTAGTGCCTCCCTGTCTGCACTCTAGCTGTGCTTGCCTGTACCCCTCTACCTGTATTGTTCCTGAGTCCCAGTGTGTACTGGGTCCTATCCCGCCTGTGTTCCTACCTGCTAGTGCCTCCCTGTCTGCACTCTAGCTGCGCTTGCCTTTACCCGCCTGCCTGCATACCAGTCGTGCCTGCCTATACCCTCCAGTCTGTGCGCCAGCCTAACCAGCCTGATCCAGTAATCCCTGTGTGGGTCAACCCCCGTGTCCGGAGTTTGACCTGGAGTAGCACCTGGTCCCTCTGCCCGGTTTCTCCCTGGTGCACTGGCGTCGTATGCCGTCGTGCCATCTTGGTCGGATCGGCCAGATACTTAGTCACGCCCCTCCAGGCACTCTCCGGTTCATGGTCCAGTGGAATCACTACAATCACACGCACACGCCGCTCAGCCCGGGCGTGTGCATAACAGCATGCTCAGGCCATGGTTCCCGTTGAGCCCCACGGCCTTCGCTCTCTGAGAAGTTTTCCAGCGAATACATGCATTAAAATAAATAAAAAATATTTTTTTTTTCCTTTAGCTGAGTTCCAGGCGAATTACGCACCCGTCCAGATGGATCTATCTGCTCTCGTTCCCGCGGATCCGCTACGTTATTATGGGGATCCTAGACAAAGTCGTGCATTTGTGGAGCAATGCATGCTACACTTCAAGTTCTACCCTCTATGTTTTCCCACCGATCGGGTTAAGGTGGCATTCATTATGTCTTACCTGGCGGGTGATGCCTTGGAATGGATCAACCCCCTATATGAAACACAGGATCCGATCCTCCTGGGCCTAATGGCCTTCCTGGTGGCCTTTCTAATGGTCTTCGATGATCCTAACCCGGAGGCTCCTGCTGAAGCTTCACTTCCCAATATCCCGGAGCAGCCCCAATGGGTAATGTGTGTGGGTAGCGCAATAGTCCTCCAGCCCAATGAGACTACTGCCCACCCAGAATCCTCACAGGGTGACTACGCTTTCCGGAATACTTCTCCCAACCTCAAGAGGCAGTCCAGACGTGCTAGACGTAGAGGCAAGCCGTCACGCCAGGGTCTGTCCTCCCTGAGACCTCCTGACCCCAACCTTGAAGTCCCTACTGAAGCTTCATCTCCCTGTATCCCGGAGAAGCCCCAACGGGTAATGTGCGTGGGTAGTGCACCAGTTCTCCTGCCCGAAGAGACTTCTGCCCATCCAGACTCCACACAGGAGAACTTCCTGCACCCGGCATCAGATGCTTCACCCACTTTAACCGGTGTGCATGTCCAAGGATGCTCCAAAGCTGTGGTTACCTCAGAGTCTGTGCACCTCTACTACCTGGCGGAGGACCCCCTGTTGCCTCCTGAATCCTCCGGGATACCACTCGATGACAAATGGAGAGAGAATTCTCTACACCCGGTACTCGATACTTTGTCCGCTTCGTCCTGTGAGCCTGACAATGGGTACCCCAAAGTGGTAGTTACCCCCGAGTCTCTACACCCCTCCGACCAGGCGGAGGACCTCCAGTTGTCTCCTGAACCCTTCGGGGTGCTACCTGGTAGCGAAAGGACAGAGACTCTCCTATACTCTGTACCTGATACCTCGCTCGCTTCGTCCAGTGAGTCCAACCTAGTGTACTCTGAAGCAGTGGTTACTCCCGAGTCTCTACACTCCTCTGACCAGGCGGAGGACCTCCAGTTGTCTCCAGAACCCTTCGGGGTGCCACCTGGTGGTAAATGGACAGAGACTTTCCTATATCCTGGATCTGATACCTCGCTTGCTTCGTCCAGTGAGTCCGACCTAGTGTACTCTGAAGCAGAGGTTACCCGTGAGTCTCTACACCCCTCTGACCAGGCGGAGGACCGCCAGTTGTCTCCAGAACCCTTCGGGGTGCCACCTGGTGGAGAATGGACAGAGACTTTCCTATACTCGGTACCCGATACCTCGCCTGCTTCGTCCAGTGAGTCCGACCTAGTGTACTCTGAAGCAGATGTTTTCTCTGAGCCTCTGCACTCTTCTGACCCGGCGGAGGACCTCCAGTTGTTTCCTGAATCCTCCGGGGTACCACCAGAAAACAAAGAGACAGTGACTTTTCCTCATTATGTACCTGATAACCCGTCTATTTCTTCCTGTGAGCTTGACAAGATGTACCTCGAAGCAGAGATTACCCCCAAGTCTCTGTCCCCCTCCAACCCGGTGGAGGACTTCCAGTTGTCTCCTGTACCCTCTGGGGTGCCACCTGAAAATATGTGGAGAGAGACTTCCTTGTGTGCTGTTCCTGGTACTCCACCCGTTTCGTCTGTTGCTAAGGGTGGCTGGATGGGAGGTAGCATCCTAGCTACCCAGAGGAGACCAGTTTTTCCGGTGGACAGGGGAAGTGATCTCTTCGAAGTGAAGAATTGGCCCTCGAATTCCCTGCGGAAGATTCTGGCAGGCCTGAAGAAGAGGGGGCGTAAGGGGGGGGGGTACTGTAACATACCTGGCGGCGTCCTTGCATAGTGGTCCATCTCCCACTGTGCAAGAGCGCGCACTTGATCTCCTGTCCAGAATGTCTCTCTGGCTTCCCTCCATGCTGTCTGTTTGTGTCTGTTTCTGCTGCTTAAGGGCGGCGCCCGATCACTTCCTGCTTTTTGTACCTGCTGTGGGTCACACCTCTTGTGCGTCCTCAGCCTATTGCTGTCTGTCACCTGGTATATAGGTCAGCTGCGCCCATCTATCCCTGCCTGAGCATAGTGTTTCATTCAGTGTGTGCTTACACTCTGAAGGTGCCAGGTCCCGTTCTGTGTTCTCTTGTCTGCCTATCCTGGAGGCTGTATTTCCAGGCCTGTCTGAACACGCTCCTAGCCTGTTCCTCCTGCCTTCTAGGGGCCGATTACCTAGACCTGTTCCTGTATCTTGTCTGACCTGTCTGAACACGCTCCTAGCCTGTTCCTCTCGCCTTCTAGGGGCTGATTACCTAGACTCGCTCCTGTATCTTGTCTGTCCTGTCTGAACACGCTCCTTGCCTGTTCGTCCTGCCTCTCTGGGGGCCGTATTCCCAGACCCGCTCCTGTATTCCGCTGCAGTGTCGGTCTCCTCCGTACACTCAGTTCCAGTCTGAACTCTCTCCTATCCTTTACCTGTTTTGCCTCTATGTCCGTTCCCTTCCTTTTTCTGCAGAGTCTGAACTCGTACCTAACTCCTGCTTGTTGTCTCTGTACTCCCGTTTGTGAGTTTGTGGTCCACTCGCTACTTCACTGCAAGTACCCTGTGGGTGTCTGGCTCTGCCTTTCCCTTCCTGTCTGTTCCGTGTGAACAGAGCCCTGTCCCCCCTACTCAGCCTAGCCTGCTCTGACTCCTTTGCTCACCGCTCCGGCGGTTCTAGCCTGCTCTGACTCCTTTGCTCACCGCTCCGGCGGTTCTAGCCTGCTCTGACTCCTTTGCTCACCGCTCCGGCGGTTCTAGTCTGCTCTGACTCCTTTGCTTACCGCTCCGGCGGTTCTAGCCTGCTCTGACTCCTTGCTCACTGCTCCGGCAGTCCTGTCCTGCCCTGCTTCTGCCCGCTGCTCCGGCAGTCCTGTCCTGCCCTGCTTCTGCCCGCTGCTCCGGCAGTCCTGTCCTGCCCTGCTTCTGCCCGCTGCTCCGGCAGTCCTGTCCTGCCCTGCTTCTGCCCGCTGCTCCGGCAGTCCTGTCCTGCCCTGCTTCTGCCCGCTGCTCCGGCAGTCCTGTCCTGCCCTGCTTCTGCCCGCTGCTCCGGCAGTCCTGTCCTGCCCTGCTTGTGCTCGCTGCTCCTGCAGCCCCGTCCTGCTCTGTTCTTGCCCACCGCTTCGGGCGTTCCCTCTCTGCTGTGGTTGTCTACCGCATCTGCGGTTCTGTGACCCAGTCTGTACTGGGTCTTAACCTTTCTGTGCTCCAGCCCGTCCTTTCGGCCAGTACCTCCCTGCCTGCATACTCGCCTGTATCCACCCATCTGCATACCTGCCGTGTTTGCTTATATCCACCAGTCTGTGCCAGCCTAACCTGCCTGTTCCTGAGTCCCAGTGTGTACTGGGTCCTATCCCGCCTGTGTTCCTACCTGCTAGTGCCTCCCTGTCTGCACTCTAGCTGTGCTTGCCTGTACCCCTCTACCTGTATTGTTCCTGAGTCCCAGTGTGTACTGGGTCCTATCCCGCCTGTGTTCCTACCTGCTAGTGCCTCCCTGTCTGCACTCTAGCTGCGCTTGCCTTTACCCGCCTGCCTGCATACCAGTCGTGCCTGCCTATACCCTCCAGTCTGTGCGCCAGCCTAACCAGCCTGATCCAGTAATCCCTGTGTGGGTCAACCCCCGTGTCCGGAGTTTGACCTGGAGTAGCACCTGGTCCCTCTGCCCGGTTTCTCCCTGGTGCACTGGCGTCGTATGCCGTCGTGCCATCTTGGTCGGATCGGCCAGATACTTAGTCACGCCCCTCCAGGCACTCTCCGGTTCATGGTCCAGTGGAATCACTACAATCACACGCACACGCCGCTCAGCCCGGGCGTGTGCATAACAAATACGTCTGGATCCGCCTCAATTCCATCCGGGAGACAAGGTTTGGCTCTCCTCCAAACATGTTCGGCTCAAAATACCCTCCTACAAGTTGGGTCCTCGGTTCATCGGTCCATTTGAAGTCCTTAAACAAATCAATCCAGTGGCCTACAAGTTAAAGCTTCCAGCCACCTTAAGGATTCCCAACTCCTTCCACGTATCTCTCCTCAAACCAGTTGTCTTTAATTCTTTTTCCAATAATCCAGGTACTTCCCCTGCCCCGATTTCCGCTGAGGACGTTTTTGAGGTAGAAAATATTCTGGCCACCAAGAGGGTAAGAGGAAAAACCTTTCTTTCTGGTGGATTGGAAGGGGTTTGGCCCAGAGGAGAGAACTTGGGAACCCAAGGAGAAAATCCACGCCCCGCTTTTCCTTGAAAGATTTCTTTCTGGCCTAAAAAAGAGGGGGCGTAAAGGGGGGGTACTATAGCATCGGCGTCTCTGCCTGCCACCAGTCTGTCTATGGGCAAGTCCGCCTACTTACCAGGAAGCACCTGTCAGTTACCTGCCTGCTACCTACCTGCCTGCTAAGCCCGCTCACCTGGGAGCTCTCACCTGTTACCTGCCTGCTACCTGCCGTGCCTGCTAGCCCGCTCACCTGGGAGCACTCGCCTGTTACCTGCCTGCTACCTGCCGTGCCTGCTAGCCCGCTCACCTGGGAGCACTCGCCTGTTACCTGCTTGTTACTAGATAGCCTACCTGGAAGCTCCTGCTGTCACCTGCCGTGACCACCTGTCTGCTAACCTAGAGACTTCTGCCTGCTCTGCCGTCACGTGCCGTGACCACCTGTCAGCTAGCCCAGAGACTTCTGCCTGCTTGTTGTGCCCATCCGCTCTACCGGTCAGTTCCAGTCATCTGACCTGTGGGAGCCACCTACTCTCTTACAAGGTCTTCCCCAGAGTAGCACCTGGTCCCTCCGCTCGGTCCCTCCCTGGTCACAGAGTCGTTAGCCGCCGTACGACCAGGGTCGGTCTGAGTTGATACTTAGTTACGCCCCTATGGGTCCCTCCTTGCACCACGGCACAGAGGTTCCACCACCCGGATCCGTAACAGACACCATACCCAATAATGCAGACTAGCTGAAGGCTGCTATCAAAGCAACCTGGAAGTATTGAGTGCATTTACTGAACATATATTTCAGTAGGCCAACATTTCGGATTTTAAAATCATTTTTCAAGCTGTTGTTATAAAGTATTCTAATTTACTGAGATAATGACTTTTGTGTTTTCATTGGCTGTAAGCCATAATCATCAACATTAACAGAAATAAACACTTGAAATAGATCACTCTGTTTGTAATGACTATATATAATATAAGAGTTTCACTTTTTGAATTGAAGAACTGAAATAAATTAACTTTTTGATGATATTCTAATTTAGTGCGAAGCACTTGTACATTAGGGCTTGAATACATACATCACAAGAGACACTTGGGCTGGAGCATATGCATCACATGGGATACACTGGGGCTGGAGTATATACATCACAGGAAATGCTGGCGCTGGAGCATGTACATCACAGGAGACGCTGAGCTGAAGCATATAGATTACAAGAGACACTGGGGCTAGATCATATGCATCACATAGGATACACTAAGTATGGAGTATATACATCACAGGAGATGCTGGGGTATATACATCACAGGAGACTGGCATATACATCACTGGAGACGCTGGGGGCATATACATCACAGGAGGGTTTGGGACATATACATCATAGGAGACACTGGGGGCATATACATCACAGGAGGGGCTGTGGTATATACATCATAAAGGATACATTGCATATACATCACAGGAGATGCTGGGGTTGGAGTATATACATTATAGGAGATGCTGGGGCTGGAGCATATACATCATATCGGATACACTGGGGCTGAAACATATACATCACATAAGACACTGGGGCTGGAGAATATACATCACAGGAGACACTGGGGCTGGAGCATATATATCACAGGAGACACTGGGGCTGGAGCATATACATCACAGGAGATGCTGGAGTTTGTGTATATACATTATAGGAGACGCTGGGACTAGAGCATATACAGTACATCATATAGGATACACTGGGGCTGGAACATATACATCACAGGAGACACTGGGGCTGGATCATATACATCACAGGAGACAATGGGGCTGGAGCATATAGATCACATTGGATACATTGAGGCTGCAGCATATACATCACATAGGATACACTGGGGCTGGAACATATACATCACAGGAGATGCTGGAGCTGGATCATACATTTCACATAGGATACACTAAGGCTGGAGCATATACATCACAGGAGATGCTGGAATTTGTGTATATACATTATAGGAGACGCTGGGGCTAGAGCATATACAGTACAGACCAAAAGTTTGGACACACCTTCTCATTTAAAGATTTTTCTGTATTTTCATGACTATGAAAATTGTACATTCACACTGAAGGCATCAAAACTATGAATTAACACATGTGGAATATATACTTAACAAAAAAGTGTGAAACAACTGAAAATATGTTTTATATTATAGGTTCTTCAAAGTAGCCACCTTTTGCTTTGATGACTGCTTTGCACACTCTTGGCATTCTCTTGATGAGCTTCAAGAGGTAGTCACCGGAAATGGTCTTCCAACAATCTTGAAGGAGTTCCCAGAGATGCTTAGCACTTGTTGGCCCTTTTGCCTTCACTCTGCGGTCAAGCTCACCCCAAACCATCTCGATTGGGTTCAGGTCTGATGACTCTGAAAGCCAGGTCATCTGGCGTAGCACCCCATCACTCTCCTTCTTGGTCAACTAGCCCTTACACAGCCTGGAGGTGTGTTTGGGGTCATTGTCCTGTTGAAAAATAAATGATGGTCAAACTAAACGCAAAGCGGATAGAATAGCATGCCGCTGCAAGATGATGTGGTAGCCATGCTGGTTCAGTATGCCTTCAATTTTGAATAAATCCCCAACAGTGTCATCAGCAAAGCACCCCCACACCATCACACCTCCTCCTCCAAGCTTCATGGTGGGAACCAGGTATGTAGAGTCCATCCGTTCACCTTTTCTGCATCGCACAAAGACACGGTGGTTGGAACCAAAGATCTCAAATTTGGACTCATCAGACCAAAGCACAGATTTCCACTGGTTTAATGTCCATTCCATGTGTTCTTTAGCCCAAACAAGTCTCTTCTGCTTGTTGCCTGTCCTTAGCAGTAGTTTCCTAGCAGCTATTTTACCATGAAGGCCTGCTGCACAAAGTCTCCTCTTAACAGTTGATGAAGAGATGTGTCTGCTGCTAGAACTCTGTGTGGCATTGACCTGGTCTCTAATCTGAGCTGCTGTTAACCTGCGATTTCTGAGGCTGGTGACTTGGATAAACTTATCCTCAGAAGCAGAGGTGACTCTTGGTCTTTCTGTCCTGGGGCGGTCCTCATGTGAGACAGTTTCTTTGTAGCGCTTAATGGTTTTTGCAACTGCACTTGGGGACACTTTCGAAGTTTTCCCAATTTTTCGCACTGACTGACCTTCATTTCTTAAAGTAATGATGGCCACTCGTTTTTCTTTACTTAGCTGCTTTTTTCTTGCCATAATACAAATTCTAACAGTCTATTCAGTAGGACTATCAGCTGTGTATCCACCTGACTTCTGCACAACACAACTGATGGTCCCAACCCCATTTATAAGGCAAGAAATCCCACTTATTAAACCTGACAGGGCACACCTGTGAAGTGAAAACCATTTCCGGTGACTACCTCTTGAAGCTCATCAAGAGAATGCCAAGAGTGTGCAAAGCAGTCATCAAAGCAAAAGGTGGCTACTTTGAAGAACCTAGAATATAAGACATATTTTCAGTTGTTTCACACTTTTTTTGTTAAGTATATAAGTCCATATGTGTTAATTCATAGTTTTGATGCCTTCAGTGTGAATGTACAATTTTCATAGTCATGAAAATACAGAAAAATCTTTAAATGAGAAGGTGTGTCCAAACTTTTGGTCTGTACTGAATAACGTAAGTAGTGTATAGTGCAGGATAAGTATAGGATTAGCTTTGAGATAGCAGGAGTATGGTTTATATAGTAAATGGTTTAGCTACAGGTTTAGTCTATAACATAGCAAATAGTTAATGATAGAACTAGCCCAGTGGGTGGGAACTAGTGTTGATAAAAAGGCGGTACTTCCTGACAGTGGGTGGTTAGAAAAGTGCAGTATCAAGGTCAAGTTCAGGTGCAGTGGGCTGCTGGGGACAGAATGGGCCAATTGTTCGAGGAAGTGGGAGGCCATATTGATATCCCTGGTGGACATTCCTCTAATGTCTGGAACCTAGGGCTCGGGACAGTTACCAAGGAGCGGGCCTGGTCTTCTAACATCTTAAGGCCGGTGGACGTGGAATTACATGGGGGCCACTACCTCCATCTCCAAAGCAGGTGACATTTTGCATTATTGGACTGTAAAAAGCCCAAATACTGTTCTTGCACAAGGGGCCCTTTTTTGTCTTTGTCCGCCAGTGGTCACAGATGTCACCACCTGATGAACTTGACCTAAAAGTGAGTGTGATGCCCCCTACACCTGACAGCACACTGTGACTGGGACACCGTTGGTCTGTAGAGTGCAAGAGCGCAAGCAGACAGCACTTTACAGCTGCGTGGTTTCAGAACGCTTTTAACCTTCAGATTAACCCAAGATCTGCAAGTTAACAACATTTTGGGACATGACAGGTTCCTTTTAAGCATTTACCTTTACCTCTTTAACTTTACTAAACACAGACTTTTTGCAATATATTCTTAAGTAACCAGCAGACTTGAACCTACGATCTTTTGATCACTAAGATAATACATTGCAATACTTGTACGAATTTCAGTGTATTACAGTGGTCAGTGTTAGGCTACGTTCCCATGATGAGCTTTTAGTGAGTTTCTGACACTGCAGAATTTCTGCACCTATTATTTAAATTAGGTTACTTGCGGTTTTTCATTTTGTGTGAGCTTTTTTAACATGCGTTTTTGACTCTGCTCTTTTCGGTGTGTCATGCTGTAAAGAAAGCTGCTTTGTTTTTGATACTTCCCAGTATTTGGCTTTGACAAATCTTTATTGATATACATAGCTGCGGATTACATGTGTTTTCTACCTGCGGATTTTTCACCGCTAATTCAAGTCTATGGGAGAAATCCGCACACAAAACTCAGTGTATTCACAAGATAAATTGACATGCTGTGGCTTGGAAACACGCACCGCAGGTCAGTTTATGCTGAGTAAAATAAAAGCACAGTGGGCATGAGATTCCTATAAATCCCATCCACTTTGCTGGAACATTAAGAACGCACCAAAATCTCATTGTGGGAGCGTAGCCTTATACAGATAAGAAGCCCAATATGTTTTCATACATGGCAGACCTGATTTCTTGCCATACTATTATGGTGCATAGCGTAGGTGTACTTTTTAAAGGGAACCTGTCGTGTAAAATAACGCGATTAACGTGCAGATATGACAACGTGCGGCCGCTGCACTGAGAGCCACTGCTGGGAGGAAATATACTTTATTCCACCCGGCAGCCTCGCTCTATCAGTCATAGGGGTGCTACCGGCGCGGCTTCAATCACCATTCAGTGCATAGAGAGCTGTGGCTGTAACCAAGCCTCAGCACTGACAGCTGAATCAGCATTAGAGCGGGCTGCCATATCTGCAGGTTAATAGCGTTCTTTTAAATTACAGGTTTCCCTTAAGGCTACTGGTTTCTACTAGCATCAGAAAAATAACTATGAATTGCTCTTTCCCTATTTGTTTTACAGCATTCATGCAATAAAGTTAAAGTATTAGCGCAGACAAATAGATAAAGAGTAGGTGAAGTGTTGAACAGCCATAATGTGTAATTTCAAACAATGGAGAAGCCGTCAGATATAGCAAATAAAGCACTAAGTGCCCTCTATCACTTTTTTCATATGGGTGACACTTGCCCTACTGCTCAGCACCTCAGCCGGAGTTTATTCCGCCTTTTCAATTTAGAGCTAGATAAAGCTCACAACGTACAAAGGGTCAAGAAGAGTAAAAATCTGTACATGTCTGGCCTTGATGAAACAAAGGTATAATTTACAGTAGGGTCTCAAAGACTCTCAGGCTGCGTCATTCAGCCCGCAAGCACGTGAGGTCCCGTAATGATGTGGCCCGGTCCAGGGAGACGCCGATTCCAGTGCTTATCTGTAATTGAATGTGCGCCCTCGGACATGGTGTATCATGGTGCAGAGAGCTGGTCTCTGCGTCCCAATGCGACTAGCAGCCACCGGCCAATCAGAGGCCAACAGCTGATGTCGGCGTGCTGGCACTGGTAGTGTATGATGTTACTGCCATGCTCTGCCCCGGCTGTGGAGTAATGTGTTTGTGAGGGGACCATTACTGCAAGACGAGGACCATTACGGCAATATGAGGACCAGGCTTGGGGACCATTACTGCAATATGAGGACCAGGCTTGGGGACCATTACTGCAATATGAGGACCAGGCTTGGGGACCATTACTGCAAGATGGGAACCAGGTTGAGGGACCATTACTGCAATATAAGGACCAGGCTTGGGAACCATTACTGCAAGAAGGGGACCAAGTTGGGGGACCATTACTGCAATATGAGGACCAGGCTTGGGGACCAGGGCCGGCTCCAGGTTTTTGTGGGCCCTGGGCGAAAGAGTCTCAGTAGGCCCCTTTAGCACACACCACGATTCACGATGCACAAATACCACAGAGAAATATATATATATATATATATATATATATATATATATATATATATATATATACAGTACAGACCAAAAGTTTGGACACACCTTCTTATTTAAAGATTTTTCTGTATTTTCATGACTATGAAAATTGTACATTCACACTGAAGGCATCAAAACTATGAATGAACACATGTGGAATTATATACTTAACAAAAAAGTGTGAAAGAACTGAAAATATGTCTTATATTCTAGGTTCTTCAAAGTAGCCACCTTTTGCTTTGATGACTGCTTTGCACACTCTTGGCATTCTCTTGATGAGCTTCAAGAGGTAGTCACCGGAAATGGTTTTCACTTCACAGGTGTGCCCTGTCAGGTTTAATAAGTGGGATTTCTTGCCTTATAAATGGGGTTGGGACCATCAGTTGTGTTGTGCAGAAGTCAGGTGGATACACAGCTGATAATCCTACTGAATAGACTGTTAGAATTTGTATTATGGCAAGAAAAAAGCAGCTAAGTAAAGAAAAACGAATGGCCATCATTACTTTAAGAAATGAAGATCAATCAGTGCGAAAAATTGGGCAAACTTTGAAAGTGTCCCCAAGTGCGGTTGCAAAAACCATCAAGCGCTACAAAGAAACTAGCTCACATGAGGACTGCCCCAGGAAAGGAAGACCAAGAGTCACCTCTGCTTCTGAGGATAAGTTTATCCGAGTTACCAGCCTCAGAAATCGCAGGTTAACAGCAGCTCAGATTAGAGACCAGGTCAATGCCACACAGAGTTCTAGCAGCAGACACATCTCTTCAACAACTGTTAAGAGGAGACTTTGTGCAGCAGGCCTTCATGGTAAAATAGCTGCTAGGAAACCACTGCTAAGGACAGGCAACAAGCAGAAGAGACTTGTTTGGGCTAAAGAACACAAGGAATGCACATTAGAGCAGTGTAAATCTGTGCTTTGGTCTGATGAGTCCAAATTTGAGATCTTTGGTTCCAACCACCGTGTCTTTGTGCGACGCAGAAAAGGTGAACGGATGGACTCTACATGCCTGGTTCCCACCGTGATGTATGGAGGAGGAGGTGTGATGGTGTGGGGGCGCTTTTCTGGTGACACTGTTGGGGATTTATTCAAAATTGAAGGCATACTGAACCAGCATGGCTACCACAGCATCTTGCAGCGGCATGCTATTCCATCCGGTTTGCGTTTAGTTGGACCATCATTTATTTTTCAACAGGACAATGACCCCAAACACACCTCCAGGCTGTGTAAGGGCTAGTTGACCAAGAAGGAGAATGATGGGGTGCTACGCCAGATGACCTGGCCTCCACAGTCACCAGACCTGAACCCAATCGAGATGGTTTGGGGTGAGCTGGACCGCAGAGTGAAGGCAAAAGGGCCAACAAGTGCTAAGCATCTCTGGGAACTCCTTCAAGATTGTTGGAAGACCATTTCCGGTGACTACCTCTTGAAGCTCATCGAGAGAATGCCAAGAGTGTGCAAAGCAGTCATCAAAGGAAAAGGTGGCTACTTTGAAGAACCTAGAATATAAGACATATTTTCAGTTGTTTCACACTTTTTTGTTAAGTATATAATTCCACATGTGTTAATTCATAGTTTTGATGCCTTCAGTGTGAATGTACAATTTTCATAGTCATGAAAATACAGAAAAATCTTTAAATGAGAAGGTGTGTCCAAACTTTTGGTCTGTACTGTATATATATATATATATATATATATATATATATATATATATATATATATAGTACAATGCAAAGATTTCACTTACTACATTACATGAGCGATATCTATTGTAAATTCTACAATAGCTCAGAAACCGGCGAATCCTCACAGCGCACAGTGCAGACCGGACAGTATAGTACTCCATACAGTATAATGGACCCCATATAATGCTCCATACAGGATACTGACCCCCATAAAATGCTCCATACAGGATACTGGTCCCCATATAATGCTCCATACAGGATACTAGCCCCCACATAACGCTCCATACAGGATACTGGTCCCCATATAAAGCTCCATACAGGATACTGGTCCCCATATAAAGCTCCACACAGAATACTGGCCCCCATAAAATGCTCCATACAGGATACTGGTCCCCATATAAAGCTCCATACAGGATACTGGTCCCCATATAAAGCTCCATACAGGATACTGGTCCCCATATAATGCTCCATGCAGAATACTGGCCCCCATAAAATGCTCCATGTTGGCCCCCATAAAATGCTCTGTAATCGCACCGACCCGAAGAATAAAGTAATCTCAGCACTTATACCACACAAGGAACGGCGTAAAAAATAAATAAAACCAATTCTTCACCTGCTACTGATTTGTTTATTATGTCTCCCAAAGATCGCAGTAAGGCTCTGCTCACACTTATCCTGCGCTCTGCGCTGAGCACTTACACCAGAGTTTCCGTGTAAATCTCTGAAATACGTAATTCAGACGGAACCCATGACGGAAAATTCCCTGTAATGAGGCAGATTTAGGCCACTGTGGATGCCATCTGGCCTGTGATCTCACGGTCTCATTTTTTTTAGGCGTGCATAAAAGTGCGGTTGGCCACAGTTTTGTGGACTTCTGAAAAAAAGGACACCGCTAAACAGAGGCCAGACGGAGTCCAGAGTAACTCTGCTGTTTCATTATAGTGAATGGATCCTGCAGGGGTTTCATCTGAATTACATCACTTGGAAATTTAGATGGAAACCCCGATGTACAGTACAGACCAAAAGTTTGGACACACCTTCTCATTTAAAGATTTTTCTGTATTTTCATGACTTTGAAAATTGTACATTCACACTGAAGGCATCATTACTATGAATTAACACATGTGGAATTATATACTTAACAAAAAAGTGTGAAACAACTGAAAATATGTCTTATATTCTAGGTTCTTCAAAGTAGACACCTTTTGCTTTGATGACTGCTTTGCACACTCTTGGCATTCTCTTTATGAGATTCAAGAGGTAGTCACTGGAAATGGTTTTCACTTCACAGGGGTGCCCTGTCAGGTTTAATAAGTGGGATTTCTTGCCTTATAAATGGGGTTGGGACCATCAGTTGTGTTGTGCAGAAGTCAGGTGGATACACAGCTGATAGTCCTACTGAATAGACTGTTAGAATTTGTATTATGGAAAGAAAAAAGCAGCTAAGTAAAGAAAAACGAGTGGCCATCATTACTTTAAGAAATGAAGGTCAGTCAGTGCGAAAAATTGGGAAAACTTTGAATGTGTCCCCAAGTGCAGTTGCAAAAACCATCAAGCGCTACAAAGAAACTGGCTCACATGAGGACCGCCCCAGGAAAGGAAGTCCAAGAGTCACCTCTGATTCTGAGGATAAGTTTATCCGAGTCACCAGCCTCAGAAATCGCAGGTTAACAGCAGCTCAGATTAGAGACCAGGTCAATGCCACACAGAGTTCTACCAGCAGACACATCTCTTCAACAACTGTTAAGAGGAGACTTTGTGCAGCAGGCTTTCATGGTAAAATAGCTGCTAGGAAACCACTGCTAAGGACAGGCAACAAGCAGAAGAGACTTGTTTGGGCTAAAGAACACAAGGAATGGACATTAGACCAGTGGAAATCTGTGCTTTGGTCTGAGTGCAAATTTGAGATCCTTGGTTCCAACCACCGTGTCTTTGTGCGACGCAGAAAAGGTGAACGAATGGACTCTACATGCCTAGTTCCCACCGTGAAGCATGGAGGAGGAGGTGTGATGGTGTGGGGGTGCTTTGCTGGTGACACTGTTGGGGATTTATTCAAAATTGAAGGCATACTGAACCAGCATGGCTACCACAGCATCTTGCAGCAGCATGCTATTCCATCTGGTTTGCATTTATTTGGAGCATCATTTATTTTTCAACAGGACAATTGCCCCAAACACACCTCCAGGCTGTGTAAGGGCTATTTGACCAAGAAGTAGAGTGATGGGGTGCTACGCCAGATGACCTGGCCTCCACAGTCACCAGACCTGAACCAAATCGAGATGGTTTGGGGTGAGCTGGACCGCAGAGTGAAGGCAAAAGGGCCAACAAGTGCTAAATCTCTGGGAACTCCTTCAAGATTGTTGGAAGACCATTTCCGGTGACTACCTCTTGAAGCTCATCAAGAGAATGCCAAGAGTGTGCAAAGCAGTCATCAAAGCAAAAGGTGGCTACTTTGAAGAACCTAGAATATAAGACATATTTTCAGTTGTTTCACACTTTTTTGTTAAGTATATAATTCCACATGTGTTAATTCATAGTTTTGATGCCTTCAGTGTGAATGTGCAATTTTCATAGTCATGAAAATACAGAAAAATCTTTAAATGAGAAGGTGCGTCCAAACTTTTGGTCTGTACTGTAAGTGCTCAGCCAGAGTGCCGGATAAATGTTACGTAAAATGTTCCCAATAAAAGCTTCAACTCGGTCCTCAAAAAAAGCTAGTCCCCACTCAGGTCCATCATCTGTTAAAAATATAAGGGACTTCCAAGTTACTGGCAGCAGAAAGGCTCTGGAAAAGCTAAATGGCCCTTGCCCCCCAAAAGAAATTCAGAAAATTTTATGCTCCCAAATCCAAATGCCTAATCTACAATAATTTGTTCTCTCTGTCAAATAGCGCTCAGTCCCTCCCAGATCTCGCCGTATGGCTAACCGCTACGATACAGCCACATATGGGGTATTGCCACTTTTAGAGGAAATTGTGTGACACATTTCAGCACCATTTTTACCTATTGCCCTGTGTGAAAATGTAAAATCTGAGGGTAAAACATTTTTTTGTGGTAAAAATATAATTATGTTTTCTTCACTGCCCAATGGTATAAATTTAAAAATTAAAAAATACTCACTACTTCCCTAGATGAATTCCTTGAGAGGTGTAGTTTACAAAATGGGGTCACTTGTGGGGATTTCTGCTGTTTCGGCATGTCAGCGACTCTTCAAATGTGACATGGTGTCTGCAACCTATCCCAGCCAACATAGCGCTCCTTTCTCTTCCGAACCCTGCCATACACCAAAGCAGTAGTTTTCCCCCACATATGGGGTCTCGGTGTAGTCAGGAGAAATTGCACAACAAGTTTCATGGTGCAATTTCTCCTGTTATCCTTATGGTAATGCAAAATTAGGGGATGAAAACCATTTTTTGTGGGAAAAATGTGAAAATTTTACTTTTACAGCTCAATATTATAAACTTCTGTGAAGCACCTGGGGGTGCAAGGTGCTCACCACACATCTAGATAAGTTCCCTAAGGGGTATAGTTTCCAAAACGGTGTCACTTGTGGGGGGTTTCCACTGTTTAGGCACATCAGGGGCTCCCCAAATGCAACACGGCGTCCGCTAATTATTCAAGCAAATTTTACATTCAAAAAGTCAAATGGCGCTCCTTCCTTTCCAAACCCTGCCGTGCGCCCAAACAGTGGTTTTCCTCCACATATGGGGTATTGGCGTGTTCAGGAGAAATTGCACAACAAATTTCATGGTGCAATTTATCCTATTACCCTTATGATAATGCAAAATTAAGGGATGAAAAATGTTTTTGTGGGAAAAATGTGAAAATTTTATTTTTACGGCTCAATATTATAAACTTCTGTGAAGCACCTGGGGGTGCAAGGTGCTCACCACACATCTAGATAAGTTCCCTAAGGGGTCTAGTTTCCAAAATGGTGTCACTTGTGGGGGGTTTCCACTGTTTAGGCACATCAGGAGCTCTCCAAACGCAACATGGCGTCTGCTAATTATTCAAACAAATTTTACATTCAAAAAGTCAAATGGCGCTCCTTCCCTTCCGAACCCTGCAGTGCGCCCAAACAGTGGTTTTCCCTCACATATGGGGTATCAGCGCGCTAATGAGAAATTGCACTACAAATTGTGTATTCTATTTTTTCCTGTTACCCTTGTGAAAATAAAAAAATTGGGTATAAAGTAACATTTTTGTGAAAAAAAAGTTAAATGCTCATTGTTTTCTTCCACATTTCAAAAATTCCCGTGAAACACCTGAAGGGTTAATAAACTTCTTGAATGTGGTTTTGAGCATCTTGAGGGGTGCAGTTTTTAGAATGGTGTCACTTTTGAGTATTTTCTGTCGTAAAGGCCCCTCAAAGTCACTTCAAATAAGATGTGGCCCCTAAAAAAACGTTTTTGTAAATTTTGTTGGAAAAATTAGAAATTGCTGGTCAACTTTTAACCCTCATAGCTTCCTAACAAAAAAAATTTTGGTTCCAAAATTGTGCTGATGTAAAGTAGACATGTAGGAAATGTTATTTATTAACTATTTTGTGTGACATATCTCTCTCATTTAAGGGCATGAAAATTCAAAGTTTGAAAATTGCAAAATTTTCGCCAAATTTCTGATTTTTTCACAAATAAACGCAAGTGATATCGAAGAAATTTTACCACTATCATGAAGTACAATATGTCACGAAAAAACAGTCTCAGAATCAGGGGAATCTGTTGAAGCGTTGCAGAGTAATTACTTCATAAAGTGACAGTGGTCAGAATTGAAAAAATTGCCCTGGTCACGAAGGCAAAAACAGGCTCTGGCGCGAAGTGGTTAATAACTTCACTGATAACATTCCATGGTATGTAATTGCGGGGATTTCTGCATGTAGAGCTCATACTCAATAATAAAAAAATCAAGATAGTTTGAAAATTTTGTTTCCATTTTTTCATCATTTCCAGATCATTAACATGTCTGTCCATCCTGTGATATTCAGAATTCCATGACTTCCTTCTTGGTTTTCCAATTTCAATGTTGAAATATGTTTTATATAAAACAAAGCCAACCAAAGTCATTCTTGTCAGGCTCTCTGCATACAGAAGTCCATGCTGGGGTGCTCTTCTCTTCAGACCCAGCTCACTGGCCGCCCTGCGTTACATACTGCTGCTCCTAGAAGCTGATTCAAGAAAAAAATGTCTATGAAGAAATGGAAAAGCACAGAGGTTGCACATAAATTATAGCCACATCCAGTAAGTGAAAATGTAGGATTGGGGATGGGAAGGCATTAAAACCCCAAACGTCAGACTAGGCCTTCTGGACTAATATATGCCACATTATATTCTTTATCTTTGAGAATTTGGGACAAATTAGGTAAATTTCGCACATAGAAAGTTTTATCTAAATGCTCCTTGAACATTAGCCTAAGAACTGACATACAAAAATAAGACAAAAACCAATGACAATAGTAAGAATGATTGAAAATATAAAGATAATTTTAGGTTTTTAATTGACTTAATTGGAAGCCTCAGAATTTAATTCAACCTGACATTATTTGAGCGTACTTCCCCTTTAAATTTACTGGAGAATAAATCATCATTGCATGTGCCGCAAACATCAACCAATAGGATCGCAGAATTTGTATTCACATTTAGAAAAAAAACGTCAGTTGGTGCCACTCTGCCATCGCTTTTATAGAGATAGCACAGGCTCCACTTTGACCCCAAAAGCGATTTAGTGACCATTTTTAATTGTTTGGCGAAGGAGGAGACGACCTTACTACACATCAGCATCTTCTGGAAGATAACACTAACTGTCTTCAGTGGTAAAGTATCATTATTTATTACTTACAATAACTGCTCCAGGTCATCCAGATGCCAGCGACAGCTGGCAGTCTGACACTGAAAGCGAAAGGACTTCATAAACTCAAAGAGTTTCACCTAAATTCTCAAAATATGGATAAACCATGGTGACCAAAGTAAAACCCAAGACATCACTTTTATTTCCCAACTCTTTCTGATGGATCCCAAGTTATAGGGTCATACAGAATTACCCAGTTAGTTGGTGAAGCTGGTCATCATTATTATTCTATGGTTATTAGCCAGGAGTGGGCCAGTAGTGGAGGAAGAAGTCAACGCAAAGTCATAGGGAAAATGTGTCTTATGTCAATGTATTATAATTTCTGGAAGACCTGAACCCAAAGAGGAAAAATTCTAGAGTTAACTGAATCCCCGTACTCAAGTTTGCACCACAAGGGGTCTCTGCTGTGAAGATTAGTAAGATCTCTAAGGGTATATAGCCTCATGTTCCAGATTTGTTCCCGAAATTTAAGTGACTGTCCTAGTTATCTAAATGGGGTTTGCAGACATTTTTTGGGAGGTTACTATACACTAGGGAGTGGCAGCACATACTGTGCATAGGGGTTATGTGAAATGACAGGGGCCATGGTGACTGAACTGTGATCTGCCAGAAGAAATACAATTAGGCTATGTGCCCATGATGTTGAAATGCTCTGGATTTTTTCCAGAGCGTTTCTCCATCTCCCTGGCAGAAAAAAACGCATGCGGATTGTACATGCGTTTTTCCTGCCAGGGACATGCGGATGTGAAGCGTTCTTCACATGCATTTCCGCATGCGGGTTGTCAAGCGCTTTTCAAGCAATTTTAGCACCACTTGGAAAGTGCTTGACAACTTGGTCACACTATATAAATCCATGCAACCAGCATGGATTTATATAGTGTGACCGAAAGTATGGTAAAAAATAACGAATAAATATTATACTTACCTTCTGATGGCCCCCGGAGTCCTTGCCTCTGCTTGCCGGCAGCTCGCGGTAGATTTAAGGACCTGCCGACGTCAGCGGTTGCGTGACCAGTCACATAACTAAATAACGTCAGCGCAGGTCCTTTAGTCTACCGCGAGTTGCCGGCAAGTGAAGACAAGGACTCCGGAGGTCATCAGGAGGTAAGTATAATATTTATTTTATTCTTTTTTTTACAGGTTCTATAGTACCCGGGTCTGGAGGAGAGTCATTGAAACGCATGGATTCCAGATGTACAGATGCAGTGATGCGTAATCCACGCGTTCCAATGCAAGTCAATGGCGGCGAAAACGCCGCATTTTCGCAAAATTAATGGTAGTGCTGTGGATTTTTCCGCAATGATAATCCGCAGCGGAAATTTCCGCAGCATGTGCACAGCACATGCGGATTATCATTGGGGACCATGACAGACCTTCTACCAAGCGTTTTTAAGCGTTTCTGCAGCGGAATTGCCGCTGCAAAAACGCTTAAAAAAACGCATAGTGGGCACACAGCTTTTAGCCTTGTGCTAAAATACTGCGACTTTTGAAGTTTTCACATCAGTTTAAAGTAGTTCCATCAAAATGGGTGGAGCTCGGGAGAAGCTGGGGTGGAATAGGACCTGACTGCACTCGCTCGTCAAATTTAGCAAAAAATTGCAAGGCATTTCTTATGCAAAAAATTGGAACTCAAGTCTCTGACTGGAGTAACATATTAGTGAGGCATACGGAGGTGCACACCACTGAGAAGATGCGCTAAATGCATTCAATGGTGTTCATATGTTCATGAATTTCGCACATCATGCTCCAGAGAGCCCTTCATTAACACTAACGGACACAACGCCAGTCTTAATGAAAAAAACGTAAAGATTACATTTGGGGTTAGTTGTTTTTTTCTAGACAAATATGTATGGTACACAGCCCATGGGCCACAATACCATCTATAGCAGGGCTCTCATACACCATGTGCCATCTCTAATGGAATTGTAATTTCACGTGGCTATTGGGCTCTCTCAGGCACCCGGGCCGGGCTGTGACAGCAGCCATTTGAGTTGCCTATGGCTATGCCCATGATATAATGGCAGGTGAGCTCCGATAGTACTAGCTCATGCTATTATAGGTCTCTGTATTATCTCTGTAAGATGGTTATAGTGATATTCCCTTCTCTATAAGACTCAGGAAGAAGAAAAAAAGATGAGCAGGAAGAGGAAGAGAGAGCTGATTGCTCTTTATGAAGAAGAGACGTGAGATTTATTAACGCTACAGTCCCCATATACAAGGTCCACACTTATCGTTACCCATTATCTGATATGATACTTACAGCACGGAGCTCATCAGGTTTATGTCCGTTGCTGCCTCTTCCAAGATGACAGCACTAAGGTCACGTCATGTCCTTACACTGCAATGCGCCATTTCTTATAAACACTTTCACATCGCAGGCAATTTTCATTTTTACGTTTTTTGCTGTTTTCCCCTTCCAAGAATAACTTTATTTTTCCATTCATATAGTGCAGAAAAATTGCAAAAAATATAGAAAAACACAATTTTGTTATTGTTTTGTGGGTTCTGTTTTACGGCATTAATTGTATGGTAAAAAGTCCTGGCAATATGATTCTCCAGGTCAGGGCGATTACGGCAATACCAAACTTATTTTAGTGATGAGAAAAATTCTGAAATTTGTACGAAAAAAAAAGTGTTTGTGCCGTCGTATTCTGAGACTTATTCATTTTTTAATGCATAAAGTTGTGCCTAGGCTTTTTCTTTTTTTTATTTGATATTTTTATTGACACCATTTTGGGGTATGTGAGATGTTTTTGTCAACTTATATTGCATTTTTTTAAGAGATGCAACAGCCAAAAAATGGCAATTCTGGTATTTCGATTTCTTTTTCCTTACGGAATTCACATTACAGGTGAAATACCTTTATATTTTGATAGATAGCACTTTTAAAGATGCAACATTTATTTTAGTGTCATAAATGGGAGTGATTCAAATTTTCTTTTAATTTTTTTTATATTTTTTAAAACTTTTTTTTGTTTCTCCCATAATTGGACTTGAATCTGTGATTGTCTGATTGTTATATAAACTGCAATCTAACAAAAGTGCAATATATACAGAAAATCACAGGCTGGTCTTCAACAGACATCTCAAATATAAGGTTGTCGCGATGGGCGCCCGTGCTGGCATGCCCCCTGAGTGAGCATCCTAAATGCTGCTGTCAAAGACAGAAAGTCATATTTAGGCCACGGTCCCACTATCAGTATTTGGTCAGTATTTTTTCTCAGGAGTGGGAGCCAAAACCAGGTGAGGAACAATCAGAGAAAAGGTATAATAGAAACAAGTCACCAATTCTGCATTTATCACCCACTCCTGGTTTTGGCTCCCACTCCTGAGAAAAAATACTGACCAAATACTGATAGTGGGGCCGTGGCCATAATGATTTAACAGGAGCGATCAGAGCTTGGCTCCTTTTTCAGGCAGATGCTCTTAAACCTGCTCCATGCACAGGTTCCCAAAATACCCTGGATATGTATGGCGAATGTCAAGAAGGAGTTAATTGTAAATTTATTAATTTAGACCTGCATTTGTATATTGTACACTGGACTGTCTGATGGATATACAGTAGTTATATTTTATATCGCAGTTTGCCGACCACCATGATAGAAAATTGCCAGAAGAGGATGAAGGTGCTCACGCTGCAGCCAGAAGAATGGGCTGCTTTCTATAAGCTGCTTGGTAAAATGACTTGACTTTACTGCCAGTTGGCTTATCTTATGTGATTGTTGGGGTCCTGACTTCTGAAGCCCCCATGTATCAGCTGAGTGACAAGGCCTCAGTTCTCTAGTGAGAGTATTACCCCCTTCGCTGGTTACCCTGGTATAACACCATACGGTTGTGCCATGCCTGGTACTGCATGTTACATCTGTGTCCCATTGACATGAATGGGAGTGAGCAGCAGTACTGGACGGATATGGCCACACCTGTGTATCCAGCTTTGTGCTTGGGTAAATAGTTAAGTGGATGGTCTATCAATATTAACCCCTTTGCAACATGGTGATTTTCCATTTATGTGCTTTTGTTTTTACTACCCTTCTTCCAAGAGCCATAACTTTTTTTTATTTTTCCATCGAAGTTGACGGGTTGCTTTTTTGCAGGACTAGCTGGAGTTTTGAACGGCAATATTTATTTCAATGTACAGGAAAACTGGAAAAAAAATTTTTGGGCGAGGAAGGTTTGTTATTATGCTAATCATTCATTGTATTGTAAAAATGACTTTTCAACGTGATTTTCTACGTCAGTAAAGTCATCATTTTCCAGTGTTGCCCCCTTCGGTCTCCAGTGTTTCATGGAGTGGTGTAAAGGTCACTTTTCAATAAGAGTTTATAAGAGCCTCGTTCTGCCCTCATTCTGGCTCTCATAGACTTGTATTGAGAGCTTGTGACTAGTGATGAGCGAGCATGCTCGTTACTCGAGATTTACAAGCATGCTCGGGTGTTTCCAAAGTATCTTCAGCGTGCTCGGGTATTATGTTTTAGTCGCGCTGTGTGCATGATTTGCGACTGTTTGACAGCTTTAATACATGTGAGGAATGCCTGTTTCTTAGGCATTCCTCACATGTATTAAAGCTGTCAAACTGTCGAAAATCATGAGCACTGAGTGACGAAAACATAAGACCCGAGCAAAGCTGAAGATACTCGGCGAGCACCAGAGCATGCTCACCGAAAGGGTTAACAGAACACGCTCACTTATCACTACTTGTGACGTAACTTCTGACTTCTGGACAGTCAGAAGCTGCTCACAAGATGGTGCCGGACCGGAGTGGTGCTGAAAAATGGTGAAGAGGCTGGAGGGTGAGTATATGATCGGGGGCAGGGGACTGAAAAACAACAAACGCTGGAGTGGTGCTTTAAGCGTATGCTTTGATAGACTAGAATTTATGGACACGGTGATACCAGATATGATTATTTTTTCATTAATAAATAAGCCTGTATCAAAGACAGTGCCCCGACATATGAAGCACTATTAGCTTATATGTCAAAAAGGGGTTAACATTACAGAAATCCTCTTTAATCCCTTGTAATTTATTAAATATTTTGAATGTATAGAATCTAATCTCATCCTTTCTCCTAGGAGATGAGGATATCCAGCTATTTTTGGCAAAGGACATCTGTTTGAGGATTTCGGACAAGGTACCTTTATAATGACAAAATAAAAGGACAATTAGCAGTCAATGTCTTTAGCAGAATTGATAATTTACATCATATACCTGGTAGAGAAGTATTACAGGCGAACAATTGCAATCAGTGAATTTTGTGTCTGGATTACAGAATTACATCAGTCATTATAACAGCTAAAATACAGCCTCATACAGATACCTACAGCTAAAAATAATTCCCAAAATGTAACTTCTTGTCTTCTTCCACTAGTATCTTCTCGCCATGGTCCTCGTATACTTCAAGAGAGCCGGACTGAGCGCCGAGGAATATAGAGAGAATTTCTTTGCATCACTGTAAGTTTTTTCATGTAAACCTGTTTGAGGAAAACTCTCAATAGTTGTGGATCCAGCGTTTTATATTGGCTTTACCAGTTATAGGTGGAAAATCAGTTAAGGTCTTTATCTTAGTGCAAAGAGAAAAAAAAAATGTCTTACCATTCTATCTGCAAAGACAAAATAGCAAACTTTACTATGCAGCCTTTTGACTTTTTGGGTCCATATTAACATTTTTTCATCATTGTTATCATTTATACTCACCCACTCCTTTTGCACTTACAGTATATACTAAAGTATATGGGTCATAACTTTGTTCTTTTTTCAGATTCTTAGCTAACCAATTTGAGGAAGATGAATACTTCCGTCATGAAATCTACGCGTGGGCTTTAGGAAGAACCTGGATACAGAGGAAAGAAGAGCTGCATTACCAACGCAACCAGATGCTCCACCGGATGGACTTCAGAGTGTGGGTGGACCGGACCACGTGTGAGCTGGTTAGTATTTTTTTTTATATATATAATATTACCTGACATAAGAAGACAAGTTACATTATAAACAATATAATTCTAGATAATGGCACAAGACCCTTCCCATTGGGTATGGATGAGAAACCGGCGGATCCATCACAGCTGGGCTATACGGTACAGGAATAGGAATGCATGGGAGCTCAAAGTCCACGGTCCTTGGAGGAGCGCAGTGTCCTGTGCCCGCTGTAGAAACTTAATTTTGCATCCATGCCGGATAGACACCGCAGAGGACCCTGGGACATCAATTGAGGTCCTTGACTGATAAGACCATGATGGATGACCAACAAAAAGAGCGGGTAATATATAATGCACATATGCATGCACGCACAAAAACACACATAATACATACATACATACACACTCCTACACACACATACCAAAATAATGTACATACATACAAACAAACAAACACTGAATGATTTATAGTGTTAACCTCCTTTAGCATGCCCGGAGGAAGGGCAGTTCAGCGGCCATGGATTCCCTGCAGGTTTCCTCCACTGGGGTTTTTTCCTGACCTGAGTGTCGCTGTATGCTCTTCGTGAGTGATGAGAGGTAACAACCATATACATATAACACAAATACACAATTATAATACATTTCACATAGTTTAACTTTCCTTACTGGGTCTGTGCCTTTTCTTGTATGATAGTAATATATGGTGGCCGGTGTAATGTATTTATAACATTGTCCTCCCTTCTTACTGCACTGGAGAAGCATATGAGACTATGGATAAGGAGTGTTTATGTACCAAAGGTCCTTAGGAGGCAACAGCAAAAGTGGAGAAAAATAATCGCTTACAAACTAATGAAAAAAATGCAGATTGTAGATTAATAGGATTCATGAGTGTGGAAGGAGGTAAATGCTATACTGACCCCACTTTAAAGAAACATTCCTATTAAAATTTTTATGGGCCAAACCTGTGTGAATGTACATGTATAGTGTATATTATATGTATTAACATACTCACTCATCGCCATCTTCTCCAGTTTTCAGTGCCGCTCCGGTCCTCTTCTGAGTCACGTGACGACTATTCTGAATTACCGGCTCCCACTGGGTGCTTGGTTCCCATGGTACTTGATATATATAGTATTGTACTCCCATCCAGCATTCATACTGAATGAACGTATTAGGGAAAATCAGACATTAAGACTGTGAGGCTGTAAGAGACCTTAAAGGATCCAGCTCTGTGAGGCCTTTGTAGACTGTTGGAAACCATTCCTCAGATGAGCATATACAGTGCGAGCTACCGCCCTGTGGTAGGTCAGGATTGCTTGGCCTGTGTCAGACTTCAGCCCTGGAGGAAGAAATAACTGGGTCAGTTTGGACTTTGTTAAGAAGAATGGAAAAAGTCAGCGTATTGTGCTACTTAAAGTGAATAGCAACCACCAAGTATCTTGTGCCAATGATTGTGAACTGTAACTATAAAGTGTAATGTGCCTCTGTTGTATGAGAAAAAAAATAAATTAATTTGTTTAACTGAAAAATTCTCCAATCTTTTTTATTCCCTTAAAAGGGGTGATCACTTTACTTTTCTTTTAACAAATTTTACTTTCGCGGCACTTAGTAATATGTAAGTATTATGAATTCTCCTACTCCGTCAGGAGCATTCATAATACAGCTTTTCTCACCTCTCCTGTTAGTCTTCTCCAATTTTAATTTAGGGGGGAAGGAATAAGAAAAAACAACAACATTTGGGGTTTTTCTTTACTTGGTAAAAATAACATGCTAACATTATTCCACATAATGGCATGAGTACAATTATACCAAAGCTATAAAGTTCATAAAATTAAAAAGACAAACTCTTCAGTTTTGTGTTGCAGTTGGTTCATACCAATTTTTTTTATTGACTAAGCTGTGTGAAGGGCCGTTTTTTTGCGAGATAAGTTGTCATTTATGATCACTTTTATTATTTGGGAAGCCATATTGCTGACAGGCACTTAATTATGTTACTAATGTCTGCACCACCTAAGGGGTTAAACATCAAGGATAGGGTCAGAGATAACTCCTATCTGTTGCAGCATAGTGTTGGCCATATTATACAGCTGAACCCGCACCATCGGGGCAGCTTAAGTTGTATGACCTGCTGTAAACTGTCAAACACCAAGTTCTGGCAGCATTCTTGAGAAATTTTAGCCTATTTCTTATTAGCAATAGTCTTTAATTCAATAAAATTCCTAATTTGTCAAGATACTGATACAAAAAGGTAAGAGAAAAGACCATTACCTTAAATAAACACGGAAAATGATTAAAAAAACACAGCAAGGGCATTGAAAGTTCTTGGTGATGCAACTGGAAACATAGATTGCAAATTCAAAATGAAAGGATAGCTGGCAACACTGCCTAGATGTGGCATCAACAGGAAGCTACCACCGGCTGCCACCAGATTCCTGCGGAGGTAGGTGATAAAAACCCATCAACTGACTGCAAAAGTCCTGCAGTTAGACTTGGTGGTAGCAAGAAATCAGGCTTCATTTTATACAGCGCTAAACGCTGTATAAAACACATAAATAATGAAAACTTTGCAAGAGAAAAGAATACAAAACTGAAAAAGTTGTCAGGCCTCGATTAATGATACCACTACTATCCTGCAGATATGGGGTTAATCTGCAGGTTAATAGCGACCCAAAGTTGTGCAGCTGCACTGAAAGCTTCACTACAAGGAGGAAATGAGCTTTATTCCTCCTGCCGCCTAGAGCTTTCAGTCATAGAGACACGGCCGGTGCGGCTTCAGTCATCGCTCAGTACTCAGGCCCCAACAGTGCCTGATAGCCAGTAATGCAATGATGCACTGCTCAATTACCTGTCAGTCAGTGCTGAGATGTGGCAAACATATCAATAAGTTTGCTTCTTATGGAGCAGCCAAGAATCTTCCTGGACAAGGTGGAAGGAGGAAAATGGAGGAGAAAAAGGAGGAGAACCCTATGCCGCCCATTTCAAATGATCCCTCCCTGTTAGTGGATTTCTACTTTTTATATACAAGTTTGGTTCATTGAAGTCTTGAACATCTGTCAGGGGTGTGTCAGAAGTGACAGACAGTCGGCCTGCAGTGGGTTGCAGGAGATCTCTACGTTTGGCATTACAGACATCTTCTTAGAGGCTGTCTCTAGGACCCAGCAGCTACCTTCCTCTGGCTAATTAACACCCTGCCTGGGTGTATAAATACCTGCTGTGTTTCAGAGGGAGGTGCTGGCGACATTCAGTACTCCTTGTGAAGGCTTTAGTAAGAGCAATACATCTTCCTCTCTGGACCTTGAGGACGTGTGTTCGTTTATCTGGAGTCATCTAAAGCTAAGCAATTTCCACCTGTTTGTCCTCCCTTGTTGTCTTTAATGTTCAGTGGGGATCGACTAGTGCTCATCTCCTCCCTTCCCTAGCCTTAGCCATACGCCAGGGAAAGACAGGGCGAAGCACGCGTGCGGCAATTGGTGAAAAGCCAATATAGGGTCGTTAAGGGAGACAGGGTGACACTAGACCAGCCTAGGAGGTCTCCACTCCCCCCTTTCCCTAGTGTCTGGGCTCCCTTTCCCTCTTCCCTTTGTGTTGCACCAAGTCTTTCCCACACCTTGCGTGACAGTTTGAGTACAGGAGTTCCCAGTTCAGAACCAAAGAAGTGATCTGAAAACCTGTGATTTTGCAAGCCTTACATCATCAAGCACAAGCACTGGATGGAGTTGTGTAAAGCACACCAATATTGGACTATAAAGCAGTGGAAACGTGTTTTGTGGAGCGACAAATCACGTTTCTCTGCCCCATATGTCTTTTTTTTACTGCACTTAATGTGTTGTGTAGTAACTGCTTCTTTACAAAGTAAGGCCCCTTTGAACTCACTTGCAGTGAAATTGCCCCTGAAAGCAGAGGTGTGTGACAATCCAAGAGAAATACACTATTATCTTTGTGTTGACTTGTAAATATATGTGGCTGTGGACAGACCATAACCCTGAATGTTGACTTCTATTCGTTTGGAAACAATGATGTTTACTATGCTAATGACATATTGTACTAAAAAAAACAGCTAAATGTGTGATATCAACTAGGTAAATAGATTAGCTCAAACAATGAAAGCTGAGCCATGTGAGTAATGCCCTCCCTAACCCCTTACCTGTGAATGTGTACTTGAAGGACAACTGTAACTATTTAAGGGACATGTGCTTCTGTAGCAGTCATACTTGGGATGTCTGTAGTGCTGGAAGCAGAATCAAGGAGCATTAGAAAGACCTTACAAGGAGAATGATGGCCATCCTTCAGGAAAGTAGATGGATTACATTTCAGCTCCATCCAAAGAGACACAGATTTGGATTCTACATGATTCTAGCCTAAGGGTATCGGCGCTGACTGGAAAGATACGGATCTGCTCCATTAACCATCAGAGAGCCCATGGATACATTTAGGAAGACCAGGTTGGGACGATGAAGTCACCTGGCCCCATGGATATGTTGTTTGGGGTTGCCAGGAGGGACCCACCGGTCGCCTGGAACCCATGGAGACATTCGGAGAAGCCAGATTGGGACCCACCGGTCATCTGGCCCCATGGAAACTCTTGAGGAGGCCAGGGTGGGACCCTTAGGTCTCCTGGCCTTGTACCTCTATGGACTGCTAACTTCCTAAGCTTGCCACTACCTTCTCGGTGTGGGGGCCCGCCAGAAGAGGGGGGGGGGGGGGTCATTGGTTGAGGTAGTTGGCCCTGGAAGTCCCAAAGTCGCAGCTGTTTTATCCCAAGTGGACGGAGCGGAAAGGTGAGACTGTGTAATGTTGTACCATCTTGGGAATTTGCTGGGACTGTTTTACGTGTTTATTGTCCACTTTATGGTTCAATAAAGTATTGCCACGCTGTTTTACCCTCACCCGGTGTTGTCTGAGTAGCGTTATGCCCATGGGAGACCCTGGGTCTTCACAAGGTGTATCTACGTTTTCAGTTTGGAGCCCCCCATCCCAAACACATATGCGATTTGCACATCTAGTCAAGTGCCGAAGAGCTACTCTCCCTAATTCTCTCAATGTTCAGTGAAAAATTGAGAGAATCAGGAAGAGAAGCTAGATGTCAAGATGTCACGTGATAGTAAGTATGAAAATCGCATATGAATGAAGTGGTCATGTGATGACTTCTGGAACCTGCAAGCAGAGCTGAATCCTGACAGTGAGCATATTGCATGATGTTAGGATTAGGATGCTACAGGGCTTCATTTTATAATTAAAGGGCTTGTCCAGGTTTGAGATGAAAGTCTGCAGGCTTCTGAATTCTCACAGTGCATGTACTGCACACTTTTAGGATTCTCCCTTGCTGGTGGCAAGAGCACAAGTATGCGATTCGTATACTTCTGGCCACATTCCGCTAGAGGTGTCCAGACTCGCTCAATTCATTTTCAGTGAGTGAGGCCACACACGTCTAGTCAGCGTGTGAAAGCATGTATGCAAATCACCGGCAAGAGAGAATCCTGACAGCGTGCAGTGCACACTGTGAGAATTCAGAAGTCTTGAGTCACGTAGAATGACTGCAGACTCATCACAAACTTGGACAACCCCATTAATGCTCCTAACATTAACTAAAAATATGAGAATTAGTATCACAAAAACATTTACATCCAGGTACCTTATAGATGACGTTGTCTCTAGGGTTGTGCTCTTTCTTTTCATCTTGTCCAGACTCCATGATAAATAATCTCCCCTCACTATATAACCTGCACAGAATATGACCACAACACACTGTCCCTCTTATGGTACATACCCTCCACACTGCCTTCTCCTTACCATACAGGGCCCACTCTTCACACAGTGTCCGCACCCAACATACTGTCTGCACCTGTCCCTCCCTTACTCCCCAAACTTGTGTCCTCAGATCTTGTCAGTTAGACTAAATCTCCCCCATCCACACAGAATAAATCCCCCCACCTACACAAAATGAATTCCTCCCATGCTGAATGTTCAGTGTCTTCAGCTCGACAACTAAAGGAGAACTTACCACTGATGATCTTCCCTCTTTTGCACACCGGCGAGTGACGTCTGCAGCGTGATCACATGACCTGATCACGCTGCTGACGTCGCTCTGAGCTGGCGGTCAGAGCTTCTATTGTACTCGCATCTGTGTATCCCCCGGCATGTCACTCCTACACAGTCCTGTGTAGCCCCTGGCACGTCACTCCTGGACAGTCCTGTGTAGCCCCCGGCACGTCACTCCTGGACAGTCCTGTGTAGCCCCCGGCACGTCACTCCTGGACAGTCCTGTGTAGCCCCTGGCACGTCACTCCTGGACAGTCCTGTGTACCCCTTGGCACATCACTCCTGGACAGTCCTGTGTACCCCCTGGCACGTCACTCCTGTGTACCCCTTGGCACATCACTCTTGGGCACAGGCCTGACTGTGTACGCCCTGGCACACCACTCCTGGACAGTCCTGCAGGTCTCATCACCCCATAAAGCAGTTCCCACAGTAGTAGCTTCTGCACCCACCTGCATCATAGAAGGTGTCCAGGTCAGCCCGAAGTCAAGCTCGCCGAAGTTGACTCTGGTAATTTGCACCCCCTCACTGTCACAGGCGCGGGGCAGGCAGTGCAGTGCTCCAGACTCTGGGCTGCCTCCCTTCATGCTGTCATTCAGCACTTAGACAACCAGCATCGACCTCTGCTTACCCAGCCACTGGGCACCTTCACCTGAACAAGGCAGCTCCGGAGGTGCACAGGCTGAGGCCACACATTGGGGGTTACCCTGGGGCTCTCCTGACACCCCAGGTCTCCGGGAGTGGGCACCGGAGGAAACAGCCTGCTCTTCTGCGCACTGGCGAGTGACGTCAGCAGGGTGATCACATGACCTGATCACCCTGCTGACATCGCTCTGAGCCGGCGGTCAGCGCTTTAATTGTACCCCTGCCGGGGGAGACACTTTGGACGGCAGCCCAACTGCACCCCCCTGCCAGCTGCGCCCCGGGTACATGCCCCGCCTGCCATCCCCCCTAGGTATGCCTCTGCCTGAAAACATCATTGCCCTCTGTGAGCAGTTTAAAAAATAACAATGCCCTGTTTTCATCTCAGAAAGTAATAATGCCCCATGTGCTTCTTTGATAGTTCCTATAAAGTAATAATGCCCCTTAAGAACCCACTTACAAACTAATATTGTTCCCTAAGTGCCCCTACAAAGTAATAGTACCCCCAAAGTGTAATAATATTCCTAGTGCACCACCAAAACGAATAATACCTATGTTCCCCACAAATAGTCATACCTCCCCCGTGTTCACCACATATATGAATGCCCCCTCAGAGTCTCCTTGACATTTAATAATACCTCAAGTGCCCCCAAAGAGTAAAATACTGCCTCAAAGCCCCACAACAAGTAATTATGCCAAAAGTTTCCTACATATAGTAATAATTCCACCCTGCAGTACATCACAGCTCCATCCTGCAGTGTATTACTCCAGTGCTTTAGATACAGCCCCACTGTGAGTACATTACTCTTGTCCTGTACATAGGGCCCCATCCTGCATTACATCACACCTGTCCTGTATATACAGCCCCACCCTGCAGTACATCACTCTTGTTCTCTACATACAGGCCTGTCCTGCAGTACATCACTCCTGAATGCTATATCCAGCCCCATTCTGCAGTACATCACTCCTGTTATTTATATACAGTCCCATCATGCGGTACATTACTGCTGTCTTGTGTATACAGCCCCATCCTGCATTACATCACTGCTATCCTGTATATACAGTACATCACTCTGGTCTTTTATATACAGCCCTATCCTGAAGTATATCATTCCTGAACTCTATATCCAACCCCATTCTGCAGTATATAACTCCTGTTTTCCATATACAGCTCCCTCCTGCAATACATCACTCCTGTCCTCTATATACAGCCCCCTCCTGCAGTACATCACAGTGTTGGGACATTCACGTCCTGTGTGTGGCCCTGTGGTTTTGTAGGCCACAGACCTAAATCAACCTGTAGCTTACAGAATGGAGAGTGGTATACAAGGTTTAACTGCACCGGCATACTATGTAAGCCAAAATAATTAAGAGTGGTAGTCGCTCTGTTTGGTTTCACCATGTAAGATGGCCTGAAACGACTGTCATATACCTAACCAAGTAGCTATGCTACTGCATCGGCCCGTTAGTTCCAATGAAAGGAAATCTTGATGCTTCAGCTTACTAAGACATGCTTGACAATTTTCTGTTTCCAAGTCTTGAGGGAACAGTTTTGCGAAAGCGCTTTTTTGTCACAGCATGAATATGCCCCAGTGCACAAAGCAAGACACAATAAAGGCTTGGCTGGGGGAGTTTGGTGTGGAACTTGACTGGTGCAGAGTCTTGACCTCAATGATATTTAACAGTTTTGGGCTAAACTTCAATAGAGCTTATGATTCCGACCCTCCAACATCAGTGTGTGAGGGGCTTAGGGTGGTAGTTGTGGAGAGCGACTGCTGTGCACCCTGGCTCCATACAAAAGAACAATGTCTCATTTCTCATGTGCTGTGCATGTGGTGCGTAACACTCACGTTTTGGTCACAGATCTCTGCTTTCTTCGGTTCTTCCACTTCAGGAACCGCCACACACACACTAGGGGACTTCCACTCTGTTTTATAAAAAAGAACTTTACTTACCTGTCCGAATTCAACATAATGGAACACGCAGTATTGGGCAAAAACTTTTTCATGTTCAAAATCCATAGCACAGCACGTTTGGATGTGCTGTTCACTTGTCCTAATCTATCTCTTGCAGATCTGACATCTCTAGTTTCTAAGACGCTCCGCAGCTTTAAGAGTCCTGTACCAACTTTCCTATGCGATTCCCCGTCACACGTCCCTTCTTGGGAAGATTTTGAGGCACGCTTCTCTGTGCCTCCTGTGGACCATAGGCCCCAGACATTACACGAATGTCCGCTTAAGTTTCTCGCTGACATTCCCTTGCTGCTGGACAGCCCGTACTCCTGGTGCCCTCTGGACCTCCAACTACTGCTCTCACTCTGACCCGGACTGCCTGAAAACAGGAAGTGTCTCACTTGGTCACTAGCCCTGTTCCTCTCACACTGCAGCAGCTCCTAAACCCATTAACTATTTCCTAACCTGTACCTAAATACTTCCTTATCCTATAGTGCCCACCGCTGCACTTTCCCATTCCTAATCTAATGCTCTATCTATACCTGTCCTATACTAAACCCTGTATCTGACACATCAGACATTATGCAATATAAACACTCTTTTATAAACACAGATTACAACAGTTATCTTCACACAGGGTGCGAGGTGTATGACCATTCAGGTCACCCTCTTACAAGTCCGCACAAAAGCTCTTTTGGATGACCGGCAAAGATTCCCACAAACATCCTCCAAAATTTTGTTGAAAGCCTTCCCAGAAGAGTGGAAGCTGTTATACCTGCAAAGTGGGGATCAACTCCATAATAATGCCAATGGATAAAGAATGGGATGTCATAAGAGTTCCATCAGGTTAATGTGTAGGTGTCCCAATACTTTTCTTCATGTAGTGTGTGTGATACTATCGGCCCATCATGCTTGAATCATTTTCTTCTTTCTCCTGTATCTAATTGCATTATACTATACAAGTTTAACATGTAAAAAAACATCAATTCACCAGTAAATACATCACAGCCAACGATTGCATTGCAAAAATTAGCGGTAAAACACAACACATTCGGTTTTATCACAAAAGTCAAAAATGAGTACTCCAGTCCAGTAACATCTGGTCACACGAATTAGTCCACATAAAGCCACTCCCAGTTTGGGCATCTTTCTTTGTCATAGATGCCTTAGTTAAGATTGACAACAAGTAGAGATGAGCGGATCGTCTGAATTTCAGATTCGCTGACTTCACAAAATTTTACCAAAAAATTAAATTAATTTAGAAGAAGTTTGTGTGAATCTCACTACTGGAAAGCTTGTAATTGCTCAGAAAATACATGTGGGAAAGGCGAGAGAGAAGTTGCTGACCGGACAAGCTTATTCTTTACACAAAAGAAAGAGAGCACCCCACTGACCATAAGAGCTTTCACTTTACGGAAGAGAGAGACTTACCCAGTGACTCTGGAGATGGAGACTCTGACCTACATACTGTGCTCTGCTGGGAACTACTGATCTGTGATGGCCCAGATACCGACCACCACTTTACAAGGTATGATACTCCTCTAAATGTCATAGCTGCATTATGGGAGGCCCGCGCGACAAGGTAAATTACATTTGCTTGCTCTCTAATGCTTCAGCAGTGTGGGAAACTGTGGCAGGCAATTTTTTTTTTTTTGAGAACCGCAAATTGAATCTTAAAGTGTTCAAGTTCACCGATTCAAGAAATTTGACTTGAATTCGATCCTCCACAAATTGATCCATTCATCTCTAGTATCAAGTATAAACCAGTATGCCTCCATATAGTATATACCAGTATACTTCTATACAGTGTATACCATTATTCCTCCATATATTATAAACCAGTAAAAGGACGAGGGCGTAGCATAGCTATCATGGGGCACAGGGTGCGGTCGCCCTGGGCCTCGTAATCAGAGGCGCCCACCCAGAGCTACGCTACACTCAACTGCATCAGTGTGCGCAGCGCACTGGAACAGTTAAAATCTGTGGTGCAGCAGGGAGACGATCTACCTGCGCTACCACTCTCCGTTTTGTAGACCGCACGTCGATTTAGGCCTGCAGCCTACAGAAAGGCAGGGAGACACAAGGATGAATCGGGACGGGCAGAGCGGTGTGATGTCATCATCACACCGGGACTCTGCAGCATCAGGGCGATGACATCACCGCATTGGTCTGCCCACGCCTTTGTCATGTCTGCTGGCAGACTCCTGAGGATCTATGGTTAGGTGAGTATACGATTTTTTTTTATTTTATTCTATTTTAATATTGTTTAACAGTGTGTGTGTGGGGAAATACTGGGGCCCACCATACAGTGTGTGTGAGGAGGAAATACTGGGGGCCACCATATAATGCAGGTGTGGGGGAGGAATACTGAGGGCCACCATGCAGTCTGTGAGGGAGGGGGGGGGGATACTGGAGGCCACCATACAGTGTGTGGGGGAAGGAATACTGGAGCCACCATACAGTGGGGGTAAATCCTGGCGGCCACCATACAGTGGTGGTGATGGAGGGATACTGGGGCCCACCATATAATGCGCGTGTGTGGGGGAAACACTGAGGGCCACCATACAGTCCGTGGGAGGGGAGTACTGGGAGCCACCATACAGCATACAGTGTGTGTGGGAAAAAATACTGGGGGCCATCATACAGTGGGGGTGAATCCTGGCGGCCACCGTACAATGGTGGTGGTGGAGGAGAATACTGGGGACCACCAAACAGTGGGTGTGGAGGGAGGGGGGGGGGGAATACTGTTGGCCACCATAGTGTGGGAGGCTACCATACAGTATGGAGGAGGCTATTAGGGGCCATCATTTAGTTTGGATGGACTGCTGTATGCCATTTTACAGTGTGGATGAACTACTGGGGGCCATCATACACTGTGGGTGAATTACTGGGGCCATAATACAGTGTGGGGGGACAACTGGGGGCTATCCTACAGTGTGGGGGGGCTATCATACATTGGGGTGGGGGGGGGCTACTGAGGGCCATCATGCGGTGTATAGGAAGCTGACAAAAAAACAAAATGAGTGAATGTCCTGGAGTAACTAAATAAAAAGCAATAGTGCATGAAAATAGCATAGGGTACTTGGTTAATATTATTTTGTAAAAAAAAAAAAAGGTAAAAACCACTTCAAGGTGACCTATTCTGGACGGCCCTGACCTCTAGTATTAAAACCTTACCATATGTCAAATGACGTAAATGTGAATAAGGGTCGAGCAGGACTTTTAATTATTTTTTATTTACTCCAGGGTATTCACTCATTTTATTTTTGTCTTAGGTTTTACTTGTTTAGCGACCAGTGTGAACATGCGCCTACACATTACATGCATGCCAACTTATATTCCAGTTCATCTCTTTAGGTTTTTGCACTAAGTGCACACAAAGGTGTGGCCTCCCTTTTCTTTGAGCTGGATATTACATTTATAATGCTCCCAATGGCTCATTAGTCGAGGACTTGGTCCTGCTCAACCCTTATTCACATTTACGTCATTTGATATGTGGTAAGGTTGCAATACTAGAGTTTAGGACCGTCCCGAATAGGGTCACCTTGAAGTGGTGAGATGGGTTTTATGTGTTTTTTTTTAATTAAAATAATGTTAACTAAGTATCCTATGTTATTTTTATGCACTATTTCTTTACTCCAGGGTGTTCACTCATTTTGTTTTTGTCTTCGTTTTTTTCTGCTTAGTGACCATCGTGAACATGCGCCTACACGTTGCATGCATACCAACTTATATTCCAGTTCATCGCTTTAGGTTTTTATGTATAGGAAGCTGGGGGCCCAACATTCTGTGTATGTGGGAGCATCATGCTGTGTAGAGGAGAACTATATATGGGATTCAGGGAACATTATTAAATGTTAAGTGGGCACTTAAGAAAATTGTTATAGGGGTACTCAGGGTATTGTGTCTGTCAAATGGGCACACTTGGGGCATTATTACTTTCTAGGGGACAAAATGTGGGCATTGTTTTTGAGGGTATTTGGACATGCATTAATATTTTCAAGGATGCAATTTCACTATCTAGGGCAGGGGTCTCAAACATGTGGCCCGTAGGCACATGAGTTCCCGTAATGATGTGGCCCGGTCAGCACATTCAATTGAAATGTATTGCGAGTGCTGGTCTGGCTCCTCCCCTCTCGTTTCAAGTTGTCGTTTTTCGTTTAGTTACTTTTCTGATATTTACGTCAAATATGGCTTTTCCAGATATTTTATACAGATTCATGAAATGCTACTTTTTAAGTCGCCAAATTTGGCGCAACTCAATATCACTCCAAAAAGAGACAGGAGTAATGTATGCCAAACATTTTGGGTGCATTGTTACGTCATTTTGTAAAATGTGCGCCTTTTCCAGCTAAAAAGTAACAACTGGTTTAAACACAGGAAAAAAAAAGACAATTTTGGTTTTGCACAAAAATTAAAGGGAATTTGTCAGAAGTTTTTAACTGTGCAATATGACAGCATCATAAAGTAGGATCAGGGAGCCCAATTCCAGTTATGTATCACTTAGTTTACCGGGTACAGCAGATTTAGCAGAGCTCAGTTGTTGAGCTGTGTATAACCCCATCCACACCACAGCTTTCTGTGTACATTGTATAGTGACAGAAAGCTGCCAATCAGTGCTGCGAAAGTTGTTGGACTAGGAGGCAGGAGGACAGTTGCCCTGTAGTGATAATCTCCTGTTAGTAAAACACTGATTGTATTGAAACGGCAAAATACATTCTAGTAAGTGACATCACTGTAATCAGGCTCTCTTACACTACATCATATATAGCAAAAACCTGCTGACAGATTCCCTGTGTTCGTGACACAGCTGCCATTTTCCAGGTATTGTTTGACCTCATCTTAACCTCCTCCAAACAAGGGGGACCCACATACTGTAGAAGATACTTTTATGTCCTGTGTCTGGAAGGGGTTAAAAGAGGGTGAGAAGACAAGCGCTGTCCATATACCCTCTATGAGCTAGAACAAAGAGAAATTAGATGAAAACCTTATGACAATTATGAAACAGGACAGTCTCAAAACAAATTGAGCAATTAACATTTTCTAATGACATAATCAGAATTACAATCACATAAAACTAGGCAATAAAGACTGACACAAATATGACCTTTTTATTTATTATGTTAACTAGTAAGGAATGCATTACATCGGCAAACACCTATTATACTGCTGTGGTTGTCATTTCATCTGCTGGTCCTGGAGCACCGAGGCGTAGTTATGCAAACGTAGATCTGTTCCAGCCCACGTTACCTGGATTCAAGTCCACAAAATTGATGTAAACCCTGTAAAAGGAGAAACTGTTAGTGTCACATACACATGAAAAAGTGCCACAATACCCATCCATAGAACCGTGTGGATGTTGGGGGTTAATGGGAATCTATCAGCAGGTTTTGCTATGTAATCTGAGAGCAGCATGAGGTAGAAGCTTAGACCCCGATTTCAGTGATGTGTCACTTACTGGGCTCTGTGTTTCTGTTTCAATAAATTAAGTGTTTAATCAGCAGGAGTATATCATTATCTGACTAGCTGCCTCGTGCTTGCTGGTCCACCATGTGGGCGGGGCTCTACAGAGCTCAGCATTCCAAGCTCTGCTAAATCTGCAGCAGAGAAAACGGTGATTCTGTCACCACTGCTGCACCCAGTAAACTAAGTGATACACTGTTGGAATCAGGGTCTCAGCTCCTACATCATGCTGCTGTGAGATTACATAGCAAAAACTTGCTGACAAATTCCCTTTAACTGTAACAACAGCACAACCAGAAACTGTATAGAAGATATTCAAGAACCATTATGGAAAATAGCGCATGGGGTAAATGGAAAGATGGTGGAGGCAAGTCTTCATTCTAGACATTTAAGTAATGAATAAGAAGAGTATTTCCCTATGACAATAAACCATTGTTCAACCTCTGACCAAACTTTCTCCTATTGTATATTTGCAATCCAGAATTCCAACAGGTAGCTCTCACTATAGCATAAAAATTAAAGTGTAGAGATACTACTCAATTCAAATACCCCTTGGCCCCCTGCCAAGCCATCAGTGGGTGCTAAATGTGGTGAATGTGCATTTTCTATGTATAGGACTGGGATTGGGTAGACGTCACTAGATAATTCTAGTGCTATTGAACGGACAGTCACACAGAAAGAATCCGGTAGGATGAAAAGGGCATTTTATACTTTCCAAGTTCTGCTCTTAGGGCTCGCTCACACTGGTGAGTAGCATTCAATAATTCTCTCATGCGAGCGCATCGGATGCGATAGGCAAATGACCCTCGGCTCAAACTCAGCTGCAAGCGTGAGCCGAATGTCATTTTACTGTGATCTGATCCTCTCACGTGAGAACTGGATCACAGATGCGGAGAAGATGGAGAACTTAATTTCATCTTCTCCATTCTGTGAGTCGGCGTATATCGGGCTGCAATCGGATGACTCCAGAGTGCTGTCTGATGTTTTGCATACACTTGTATGGGTGCGGCTCGGCATGAGAAAATAAACACTAGTTGGCACTGCTCCATAGTATAACATTGGAGCGTGTGCTATCCAATGAAACATCAGATAGCACTCAGAGTTATACACTGTCTGCGCGCCAGTGTGGGCAAGCCCTTAGTTATACAGCCCGTCACCTTGAAACATGGCAGAAATATATACTCGCAGCTATTTTTGTATCCAATAAAGAAGCCATTTTAATCCTACCAAGTACTGAAAATACCTTGTGAGCTGAGTCCATTGATCAATTAGCTTCAATTTACCAAGAAAAATTAACCAAACTGATATATCACCTCCTCATACTCCACTCCTTCACATGCCGCAGCTTTAACCCCTTTACAACCCAAGGTGGTTTGCACGTTCATGACCGGGCCAATTTTTACAATTCTGATCACTGTCACCATTTTTTTAGGGACCACATCACATTTGAAGTCACTTTGAGGGATCTTTATGACAGAAAATACCCCAAAGTGACACCATTCTAAAAACTGCACCCCTCAAGGTGCTCAAAACCACATTCAAGAACTTTATTAACCCTTCAGGTGCTTCACAGGAATTTTTGGAATGTGGAAGAAAAAAATGAACATTTAACTTTTTTCACAAAAATGTTACTTTAGACCCATTTTTTTTTTATTTTCGCAGGGGTAACATGAAAAAATGGACCCCAAAATTTGTTGTGCAATTTCCCCTGGGCACGCAGATACCCCATATGTGGGGAAAAACCACTGTTTGGGCGCACGGCAGGGCTCGGAAGGGAAGGAGCGCCATTTGACTTTTTGATTGTAAAATTTGCTTGAATAATTAGCGGATGCCATGTTGCGTTTGGAGAGCCCCTAATGTGCCTAAACAGTGGAACCCCCCCACAAGTGACCCCATTTTGGAAACTAGACCCCCCAAGGCACCTATCTAGATGCATAGTGAGAACTTGGAACCCCTAGGTGCTTCACAAATTGATTCGTAAAAATGAAAAAGTATTTTTTTTTCCACTTTTTCATTTTTACGAATCAATTTGTGAAGCACCTGAGGGTTCCAAGTGCTCACTATGCATCTAGATTGGTGCTTTGGGTGGTCTAGTTTCCAAAATGGGGTCACTTGTGAGGGAGCTCCAATGTTTAGGCACATCAGGGGCTCTCCAAACGCAACATGGTGTCCGCTAACAATTTGAGCCAATTTTCCATTCAATTTGTTAGCGGACACCATGTCGCGTTTGGAGAGCCCCTGATGTGCCTAAACAGTGGAGCTCCCCCACAAGTGACCCCATTTTGGAAACTATACCCCTCAAGGAATTTATTAAGGGGTATAGTGAACATTTTGAACCCAGAGGTACGACTCAGAATTTGATAACATTAGGTCATCATATTGAATAAGTTGTCATTACTCTTGAGCGCAAGTGCTCGCTACTTGAGTTTGCATCGGGTGCTCAGGTATGTACCATGTATCACGGGCGCTCAAGTGAAATGCTTGAGTCCCCGCCTGCATGTTTCACGGTTATTAGACACCCAAAAAAACCATGCGGGGATCGCTCGTGCATGGCAGGCAATCCCCGCGAGGTTTTTTTGGCCGCGAAGCATATGGGGCGGAGACTCGAGCACCCGCGATACTCAGTGCATACCCGAGCACCCGATGCAAACTCAAGTAGCGAGCACTTGCGCTCAACACTAGTCGCCATATCGTCATTTTTTTTTTTTTGAAAAAAAAACAACCCCAACCCTAGCATTAGCACAACCCCAACCCCAACCCCAGCCCTAGCGTTTATTTTTTACGCCGTTCCTCGTGCGGTATAAGTGATGAGATTACTTTATTCTTCGGGTCAGTGCGATTACAGCGATACCAGAATCATATCGGGTTTTTATGATTGACAGCTGTCACACACTAAAAGACACATATTTTGTAAAATCTAGTTTTTGCATCGCCATATTTTGGCTGACAGAGTCATGTGATGGCTTGTTTTTTGCGGGATGAGTTGACGTTTTTATTGGTGCCATTTTCAGGCATGTGACATTTTTTGATCGCTTTCTATTCCTATTTTTGGGAGGCAGAATAAACAAAAACCAACAATTCAGGAATTGTGTTTTTTTACATTTTTTTATTCTGCTCTGGGTGTGGTAAAATTGATAAGGTAGCTTTATTCTTTGGGTCAGTAAGTTTACAGCGGTACCACATTTATATCGTTTTTTATGTTTTGGCGCTTTTACACAGTAAAAGCTATTTTATAGAAAAAATTATTCTTTTGCATCGCTTTATTCTGAGAGCTGTAACTTTTTGATTTTTCGGATGATGGAGCGGTATGGCGGCTTGTTTTTTGCGGGACGAGATGACGTTTTCAGCGGTACCATTTTTATTTATATTCGTCTTTTTGATCGCGTGTTATTCCATTTTTTGTTTGGCGGTATGATGATAAAGCATTGTTTTTTTTTACCGTGTTCACTGAAGGGGTTAACTAGTGGAACAGTTCTATAGGCCATGTCGTTACGGACGCGGCGATACCAAATATGTGTACTTTTATTGTTTGTTTGTTTTTCATAATAATATTTATTGATGGGTACATTATATTTTTATTTTTAGTGGATTCTTTTTTTTTTTTTACTTTTTTACTTTGTCCCACTATGGGACTTTCACTTTTTTTTATTCTGATCGCCTGCATGGCACAGGAATGCAGCACCATCCCTGTGCCATGCAGGCAGTCAGCGCTGGACAGGGAGAAGATAGTTTGGAGATGCACTGCGCATGTCCAAAAAATCTTCCTGCTGTCTGGTGACCCGGATGTTGTCATGACGACATCGGGTCGTCATGGCAATACCCGGGAAACCGCGGCAGACAGCGCTGGAGGCCGGAAGAGGAGGTGAGTATACCGATCACCTCCCCTTGCCACCGCAATGCTGCGATCGACTTCGATCGCAGCATTGCGGGGGTTAATGTGCTGGGAGCGGTGCGGGACCGCTCCCTGCACATTGTCACAGCTGACACCCGGTACTATCAGCTGACACCCGGCGGCGATCGCGCCCGCACAGCCGGTGTGCGCGCGCGATGACGTACTAATACGGGCCAGGCTCTTCAAGCCCAGGGCACTGACGCGTATTAGTACGTCATGGGCTTTAAAGGGGTTAAAGAGAACCTGTCACGTCATTTCAAGCATCTAAAACTGTCCCCAGTGTGTTGTTAGTGATGCAATGTGCATCACTAACATTATTTTCATTAAAATCGGCGCTCTAATCACGTCCCAAAAGCACTTTATATAGTTACAGTTGTGCTCAAAAGTTTACATACCCCGGCAGAATTTTTCCTTTCTTGGCCTTGTTTCAGAGAATATGAATGATATCAAAAAACTTTTTCTCCACTCATGATTGTTGGTTGGGTGAAGCGATTTATTGTCAAACTACTGTGTTTTCTCTTTTTAAATCTTAATGACAACCAAAAACATCCAAATGACCCTGATCAAAAGTTCACATACCCCAGTTCTTAATACTGTGTATTGCCCCCCTCTAACATCAATGACAGCTTGAAGTCTTTTGTGGTAGTTGTGGATGAGGTTCTTTATTTTCTCAGATGGTAAAGCTGCCCATTCTTCTTGGCAAAAAGGCTCCAGTTCCTGTAAATTCCTGAGCTATCTAGCATGAACTGCGCACTTGAGATCTCCCCAGAGTGGCACAATGATATTGAGGTCAGGAGACTGTGATGGCCACTCCAGAACCTTCACTTTGTTCTGCTGTAGCCAATGACAAATTAGAAAAGCGATAGGGTATTGTTGAAACCACTTATTAATCAATATAGCACAGCAGAGAAGTGGTGAAGAAAAGTTAAAATATAACCTTTATTAATAAAAGTTATATTTTAACTTTTCTGCTGTGCTATATGTAGCCAATGACAGGTCGAATGGCGAACATTGGACATAATTTCAAAAAGCATCACAGTAAAAAATAAAGCCTTACTAACAGCAGATCAGATTACCAATGCACTGCAGGATGCAGCAAGCCTCCATGATAAAGTGGGGGCAGCACATGTGCAAAATACTGATGCATCATCAGGCTTTATTTTTTACTGTGATGTTTTCTGAAATTATGTCCAATGTTAGCCATTTTTTAATGTTTAGTGTTAGGACTCGTAAGTATAACGACCATTGACGTGGGTTGCGAGCTTGCGTATTTTGGCCAAAATATCAACCAATACCTCATGTGGTGTATTTATCTTATACACTATTTTTCATCTTTTTTGCACATTTTTATGCAGGATGCGGCCAGGCCTCTTTAGTGTTGGCTGGGTGAATTGGGGTGTCTGTACTGTGGGGGTGCACGTATATAGTCCTCGGCAGCCCGCCTGATCTAATAGTATGGGCGTCATCAATATACTGCAAGCCAGACACTGTGCATCACACATATCTGTGTAACTGGTGCCCTATGCAAGCGCCATCGGTGTGCATATATAATACTACACAGCCACCCCCTTCATGAATTGGTAGGTCAGTGAGTGTCTGTCTGTATCAGTATTCTGCACATGTGCTGCCCCTGCCTTTACCATGGAGGCTTGCTGCATCCTGCAGTGCATTGGTAATCTGACCTGGTGTTGGTAAGGCTATTTGTTTACTGTGATGTTTTGTGCAGCACTATCACAGAAATGGTGCATAGATGTACAGAAATGTGGTGCTGTTCAATGCCCGACTCATTTTTGCCCTGAAATTGGTTATTGCCACACACATGGCACAACACATGCATGCTCGGTCACATCAGTGGCAGACTTTAAAAGGAAATGTCCAGGACTTCTGATATTGGTGACCTATCCTAAGGGTAGGTCATCAATATCAGATTGAGGGGGGGGGTCAATACACCCCCAAACTTAAATGTATTTTATTGGGTTTTATCTGATACACAAACATAGAATCGCAAGTATTTGTGAAGTGTAAAGAAAATGCTACATGGTTTTCTAACTATTTCAAAAATTAAATCTGAAAATTATGACGTGCATTTGTATTCAGCCCACTGTAGCCTAATACTCCTAAATAAAATCCCGAGTGACAAATTGCTTCCAGAAGTCACATAATTAGTAAATTGAGTCCACCTGTATGTCATTTATTCTTAGTGTATCTACAGCTGTTCTGTGAAGGCCTCAGAGGTTTGTTTGAGAACATTAGGGATCAAGCAGCATCATGAAAACCAAGGAACACATCAGAAAGGTCAGGTATAAAGTTGTGGAGAAGAGTAAAGCAGGGTTAGATTATATATAAAAAAAAGCTCAAGCTCTGAACATCTCACGGAGAACTGTTCAACACATCATCGAAAAATGGCACAACTGCAAACCTACCAAGACATGGCTGTCCACCTAAACTGACATCCCAAGCAAGGACAGCACTAATTAGAAAAGCAGCCAAGAGGCCCATGGTCACACAGTACAATGTGCCCCCACGTCCTCCCGCACACACACTTCTTTCAGGGTTTTTCACCCATTGAAAGCAATGGGTAGTGCAAAAAACGCTGCAAAAACACTGCAAAAAAACGCAAGTATCAGGTTTGCTGCATTTTTAGTGAAAAAAAAAGCAAGTACACCAGTATGTGAAACCCATTTATTCTTGTGATGTTTAAACCATCTTGTCTTGGTCACCTGAGATAGCAGTTTGGATTAGTATATTTTAATAAATTAGTGATGAGTGCAAAGTAAAAATTGCCCGCCCAAGGTGTGAGATTGAACAATACCTGAGCAACTCAATGGCAGACCAAAGAGTGAAAGTAAATAGTATCCTACAAACTCAATGCACTGCCAGTGTCTTAGGTACTATTCACCTCCCCCAGCAGTTACATTTGTAATTCCGGTTAATATGGTTTCACATATGTCTTGCGTTGGTGACCTGTGTTCATGCTTCTCTGGTGGAAGCAAAGCTGAATTTTGGGATCCTGAAAAATGCACCAAAACCTGCATTTTTCACGCAGCTTCTTTTCTGCAGAGAAAAATGCCCTGTGTGAACATAGCCTTACTCAGATGCACAGGCTGAACAGTGGAACAGTGAGCTAATACTCCATTCATATGAGAACTGCCTGTGTATTCCAAAGATGGCGATCTTCCTACTTCTGATTTCATTTATTTTTAATGGACCAACGGGCAAAGTTCAACAAAAATGAATGGTGACAAATGTCATTTGTCTGTTCTGAATTCTATATAATATACTGGTGCTAACCTGTTGGGTTGAATATGCAATTCCTTGTTCAAAATATCACTCAGTAAAGTAGTGTACTGCTTGTTCTGTGGACCTCCAATCTTGCCAATGCTCTTCAAGTTGCAAAGTGCACAAGGTTCTGTTGTGCCCCCAAAGCTCATCATCTGATCAGGCAGGATGTGCACAGCAATGTACTGGAAAACAAAATAACCCAACAGTAGTGTTTTAGTGGAAAGAAAAGCAACAAATTACAACAAAGGGCATAAGAGCAAGTACAGAGGAATAATCTGCTGCATCAGTGATTGTAATGGAGAAGGGTTGTAGGCACAGCCCCTTCCACCAGCTTCATTATAGGCCATATGAATACATTAATTATGCAACGGGTGCACTGCAGGCTCTCTAATGATTTGTTACAATGTATCAGCCTACAATGAAAGGCTCGGCAGTGACTCGTTACAATGTATCAGTCGGCAGTGCAGGCGCTGTAATGAGTCGTTACAATGTATCAGTCGGCAGTGCAGGCGCTGTAATGAGTCGTTACAATGTATCGGCCAGCAGTGCAGGCGCTGTAATGAGTCGTTACAATGTATCGGTCGGCAGTGCAAGCGCTGTAATGAGTCGCTACAATGTATCAGTCGGCAGTGCAGGCGCTGTAATGAGTCGTTACAATGTATCAGTCGAAGGTGCAGGCGCTATAATGAGTCGTTACAATGTATCAGTCGGAGGTGCAGGCGCTGTAATGAGTCGCTACAATGTATCAGTCTGCGGTGCCGGCTGAGTCGTTACAATGTATCAGTGCAGGCTCTTCACCTCATTGTGTGGATTGGATACAATTGGGTCTTTAAGATTGGACAAAAGGATCAGAAAGTTAACCCTTCAGATGCGCGATATTAGTGATACTACTGTTATCACTAGTGATATTAGTGATCTACTACACGGAACAGCCTGGCGGCTCCTTCCAGTCACGGAGAGGAGGTTTAGTACGTGCAATCTACAGTAAGGAAGACATGGCAGCAGCAGCAGCAGGCACTGTGGCATCCTCTGCAGCCGCTCTACACGCAGTAGCGGCCTGCCAGTTCTGATGGGCATCGGCCGCCTCATTACATGGCGCCACCACCCGCCCCTTTCACCCGCTCCACAGTTACCACGCACATCTGCCGGCTTGCCAGTCGCCTTAGCTAGTTTCTCCGTTAGGCTGCAGAGGAGGTTTTCCGGAATGGCATCCCGGGCCACGTTAGTGAAGAGCTCGAAGGTGGGCATGATGTGTCCGTGCAGACGGCGGCGGGGGCTGGGAACACGTGTGCCCGGAACACTGCCGTGCTGAGAATCAGCCAATCCGGGCCGCGCAGCCCCCTGCTGGACGTGCGGAGAATAGCAGCGCCTGTTGTGTCTATTGGGTACAGCAGGCCCGGGATGTACCTGTCATATCCTCGTGTGTTATGTCCGCTATAGTCAGGCTGTATATCAGTGTTATGTCCGCTATAGTCAGGCTGTATATCAGTGTTATGTCCGCTATAGTCAGGCTGTATATCAGTGTTATGTCCGCTATAGTCAGGCTGTATATCAGTGTTATGTCCGCTATAGTCAGGCTGTATATTAGTGTTATGTCCGCTATAGTCAGGCTGTATATCAGTGTTATGTCCGCTATAGTCAGGCTGTATATCAGTGTTATGTCCGCTATAGTCAGGCTGTATATCAGTGTTATGTCCGCTATAGTCAGGCTGTATATCAGTGTAATGTCCGCTATAGTCAGGCTGTATATCAGTGTTATGTCCGCTATAGTCAGGCTGTATATCAGTGTTATGTCCGCTATAGTCAGGCTGTATATCAGTGTTATGTCCGCTATAGTCAGGCTGTATATCAGTGTTATGTCCGCTATAGTCAGGCTGTATATCAGTGTAATGTCCGCTATAGTCAGGCTGTATATCAGTGTAATGTCCGCTATAGTCAGGCTGTATATCAGTGTAATGTCCGCTATAGTCAGGCTGTATATCAGTGTAATGTCCGCTATAGTCAGGCTGTATATCAGTGTTATGTCCGCTATAGTCAGGCTGTATATCAGTGTAATGTCCGCTATAGTCAGGCTGTATATCAGTGTTATGTCCGCTATAGTCAGGCTGTATATCAGTGTTATGTCCGCTATAGTCAGGCTGTATATCAGTGTTATGTCCGCTATAGTCAGGCTGTATATCAGTGTTATGTCCGCTATAGTCAGGCTGTATATCAGTGTTATGTCCGCTATAGTCAGGCTGTATATCAGTGTAATGTCCGCTATAGTCAGGCTGTATATCAGTGTAATGTCCGCTATAGTCAGGCTGTATATCAGTGTAATGTCCGCTATAGTCAGGCTGTATATCAGTGTAATGTCCGCTATAGTCAGGCTGTATATCAGTGTTATGTCCGCTATAGTCAGGCTGTATATCAGTGTTATGTCCGCTATAGTCAGGCTGTATATCAGTGTTATGTCCGCTATAGTCAGGCTGTATATCAGTGTAATGTCCGCTATAGTCAGGCTGTATATCAGTGTAATGTCCGCTATAGTCAGGCTGTATATCAGTGTAATGTCCGCTATAGTCAGGCTGTATATCAGTGTAATGTCCGCTATAGTCAGGCTGTATATCAGTGTTATGTCCGCTATAGTCAGGCTGTATATCAGTGTTATGTCCGCTATAGTCAGGCTGTATATCAGTGTAATGTCCGCTATAGTCAGGCTGTATATCAGTGTAATGTCCGCTATAGTCAGGCTGTATATCAGTGTTATGTCCGCTATAGTCAGGCTGTATATCAGTGTTATGTCCGCTATAGTCAGGCTGTATATCAGTGTTATGTCCGCTATAGTCAGGCTGTATATCAGTGTAATGTCCGCTATAGTCAGGCTGTATATCAGTGTAATGTCCGCTATAGTCAGGCTGTATATCAGTGTTATGTCCGCTATAGTCAGGCTGTATATCAGTGTAATGTCCGCTATAGTCAGGCTGTATATCAGTGTTATGTCCGCTATAGTCAGGCTGTATATCAGTGTTATGTCCGCTATAGTCAGGCTGTATATCAGTGTTATGTCCGCTATAGTCAGGCTGTATATCAGTGTTATGTCCGCTATAGTCAGGCTGTATATCAGTGTAATGTCTGCTATAGTCAGGCTGTATATCAGTGTAATGTCCGCTATAGTCAGGCTGTATATCAGTGTTATGTCCGCTATAGTCAGGCTGTATATCAGTGTTATGTCCGCTATAGTCAGGCTGTATATTAGTGTTATGTCCGCTATAGTCAGGCTTTCAGTGTTATGTCTGCTATAGTCAGGCTGTATATCAGTGTAATGTCCGCTATAGTCAGGCTGTATATCAGTGTAATGTCCGCTATAGTCAGGCTGTATATCAGTGTAATGTCCGCTATAGTCAGGCTGTATATCAGTGTTATGTCCGCTATAGTCAGGCTGTATATCAGTGTTATGTCCGCTATAGTCAGGCTGTATATCAGTGTTATGTCCGCTATAGTCAGGCTGTATATCAGTGTAATGTCCGCTATAGTCAGGCTGTATATCAGTGTAATGTCCGCTATAGTCAGGCTGTATATCAGTGTAATGTCCGCTATAGTCAGGCTGTATATCAGTGTAATGTCCGCTATAGTCAGGCTGTATATCAGTGTTATGTCCGCTATAGTCAGGCTGTATATCAGTGTTATGTCCGCTATAGTCAGGCTGTATATCAGTGTAATGTCCGCTATAGTCAGGCTGTATATCAGTGTAATGTCCGCTATAGTCAGGCTGTATATCAGTGTTATGTCCGCTATAGTCAGGCTGTATATCAGTGTTATGTCCGCTATAGTCAGGCTGTATATCAGTGTTATGTCCGCTATAGTCAGGCTGTATATCAGTGTTATGTCCGCTATAGTCAGGCTGTATATCAGTGTAATGTCCGCTATAGTCAGGCTGTATATCAGTGTAATGTCCGCTATAGTCAGGCTGTATATCAGTGTTATGTCCGCTATAGTCAGGCTGTATATCAGTGTTATGTCCGCTATAGTCAGGCTGTATATTAGTGTTATGTCCGCTATAGTCAGGCTTTCAGTGTTATGTCTGCTATAGTCAGGCTGTATATCAGTGTAATGTCCGCTATAGTCAGGCTGTATATCAGTGTAATGTCCGCTATAGTCAGGCTGTATATCAGTGTAATGTCCGCTATAGTCAGGCTGTATATCAGTGTTATGTCCGCTATAGTCAGGCTGTATATCAGTGTTATGTCCGCTATAGTCAGGCTGTATATCAGTGTAATGTCCGCTATAGTCAGGCTGTATATCAGTGTAATGTCCGCTATAGTCAGGCTGTATATCAGTGTTATGTCCGCTATAGTCAGGCTGTATATCAGTGTAATGTCCGCTATAGTCAGGCTGTATATCAGTGTAATGTCCGCTATAGTCAGGCTGTATATCAGTGTAATGTCCGCTATAGTCAGGCTGTATATCAGTGTTATGTCCGCTATAGTCAGGCTGTATATCAGTGTTATGTCCGCTATAGTCAGGCTGTATATCAGTGTTATGTCCGCTATAGTCAGGCTGTATATCAGTGTTATGTCCGCTATAGTCAGGCTGTATATCAGTGTTATGTCTGCTATAGTCAGGCTGTATATTAGTGTTATGTCCGCTATAGTCAGGCTGTATATCAGTGTTATGTCCGCTATAGTCAGGCTGTATATTAGTGTTATGTCCGCTATAGTCAGGCTTTCAGTGTTATGTCTGCTATAGTCAGGCTGTATATTAGTGTTATGTCCGCTATAGCCAGGCTGTATATCAGTGTAATGTCCGCTATAGTCAGGCTGTATATCAGTGTAATGTCCGCTATAGTCAGGCTGTATATCAGTGTAATGTCCGCTATAGTCAGGCTGTATATCAGTGTAATGTCCGCTATAGTCAGGCTGTATATCAGTGTAATGTCCGCTATAGTCAGGCTGTATATCAGTGTAATGTCCGCTATAGTCAGGCTGTATATCAGTGTTATGTCCGCTATAGTCAGGCTGTATATCAGTGTTATGTCCGCTATAGTCAGGCTGTATATCAGTGTAATGTCCGCTATAGTCAGGCTGTATATCAGTGTAATGTCCGCTATAGTCAGGCTGTATATCAGTGTTATGTCCGCTATAGTCAGGCTGTATATCAGTGTAATGTCCGCTATAGTCAGGCTGTATATCAGTGTAATGTCCGCTATAGTCAGGCTGTATATCAGTGTAATGTCCGCTATAGTCAGGCTGTATATCAGTGTTATGTCCGCTATAGTCAGGCTGTATATCAGTGTTATGTCCGCTATAGTCAGGCTGTATATCAGTGTTATGTCCGCTATAGTCAGGCTGTATATCAGTGTTATGTCCGCTATAGTCAGGCTGTATATCAGTGTAATGTCTGCTATAGTCAGGCTGTATATCAGTGTAATGTCCGCTATAGTCAGGCTGTATATCAGTGTTATGTCCGCTATAGTCAGGCTGTATATCAGTGTTATGTCCGCTATAGTCAGGCTGTATATTAGTGTTATGTCCGCTATAGTCAGGCTTTCAGTGTTATGTCTGCTATAGTCAGGCTGTATATTAGTGTTATGTCCGCTATAGCCAGGCTGTATATCAGTGTAATGTCCGCTATAGCCAGGCTGTATATCAGTGTAATGTCCGCTATAGTCAGGCTGTATATCAGTGTAATGTCCGCTATAGTCAGGCTGTATATCAGTGTTATGTCCGCTATAGTCAGGCTGTATATCAGTGTTATGTCCGCTATAGTCAGGCTGTATATCAGTGTAATGTCCGCTATAGTCAGGCTGTATATCAGTGTAATGTCCGCTATAGTCAGGCTGTATATCAGTGTTATGTCCGCTATAGTCAGGCTGTATATCAGTGTTATGTCCGCTATAGTCAGGCTGTATATTAGTGTTATGTCCGCTATAGTCAGGCTTTCAGTGTTATGTCTGCTATAGTCAGGCTGTATATTAGTGTTATGTCCGCTATAGTCAGGCTGTATATCAGTGTTATGTCCGCTATAGTCAGGCTGTATATTAGTGTTATGTCCGCTATAGTCAGGCTTTCAGTGTTATGTCTGCTATAGTCAGGCTGTATATTAGTGTTATGTCCGCTATAGCCAGGCTGTATATCAGTGTAATGTCCGCTATAGTCAGGCTGTATATCAGTGTAATGTCCGCTATAGTCAGGCTGTATATCAGTGTAATGTCCGCTATAGTCAGGCTGTATATCAGTGTAATGTCCGCTATAGTCAGGCTGTATATCAGTGTAATGTCCGCTATAGTCAGGCTGTATATCAGTGTAATGTCCGCTATAGTCAGGCTGTATATCAGTGTTATGTCCGCTATAGTCAGGCTGTATATCAGTGTTATGTCCGCTATAGTCAGGCTGTATATCAGTGTAATGTCCGCTATAGTCAGGCTGTATATCAGTGTAATGTCCGCTATAGTCAGGCTGTATATCAGTGTTATGTCCGCTATAGTCAGGCTGTATATCAGTGTTATGTCCGCTATAGTCAGGCTGTATATTAGTGTTATGTCCGCTATAGTCAGGCTTTCAGTGTTATGTCTGCTATAGTCAGGCTGTATATTAGTGTTATGTCCGCTATAGCCAGGCTGTATATCAGTGTTATGTCTGCTATAGTCAGGCTGTATATCAGTGTTATGTCCGCTATAGTCAGGCTGTATATTAGTGTTATGTCCGCTATAGTCAGGCTGTATATTAGTGTTATGTCCGCTATAGTCAGGCTTTCAGTGTTATGTCTGCTATAGTCAGGCTGTATATTAGTGTTATGTCTGCTATAGCCAGGCTGTATATCAGTGTTATGTCTGCTATAGTCAGGCTGTATATCAGTGTTATGTCCGCTATAGTCAGGCTGTATATCAGTGTTATGTCCGCTATAGTCAGGCTGTATATTAGTGTTATGTCCGCTATAGTCAGGCTTTCAGTGTTATGTCTGCTATAGTCAGGCTGTATATTAGTGTTATGTCCGCTATAGCCAGGCTGTATATCAGTGTTATGTCTGCTATAGTCAGGCTGTATATCAGTGTTATGTCCGCTATAGTCAGGCTGTATATTAGTGTTATGTCCGCTATAGTCAGGCTTTCAGTGTTATGTCTGCTATAGTCAGGCTGTATATTAGTGTTATGTCCGCTATAGCCAGGCTGTATATCAGTGTTATGTCTGCTATAGTCAGGCTGTATATCAGTGTTATGTCCGCTATAGTCAGGCTTTCAGTGTTATGTCTGCTATAGTCAGGCTGTATATTAGTGTTATGTCCGCTATAGCCAGGCTGTATATCAGTGTTATGTCAGCTATAGTCAGGCTGTATATTAGTGTAATTTCCGCTATAGTCAGGCTGTATATCAGTGTTATGTCTGCTATAGTCAGGCTGTATATTAGTGATATGTCCGCTATAGTCAGGCTGTATATTAGTGTTATCTCCGCTATAGTCAGGCTGTATATTAGTGTTATGTCCGCTATAGTCAGGCTGTAGTTCAGTGTGCTTCAGTGCATATAAAAGGGTGTGGCCGCCCTCTGTCTGAGCTGAAATGTTCATTCTGCCTCAGGTCTATGCTTATACTAGGGATTCAGTCTCTCTGCCCTTATCCATATGTACGTCACTTGACAAATGGTAAGGTTTTTAATATTAGAGTTAGGACTGTCCCATATGGGTTGCCGTGACGTGGTGGGATGGCTTTTACATTATTTTGATCAAAATTATGTTAACTAAATACCCTTTATTATTTATTATTATTTTTGCACTGTCCGATCTATCCTTTTACTTCCAGTTATTTGGGTATTTTGCTTGTTTTTGGTTTTTCTCTGGCTAGTGGCCTTGTGTCAACATGCATTTACATTTTGCATGCACATCAATTTACTTTTCAGTTCAGACTTCCAGGTTTTTTCTTTGTATATCAGTGTTATGTCCGCTATAGTCAGGCTGTATATTAGTGTAATGTCCGCTATAGTCAGGCTGTGTATCAGTGTTATGTCCGCTATAGTCAGGCTGTATATTAGTGTTATGTCCGTTATAGTCAGGCTGTATATCAGTGTTATGTCCGCTATAGTCAAGCTGTATATTAGTGTTATGTCTGCTATAGTCAGGCTGTATATCAGTGTTATGTCCGCTATAGTCAGGCTGTATATCAGTGTTGCAGTATGTCCCGTATAGTCAGGCTGTATATCGGTGTTCTCCGCTTGGTTATGTCCGGTATCAGGCTGTATCTCTGGTTATTTACAGCAGGGTTTGTTTATTTTGCTTCTTGTAGGTTTTTATGATTCATGGCCATTGTGAAACATGCATTTATGTGCTGCATGTATACCAACTTAACCAAGCTCAAATATTGTGTTTTTTCTTTGTATCTCTGGTTATGTCCGGTAGTAAGGCTGTATTTCTGGTTATGTCGGGTGCAGAGTATTACATTACTATCTGTGCCCCAGCAATACCCTGGCATTGTGCCTGTCACTCCCCCATGCAGCGTCCTGGCATCACCACCTCAGGCAGAGGTCACTTGTACAGAAAATGCCCAGTCATAATAAATGAAGACTTGCTGGGATAGAAAAGATACTTGATTCTAAATATCTGTGCATGAATCTGATCCAAGGTCTGTGATCTGCATGAAAGCCCTAGAGGAGGGAGAATTGCCTAAATAGCTATTACATGTGGAATACCCCTACACGGGGGACTACATGCCAACTTTGACAGAGATGGTACTGTTTGCCACAGCATAGTGTCACCCACTAGGTACCTTGGCAAGCAAGTGGCAGCAAATCAAACTGGTTCTGACATCATTCATTGCTTATGTAGCGCCAGCATATTCTACAGTCATTATCTTCATTGTCCTCCCAGGAGACGGAGACCATTTTCCCTGGCTCCTCGGCGTCAGTGGTCAGAGGATTACAGTGGGGGACATCTCCGGACAGGTGAGCATACGGATTTTATTATTTTATTCTTATTTTTACACAAGGACACTGCGCTAGCAGACACTACTACCCTTATCATTGTCCCTGCTGGTGTTGATCGCAGCACCAGCAGGGAACCATGATGAGAGCAGTGTTCAGCACCCCGCGCTTGGGAACAACGCTAACTGTAGCGCAGATTCCCAGGTGCCGATACATGTCACACGGATGACACACGGATGTCATCCGTGTGGGACGTTTTGCGGACCGTGTATCCGTAAAAAAACGGACATGTAAGCGTGTTGAGCACACGGACACACAGTCCGTGGAAACACACTGACATGTGCGCAGACCCATAGAGTTGAATGGGTCTGCGTGTCTCAGTGTCTCCGGTACGTGTGGAAACTTTCACCACTCGTACAGGACACACTGACATGTGAAAAAGCCCTTATTCTCATTTGCACAAAGAAAAACTAGAATCAATGGGATGAAAGTAAATGGGAGAAGATACAGATTAGATATTAGAAAAAACTTTTTGACAGTTAGGGTGATCAATGAGTGGAACAGGCTGCCACAAGAGGTGGTGAGTTCTCCTTCAATGGAAGTCTATAAACAGAGGCTGGACAGACAACTGTCTGAGATGGTTTAGTGAATCCTGCATTGAGCAGGGGGTTCGACACGATGACCCTGGAGGTCCCTTCCAACTCTGACATTCTATTCTAAGACCTTGGATGGTAAGAATAGCTGATGGCTGAACAAATAAGTGCAAGATAAAAGAATTGAACTGTTCAGTACATAAATGTATATTGGCTCTAGCATAAATTATTAGATATTAGCATATAATACATCATATCATAAAGGTAGCGTAGCTTCTTGAGATGTAGTAACTGAGTATTCATGAAGGGACCTCATCCAGACATTCAGTTTTCTTGCCGTCACATGTTTGCACTCAGACATGAAAGGATTCACACTCCTTGTCAGATGCTTCCATAAGACATTCATTATTAAGTGTGCTTCCTTCAGATTCCAGGCCGGCTCTAAGCAAATCCAGAACAGCCTTGTGACCAGGATGAACGTCCCGAAGATTAGAATCTGGTAGATATAACGTTGGCACTCGGTTGGTCTTCCATACAGTGCTGCTTTGAGAAATTGTACTTATTAAAATCCTCTTTTATCTGCAGCCAAGATTTTCCTTTTGTTTCAGGCAGGTAGAAGTAGAGAAATGCCCCACAGACGGCAGTGATGGTGAGGAAGATGAGGAAACAGAATTGCTCCATAGTGGCCTGGGGGGAGACGAGGGAAACTGTTAGGAAAGAAAGATTTTTCACACTTGGAACCTGATTCAACATTGCCTTTGTGCCTGTTTTAAGTCTAGTTTTTGTTTGCCTCCAATTCATTATTTTATTGGTACCTTTTTCTGAAGCCTAATTCGTCAATTGCCACTTTTTGATAAGTTGCAAAATTTTGTATTGAGCGAGGCCGTGCCCACTAGACTGCTACATCACTAGACGGGGCGTGGACTAGCTCAATACCAGTGTATGGGAGTGAGACTGCGCCCACTGGCCGGGAGGATGTATAGCTCATACATACGCTCCGGTCCCAGCTCAGATACCGTCAAATCCTCGCAGCGTACAGTGTGTGCACTGGGGGATTCGTAAGTCTGCAGAGTGACTGCTGACTTATTATTGTAGATCAGACACCCCCTTTACCTCTTTATGGGGAGAGAATAGTAAAAAAACTAATTATGGGTTGTTATTTTTTGTTTCACATTTTATACTATTCACCATGTTACAAATATACATTTTAAAGGAGTTTTGCAATACCTTTATGTTGATGATCTAACCTACACATGTCAAACTCTGGCCCGTAAGCTAAATCTGGCCCGCAGGGTGATTATATTTGGCCTGAGACACCAGAACCACCACCCTTATGTGGGGCCATTATTCTGTATGGAGGACTATGGGGGGTCCATTATTCTGTAGGAAGGACTATGTGGGGCCCATTATTCTGTATGGAGGACTATGTGGGGCCCATTATTCTGTATGGAGGACTATGTGGAGCCCATTATTCTGTATGGAGGACTATGTGGGGCCCATTATTCTGTATGGAGGACTATGTGGGGACCCATTATACTATATACTAGTTGGCCCGCAACTTTGTCCAAGTTTTTTTATTTTGGCCCTCTGTGTGTTTGAGTTTGACATCCGTGATCTATCCTTAGGTTATAAGATCTGTGGGGGCCCAACAATCGGCACCACTACCAATCAACTGTTATCACCTCCGGGGGCACATAGATGTAAGCAGTAAACCAAGCAGAACATTGCAGCTCCATACATTGTTTAGTGGCTGCTGCTGGGGACTGAAGGTCACCTCGTAATCTTTAACTTTGTTGATAGAAAAATTCAGCTCATAGTATGACAACAGTATATAAGTACTGAAAAACCCCTTTAAGGGGAATCTGTCGGTAGGATCAACCCTCTTAATCTGTGTACATGTTCATAGGAAGTTGAACAAAATTATATCTTGATATCTGCGATTCAATGTCTTATTCCAGAGAAATCCACATTTTTCTTAATATGTAAATGAGCTGTAAATAACTACGGGCCAGGCATAGATCTCCCTGAAAATCTGCCTTCAAAGTGGGAGAGTACCGTCCTTAGTCACAGCCCGTGGCCACTATGCGACCCTTGAGTCTACCGCTCAGCACCGGTCCCCCTCGTCTCCTTTTGTCATGACAATTTCAGCGGTTTACGCAGATATGTATGAGACTAGGGGCAGGGAACTTAGTTTAATATCACCACCCCAGCGCTGTAATAATAAAAACATTGGAGTGGTGCTTTAATAGCTCATTTACATATAAGAAATGCATTATTATCTCTGGAATAAGACATCAGATTGCAGATATCAAGGTATTCCTATGAACTACCTGCCCATATAGGAGGGACAATCCTACTGATAGATTCCCTTTCATTTTATTCAGCAGGTCAGTATGATTATGTAGATATCAGATTCATATAGTTTTATTTCTTTTTTCATACTGTTGTAAAATAAATATACTGTTTGAGAAAAAAAATGTTTCTCTTACCACCACAAAGGGGAAGACCATGCCAATGATCATCAGACCCAGCCAATTTATTACCCCTACAATCACCATTGCGGCTGCTCGAGCTTCTTGAGAAAAGATTTCCAGATTGATGGTCACGGTGGTCCCACCTGAGAGAAGAAAGCTTATAGTGAGCCCATGTTGTGTATATAACAAGGGGTTACTGAGGAGCAAATCAATAGGTAAATGAAGGGGGATATCCAATCTCAGTATAAAGAACCTACCCACACAAGTATGAATTAAAAATAGGGCAAATTATTAAAACTTTATTTGCTTTTTAAGTAATGAGATAATATGCTTAGTAACATACTTAGTCTTTCTATGTATGCTGTGCAATAACTCAATTAAAATATATGTTGCCTGTAAAGAAAGCCATTACAATTTCTGTACTGATTGGTCCCACAGGTTTCATCTAGTTACACAAACAATTAAAAGCTGGACATGTACCCCAAACCTCTAATTCTCCCGTACACATGCGTGCTTGGGTCGAGTAGGCATGTGCTCTTAAAGGGTACTTGCCACATACGGAAATGCTGGCGTAAATACTGATGAGAATACTGCCCAAAATACTGGTGCAAGTGCCAAGGGCGGCCATACACTTTACAGTGCTTGATTGTTCAGCCGACAGTTTTTCATTCACATTCCCCCCATACACGTGCATGTTCAGCTTGGCAAAGCGTGAATGTGTTCTGAATGGGGAGAGTGGAGAATGATACTCCAAGACACCTCTGGTATTCGGCTTATCACCCCTGAGCACAAAAAAAGTAGACAATTAGAAATACAGCAGCCCAATCCTTTTTTTTCTCCTGTCAGGAGAATTAGCCATCATTTATCTCATGTGTATGGCCAGCTCTAATGTGTAATTACATGAACGTATGAAAAGTCCATGTTTGAGCCATATATTTTAAAACAAAAACGAAAGGCAAAAAAAAATCCAATATCATTTTTTGTAGAAAATATATGGCATTCCCTAAGATGTCTAATGCGGTCATATGAATAAAGTCTAAGCATATATTTGTAGGAAAACAGAACACCAGAGATAAGACAACGCAAAACTGCGCAGTTTCTAGACTAGAACAAAACCCTGTGGAACTGATCCAGAAGAGAGAAGTTGCAAGAGGGACGGATTCAGTGAGTGCCCGGGTCAGGTGACAACAACAAAGCCAGCCCTAGAGAAAAAAAGCTGGCGCGTCAGAGAGGAAGTAATTTTGGCGCCAAGAGAAGAAACAAAGAGCGATGCTGCAGCAGGGATAGCCATCCGCAGCCGAGAGTACCCGTGGAGCCCAGACGGTCAAGCACTGAAGACCCGAACGACCATGATCAAGCACTGAAGACCCAGACGACGATGGTCAAGGTTCTCTACCAAGGCGAGGCCAGTCAGCAGCCAAGGGCCAACTACCGTCGATACAGACCCAGGAGATGCACATCAGCGGTCAGATGTTGCAGGAGTCCCGAGGATATCTGGTCAGGCAAGCGGAGGAGACGTGTGGCATGAGCCGTCACTTCTGACACACATGGTACCGGGCATAGGCAGTGGGAGGGCCGCGAGTCAGACTGGGCTCAGCCGACACCAAAGCGGGACCGAAAGAGTTGATCGACTTTCTCAGAAAGACAGAGTACCGTTTTCTGAGGGGTCCGGAAAGTCGCCGGGGTTTCTAGAGACTGCCAATGTCAAGTTTGGAATTAACACACTACCTCCCTGCTAGGATAAGATTGGACTGTAGGCCCCTGAGTTCATTACATATCCCTCATTGTATAGCGGTCATTATCTTTCTCTGTGTATATAAACATTTGCTCCATTATCTGATTCTGTGAATACTGTTCCTGTATATTCTGCCTCCACTAACAATCTTTGTTCACATTAATCTGTTAAATAACGGTAGATTGTTGTTCCGCCTGGTGTCTCCGCTGTTGCATTTAGATCACCTGCTTACATATTCACAAGCAGCAGATTTGTTGCATAGATCCCAGGGACTGAATATCAGTTCCATCCATGTGAATGAGATATATTGCTGCTTGTTACCTTCAGACGGATGGTGCAACTGCAGGGATTTCTGTCTGGTGTAACTTTGCTCTTAGTAGGGTGATCACTTACCGGGTCCTGTACCAAATGATAGCGTGTAAATTAAGAGAATGATGACACTGCAGTACGGCATCCAGGAGAAAGTGCCCTGCATATTAATAATGAGAAATAGTCATATATGTGTGATAATGATTAGTGATGAGCGAGCATGCTCGTTACTCGAGATTTACATGCATGCTCGGGTGTTTTCCGAGTATCTTCAGCGTGCTCAGGTGTTATGTTTCAGTCACTCCGTGCTCATGATTTTTGACTGTTTGACAGCTTTAATACATGTGAGGAATGCTTGTTTCTTAGGCATTCCTCATATGTATTAAAGCTGTCAAACAGTCGCAAATCATGAGCACGGAGTAACTGAAACATAACACCTGAGCACGCTGAAAATACTCGGTGAGCACCCGAGCATGCTCGCTGAAAGGATTAACAGAACCTACTCTCTCATCACTAATAATGATATTAGCACACACTTTATTACATTCAAATGGACAACTACAGCTTTATCGTAGCATCTAAAATTCAGACATTCAAATCAAAGACTACAAATATGTGCATCACTAGCCCTTTCCAACGTGATCTGCTGACACCCATGGGAATACACATAATGGTACATTCACATGAACGTGTGTTCGGTTTTAGTACTGTCCGTGTAAAAAACGTACCTCATATGGACAGCACTTCAGTGTTAGCCTATGGGCTGGTGCACACGCTATACTTTTCACACGGACCTCATGTCTGTGAAAACAATTTCAGTATGGGCTTGTTCAGACGGATGTATTAAACATCCATATATTGTCTGTATGCAAAACACCTAGCATACGGACCGCACATTGACCTATACAAGGCAATGTAATCCTTCACATGAATGTTTTTACACACAGTCTGATGGCCCACGCGTAATAAAATACAGTATACACTACTTTGATCCATCCTCTGAATCAGACTCGCCCATTATAAGTCAATGGGTGCCTAAAAAACGGATCACCTATGGGTTACCATCCTTATGTCATGCGTTTTTCATGGATACATTACAGTTGTTAAGATAGGAAACTGTATTTGACCTTTACTAATTCTTCATTTGTTTGTGTGAAAACGGATGCCATACAGATGTTCAAAACGAACATACGGACGTAAAAAACACACAAATAGCGGAGGGATGAAAAATCTTTATTTTTTTTTCTGGATGTAAAAGATGATTTTGCATACACTCCTTATGTTTTGGTCTGTTTTACAGACCAGACTGGTGCATGTCTAGCAGGTAGCTCCTGCACCTGTCTGTTATCTAGAATAATCTGCACATGGAGCAATCTACAGACATAACTGGTCCGATAAATTCTGTAGCCTAAGTGAAACGTTTATCAATGTAACTCTGCCAGTAGTCTATATTTTTATAGTGGAAGGGTATTTTCCAGTGGTGTTTTCTAGCCAGTCATGTTAACGGTATGTGTACACGACGTCTTTTTCAGGAATCCGCCTGAAAAAGCACCCACCGCTAAACTTCCCCAAAAAGTGAACAAAGTGCACAGTTGTTTAAAATCAACATTGATGAGCACATGTTCAGTCCTTTCTTACTTTTATCCGTTTACAGGTTCAGTAAGCTGTCAAAAGAAGTAACATGTTCGTTCTTAGTGCGGCTTCTTTTTAACACACTACTGCCCACTCTTTATGGTTGAAAGTGTAGGGGAAAGAAGACAGCAGTGGAGCCACCGCATAAAAAACCCGCCAGAGCAGCCAACACATCGGCTTCAGGATAAAGCCGGTGGTCTTTGCCTAGGAAAAACCCTGGCAACTCCGCCGTCCTAAATTAGTAGGTTGTGTGCGCATAACCTAAGTCTCTCAATTATTTGTAGTACATAAACCCTTCACACAGGCTTTATGATAATTTGCATGTCAATAGTAGTATGTGCACACTATTGTGATTAGAATGAAATATTTGACTACATACATTCCTCAACATTGAAAGTGCCGCACCAAGAAGGAAAAATTTTGCAATTACAAAAATCACAGGATAGATAGACACGCTAATGATATGCAAATGATGAAAAAATGGAAACAAAATTTTTAATACATCTGGATTTATTCAGTATTGCGTGTGACTGCCAACTGTAGACATACACACTTTTATACACTTTGGCTGCTATTAATGAGATTATTATGGTTGTCTGAGGAATGTTCTGCCAAGCCGAATGCACTTGGGCACAGTAATCATCAAGATCCTCTGCTTGAAGCTCCCTGTGCAATTGCAGACTAATGACGTCCTGATGTGCTCAATATGAGACAGGTCTGGAGATGCTACAGGCCATGGTAATACATTTGGGCCACACAGGTTGCTTGCAGTAGTACATGCATCTTGTAGCCTGATGTCGTGTTGAAGAACAGCTCCTTGTACACTTTGGAGAAATGTCCATACCACTGGTTCCACGACCAAATCAATATAACGCTGAGATGTTAATGTACCTGGATTGAAGATTAGAGAAATTTAAGCCACACCACACCATAATCCCAGGATTAGGACCGGTGTGATGTTCTCTTGTGAAGGTCTCTTCATGGTGCTTGCCACGTGGTCTCATCACATTCAAAGAATGGCTCATAGTGATCCATTATGTAGTGCAAGTGAAATTAGACATCACATACCACGTCTAAGGCATCAAACAGCATCTACCCAAACCATCAGAAGGCGTTTGCACAACTTTGGGTGACGAGCCAGACGTAAAGCTACTATTTTCCTCTCACCATTGCTCTCAAAGGCTATCATGTTGCAGAGCAAGACAGCAATTGAGGCTGGAATAGAGGTCTATCCTCTTCAGCAATGAGTCGTGCAAGTATGAACATCATACGTACAAAATACACGCACTCACACACCTTGACATGCTATCAGTGAGGTTATTAATGGTTGTCTGAGGAATGTTCTGCCACATTGCATGCAGTTAGGCTGGCAAATCATCAAGATCTGTTGCTGGCAGCTCACTTTGCAATTGCTGACCAGTGACATTCCAAATGTGGTTGATGGGAAACAAGTTTGATGATGTTGCAGGCCATGGTAGTGACGCGCCCCCTGGGCCGTGGGGTACTCTGTGCCGGGCCGGTCGTTGCCAGGGGAGATGTCACAGTGGCGGTGACCCGGTCCGTGACCCAGGGCGGTCAATCAAAAGGGGTTATTTACAGGGGATTTATAGTTCTTTATATAAAGTTCGTGACGCCACCTGTGGTATGCGGCTATATGGAGCCGCCGCTGCTGTGCAGAACCTCTGGAGCTGATGTTTGGTGCAGCAGAGTTGGTTCAGCTCTCCACAGGCAAAGCTTAGCTCCAGGGCAGTGTAGAGATGTTGTAGAAATTATAGGTGATGCTGGGCGTTGTAGTGCAGGGGTGATGGCGCAGATAATCACAGAGACAGTGAGGTGCAGTCTTCAGGGTCTTTACTCACGGTTGTTGCGGTCCAAGTTACAGGTACCAGTGTAACTTCCCTCGTCGTGCTGCGCTTACTCAGGGAGGGGTTCAGCCAACCCTCAGATATCTCCGGAGTACTTAGCGGGACCCCCTTCTGTGTGTTTTCTCTCTCTGGCCGTCTCCCTGCACCTCATACCTAGTGTCCCAATCCGGTACCCGCAGGCCTTGTTGGGCGACGTTTGTTCCGTCCCCTGGGTCCTCTATGGCTACCTTCTTGGTGAGACTGATATGGACTGTTGGCTGCAGGACTTGAAATACTGCAGCCTCCGGTTTCTAGTTGAGACACAAAGTCCTCCGCTAGTTGCGGGACCGGTCCCCTTTGTGTGGCCTGACCCCTCCACCTCCTGGTAGATTCGGACGTACGGGTGGCCTCCAGCACTGCCCGTACCCCTGGGGTCCCTTCCTCGTTCCTGGAGCCCTTCCTGCTCCCTCTCCTCTTCCTTCAGTCCTGGGCCTCTCCTCAGGCCCTCCTCCTGAGCAGAGCTCCTGCAGAGCTCCTGCTCCCAACTCCTCTCACTGTAGACTTTTCTAGCTCTACAAGATGGCTTCTCTATTTATACCTTCCTTCACAAGTGCTCCCCTAAGCTACTTCCTCCACCCACACCCACTACATAATTCCACCCTTCAGCTAGGGACCAGGGACTGTGCTCTCCCTTAGGAGCAATCTCGCCCTGCCCCCACTGAAGTGGAATGTGTTGGATGCAGGTGTTAGGGTCCCGAGCTGTACTCCTTCCTTACCTGAGAGTGAGATACCACACCTCTGGGTGAGATGCAGTACCTCTGTGGCGACCGAACCCTCAGGGGCACCACAGTAGTACATTTAGGCCACATAGGTTATTCACAGTAACATAAGCAACATGCAGCATATGTGCCTAAGTACATTCAGCGTGGTAGAACATTCCTCAGACAACCATTAATAACCTCATTGACAGCAGCCATGGCGTGTAAGTGCACATAGTGCTCATAGGTGATACTGAATAAATCGATATGTTTTGAAAATTTTGGTTCCATTTTTTTCACCATTTTCATATCATTAACGTGTTTATGTAAATCAGAGAATTTATAATTCCACAACTTTTACTTCTTGGTATTGCAATTTCAGTGTTGAGGAATGAATGAAGTGATATATTCAGTTATTTCTTTCAGCCACAAATTCTGCTTTTATCCCTTCTCTTTGTGCACTTGTGAAATATGTAAAGTTGCGAAAGTGAATCTAACCATATCAATTAAATTTGACCAATAGATTTATTAGAAAGAGCATTCAGGGATTCTGTTGAATAGCAGAAACCCACTCATGCTTATATAATGGCATAAAATCACTTTGTGGGGTTATAGAATGGAAGGATGAAGAGCAACAAATAGCAACATCTTATATCTGAGGGACTGAGCTGAGTCTTATCTGATGTGCATAGCTACAGTATGATTATTTTGATGGCTGTAGTGTCAACGCACAGAGTTTGGAGCCAACGAAGTTCAAGTCCTGTTCAAAAACTGTTGCAGATTAAGGTAAGGTACGGTTTTGTAATCATTTCAAATGCAAGTGAAAAGGAAGTGACCAACGAGAGCTCATTTTCATGTCCTCTCTAAAGAAACATGCTCTTTGTAGCCTTTCTTTCTCTTTAGTTTGGCTAATAGGAGGGAAAACTCAGCCATAAACCCCCACTATTGTATCCATCTATTCTATCAGTACATTGCCTAGATAGGACGACTGATTCACAGTTTGCTATTCTTGTATGTTCTTTATCTACATAAGGCCACCGCTGTTAAAGGAAATTGCTTTAAAGAGGTTGTCCACTACTTTTACATTGATGGCCTATCCTTAGGATAGATCATCAATGTCTGATCGGCCGGGGTCTGACATCCGGCACCCCCACAGATCAGCTGTCATTGGTGTTGGCGACCGCCAACCGGAAGTGCTTACTTGCAGAGCTGGCCATCTACTTGTAGTGGCTACCGCAGGGTACTACACATCCGCCTCGAATAGGAAGCGGATGTGTTGTACCCTGCGGCAGCCACTACAAGTAGATGGTCAGCTCCGCAAGTGAGCACTTCCGTCCAGAGGCCACGGCCGCCGATAACCACTGAATGGCGGGGGTGCCGGATGTCGGACCCCGGCCGATCAGACATTGATGACCTATCCTAAGAATAGGCCATAAATGTAAAAGTAGTGCACAACCTCTTTAATTTCAGTAATTTTGTGGTAGCAATAATATAGTTACCTGAAGTGAAATAGTCAGGGTCAGAAGTCCCAAGGATAGAATCATGGATGCATATCCCGATAGCAAAATAAGTCTTCTACCAAAATGATCAACCACTAGACTCTGAAAATGAATTTTATCAAAAAAAATGCTCAATGTATGGTACAATAATTATATAAATACAAACTTAATTCCACGAATGGATCGATGAGTCCCCATGGACATTGGTTACCAAAATGCCTAGTGCCTGTTACTGTCTAAAAGTGTCCACCAGTATCCCAGTATAAGTTTTGCAAAACGCCCAGGAGATTCAAGAATAGCCAATGTCTATTACTGAATCACTCCACTAATAAGCAGGCCTGTTTTGATGACATACTCCATAGAGAATACCAATTATGTATCACAAATGACTGGCCCAATAGGCACAGAGCTTAGGAAAACACCAAATCGTCAGGAACTATGCAGGGCCAATTCTATAAGAATACTTCTATTTAGACATTATCAGCAACAAAGAAACATCAGTGAAAGAATCATGAAAGAATGTTAGAAGCGGAGTTCACAAAGCGAATAAAAAATAATTGGGCAATCAGGTATTAAAGGGACTCTGTCAGCACAGAATGACTGTTCAAGCCAAGTACAGGCGCTCGGTGCATCATGGTGGCCAAACATCTATATACACCTTCCCATCTGCTTGCTTTTACCCGTGTCAAAGGTGTCCATAGCCTTTTAATGTAATGTTCTTTTCCAATAGATATTTCTAACCTGAATGCATAGTACACTGCCTTTTTAGGCCGGGTTAAAATTTATCAGACAGAAGCATTTAAAATGCAACAGAAAAGGAAATAAGTAACCAAGCTTAGTAAGATATGATGGGTATTGTAGTCACAATTTTGTACACAGTTACATGTCTGAGTTCTCTAGAAATTCTACATATTTGTTTCCTACAGAAAATGCAAGAAAATATTGTTGCACTTACACTCAGGATCACCGACGTGGACTCACATATTCCAACACCAACTGTTAAGTATGGGATTTGCTTCTCTGTAAACCCAGCAGCTTTAAATACTTCAGCAGCATAAAAGTATACCTACAAATCATTGGGGATGTAAGAGATGGCTGAACTATGATGTTGGGCTAAGATGATAAGATATGTGCTGATTAGATATTCTACAATCATCTTGGTAAGCATTCAAATAGAATTGTTAACATTTTACTAGATTTGTAGAGAGTAAGTAAGGTTGCTTTGATCCATTCTTGACCCTCTGATTGCTCCCTAACCTTAAGTACCCAAAGTATGAATCTATACTTGAGGATTGAGAATTTAGCGCTACACAAATTTGTGTGGTGCACTGTTTGTCTGTTACATCTGCTTTACAATGCTTTCATTCGCATGTATTTTTGGCATTAAAGGGACACTCCAAGCAATAGTTACAATGAGATTTCATGTCATGCATGATCCCTCAAGGCTCTGCACCAGCCTTGCATTGATTTGGACCAGAGTGTAGTGTTGCTTTAAAGCGTTTTTTTTCCATCGGTACTATGGGGTGGTATTTCACAAATACATGTCATCACTTTCTCATCAGTGAGGGGTTGACTGCTGGGAATCCCATCATCTTTGCTAATTTTTCTGCAATCATACTTCCTGCCATTCAAATTCAGTGCTACCGTATTCTCTTAAAGTGGTCCTCCACTACTAGGACAACCCCTTCTTAATCTAAATGTTTGGCCCTGATAAAATAAAAAAACTTATACTCCCCTCCTGTACTGGCACCTCCTGTGCTGGCGCCATTCCAGCGGTGTCGGCACTCACGGTCTCAGGGCTCCCATGCGGTTGTTGTGACACTTGAGCCCGGCGCCCAATCAGCGCTGTCATCACTGTTTCTGCCTTCTTTCGAATTGAACATGAAGAACTCCGGTGCTGCGACTGATCTGACTTGCTCTTCATGTTCAATTTGTTCGAAGGCGGGGCCAGTGACGCCAGCGCTGATTGGGCGCCTGCCTCACATGTCCCAGCAGCCGCACGGGGGCCCCAGGACCGCGAGTGCCGACACCGCTGGAACGGCGCCAGCACAGGAGGTGAGTAAAAGCTTTATTATTTTATCTGGGCCAAGTGTGGAGAATGAGAAGAAGTTGTCCAAATAGTGAACAGCATCTTTAAATAGATCTGTGTTGCAGTTATCTACATAACTCTCTTTAAATGCTTTTTAATTACTTCTCAGCACAATTGGATGATATTTGATGCATGTGAAAAGATCGCTTCTATGATGTCTAACCTCAGACTGATGTAGATATCCAGAACTACGAGTTCTATAAAGCTCTTAAAATCCTGTTCGTAATGCTGAAAAATTTCCGTTTCCCTCTGGAAATTAGTGTTGATTTTGGATGAATATGATTTTCTCAGATGAACTCTATACATGACAGTATGACAGGCTCTCTGGAGTTGTCTATTAATTGGTCATCATTTTTGTGTGTATATATAATTATATTGTAAAATATGTAAAATCCATATCTAGATTTACTTATAAAGCAGAAAAGACGAAAACAAGCAATAGGGCTTACCGCATTGATCCCACATAGCTGCAGAGCTATGGTTGAGGCAACAAGCATATACAGCTGCCAGCGTAGTGAAGGTTCTCTCAGCAATTCTCGGACGGTCAGACTACGACCACTTCTCCGAGAAGCTTGTTCCTGTAACATTTCATCAATCTCTTTTTGATGGTCTCGATCTCCCCACAGTTGTTTTATTGCTAGGTGGGAGAAGCATAGTATTAAGGGGACAATAGATTGAGATTGCTGTGATAGGGTTTTGATGCAATTTATAAGGAGCCGCAATCTTTGAAGAATGTACTTTTATCCTACAACTCTGCATATGCAAATGAGGAAGAACTAATCTAGCATGGCGTCTTTTTCCCTGGACTAGTCCAGCCTCAGATCTCCTAATCATGCACCCCTGGATGTGATTGACAGCCAACATAATGGTTCTGCCATAAACAGGGATTGAGCACAGTCTGTCAATCACAGCCGGGGGGGGGGGGGGGTTAGAAGATCTGAGGCGGGACTAGTCTGAGGAAAAATATGCTCCATTGGACTAGTCCTGCTTCATTTGCATATGTGACATTGCAGTATAAAATTAAATAGGAAATAAGTTTTGTGCTTACCTTTTATACAGCCATCTTTGTCTTCTTTTTCCATTAGGAGGTATGGTGGGGACTCTGGAAAGAGTGGCAAAGTGACCATCTGAGCAAGTGCCCAGAACCCACTAAAAGCTAAGAGAAGAGGCCACTGAGACTCAATCCCTAGGATCTCCCTGGGGTAAGGACAAAATGTAAACAGGTCAGACTTTCTATTAGGCATTTCAATATCAAGAGTGCTATGAAAGTCGAACGTTAACATAAAGTTAGAACAATATTCTTCACTGTTTTGTAGACAAGCAAGAATTTGACAAATGGTCAGTCTAATACTCACCTGAGCCCTAAAATTTGCCCAGTCAATTTGCCAATTGTCACAAATATGGATATACTGGTGTTCGTAAATCCACGCAGTTTCTTGTCTGAAATCTCTCCTGCATACTGAGAGTGGATGTTGAGTCCAAATCCTGAAGTAGTTGTATACATATATTTATCATTCATACATTAGAGCTATCTAGGTATACATGTACACACCAAAGTACCAGCACAAAGAGTCTCAGCAAAAAAGTCATACCTGCATTAATGCCATACAGAACGCGGGCGATCAAAATCATCTCAAAAGATCTGGCAGTGGCACTAAGACCCATCAATAATGCTGCAACGATGGGGATCACATTGTTGTACATCTGGCATTTTTTCCTGTAATAAATGAGGTATGGATAATTATGTCGTTTAGTAAAGCCTTTTTTTTAGCCCAGATTGTCTGTGCACAGTGATGTCTGGCACCACTGATGCCAGTGATTGGCTGCAGATGTGATGTGCCGTATATATGCGCCTTGAAATCCACAGCCACTGTCAACGATATACCGGAGAGGATTTCAATTATCTTGGACAACCCATTTAAGCACCATTTACATGGGCCAGTAATTGACTAGATTCCTAATTCTTCCTGATTATTGGCACATGTAAGCTTGGCAGCAATCTGTCCATGAATGAGTAAAACATTTGTTCTTCAACATATGACACATTTTATGAGGCCTAAAAGAAACTGATGATATGGTGCCAACAATATGTAAACTGTATGGGGCCAAATGATCATATTAACAATCATTTTCCCCCATAGAGTTTTCAGTGATTCATGTAAAAGGGTCTCTAAAGAGCTCTAATCTGTGCTTCTTATGGGTAGAAATCTCATATTTTCCTGTTGACTCTAGCAATGTGATTAAAGAAGAGTGAGATGTGATTTTACTCATTACCGTAAATGTATTCCGAAATAAATACTTACTTCCCATATTTCGAAGCTAAATATCCAGATCCCAGAGAGCCCAACAGCCCTCCAATGCAGTAAGTTGATACAATAAAAGACCAAAGCAATCTTAAGCTGTTGTCAGTAATGGGTAGGTAGTAGCGATGTATCCACGTGTCATTGATAAACCTCTTTACAAACTAGAAGAGAGTTACTAAGCAGTCATTAAAATGTACATGCACTTGGCTTACTTACAAGTTTTTCTAGATCACTGATCCTAGACACTGGTAATTTTACTGCTGTGTATCAAAATTCATTGTCATCTGTCATTGTCATATCAAAAGTTTTGAGACTGACACAATTTTGACTTTCACAAAGCTTGCTGCTTTAGGTTTTATAGTGGCAACTTGCATTAATTCTAGTAATTAGATGAATTGCAAAAGAAATTGCAAAGAAATCTAGATGTGGGAACATAATTGGGTGATGCCCTATGGAGGAAGAGTGGGTAAATGCTTGGTTAACGCTCACCTGATGGAGTTGTGACAGGCACAACTCCTATGTAGGCATGAAGAAAAACAGGTCCTCCTGCCCTGTGACTGGTGACTAAATCCACCAGGAATATTGGATCCAGTTGGATGAAACACATTAGGTGGGCTGCACTGCTGGAGTAAATCAATTCTTCAACGATGATAATAATAAGGTTTCTTTTTATTCTCAACGCGTTTCAGCACCATACAGGCGCCTTTATCAAGTGAAAAAGCCAAATGTCTTTGTTTTTTTCACTTGATAAAGACGGCGTTGAATGTGAATAAAAAAAAACCTTATTATCATCATTGTTGAAGAATTGATTTACTTCAGCAGCTCAGATCACCTAATGTGTTTCATCCAGCTAGATCCAAAAAATTTCAAAGTCATTCCATGTCATGAAAATTAGCTTAAATAACACACTGCGGCTCAGTGGTTAGCACTGTAACCTTGCTGCACTGGGGTCCTGCGTTCATATCCCACCAAGGACAACATCTGCAAGGAATTTCTATGTTTTCCCTGTGTTTGTAGGGGTTTCTTCCGGGTTTCCCAGTTTCCTCCCACACTCCAAAGATTTACTAATTGGGAATGTAGATTGTGAGCCCCAATAGCGCTGTGGAAATTAATAGACCTATATAAGCTAATAAAATAAATCACAAGAACCCCATTTCTACTTAATTTCAGTCCTGCTCCGAAATGAACTGTTTACATAATTTCAGTGATCTTCTCGTTATCTCTGGGGAAAGTGTTAACGAAGACAAGACATTGATATCACTCTGTCATACTGATTGAATTATGAGCGCAGACTTGTTGCTTCAAAAGGAAGCTGTTGTTTGAAATCATTGTCTTCTGCCTCCAAGGAAATGTGCAGTCAACACTGCTTTTGCATTAAAAGGGCTTTGCAAGCAAAGCCATTTGTAAAATTGCCCCTAAATAAACCATTTTTAAGATCATCAAGAACTTCAAAGAGAGAAGTTGAATTGCTGTGAAGAAGGTTTCAGGGCACCACAGAAAGTCTAGCATGTGCTATGGCCATCTCCTAAAGAGGAATCTGCTACAGGATCAGCTCCACACCAGTGCAGAGCTTGCTCAAGAATGGCAGCAGATAGGTGTTAGTGCAACTGCATCCATATGGAGGCAAAGGCTTTTGGAGGCCGGCCTGGTGTCAAGAAGGGAAGCATATGTAGCGCCCCGAGGGTTCGGCCGCTACAGGGGTATTGCACCTCAGACCAGAGGTGTGATATTCCACTCCCGGGGAAGGATGGTGTGTGGACCAGGGCTCGGTAGGCTGCATGCATCACACACACTCCATTTCTGAGGGACAGCTCAACGGTGCTCCCACTAGACAGAAGTGCAGGCACGACAGCATCTGTCCCTGGCTGGAGTGTGGAGGGGGGAGGAAAACCCAGTGATGTAGGAGCAGATAGGTGTTGGGTTTCTGGGCATAGGTAGGAGCCCATTGGTTGCAAGTCACCTGGGCTCATACACAGAGAGGGAGGTATATAAGGTGGGCACCATCTTAGAACAGTGTTCAGTCTGAGAGAGGAAGTGACAGAGCAGGGCCTCTGTGGAGCTCTGCTCCGGAGGCGGGCCTAGCCTGTGAGGCCAGAGCCAGCAGAGAGGACAGAAACTGAAAGGAAAAGCAAGGAAAGGAAGAAAGGAACAGAACACCCAGAGAGGCCCAGAGACATGAGGGCAGATGGAACCCCAAAGGCCCAGGAGACTGCGGGTGACGGGTTGGCAGAACAGGGTACCGGATCCCAAGTTGGTGGAGGCGACTAATCCTCAGCCAAGGATCGGCGGTCGCGATCATATCTTGGTGCGACCCCTCACTACACCTACTAGAAAGGCATACCACATAGGGTCAAGGAGGTGAGCACGAAGCCCTCCCAAGAGAAGGCCCGCGGGAGCTGGACAGACGTAGTGTCACTGGTGGGGCACGGCCAGAGAAAGGAGTAGAAGGGAGTCCTGTGACACACTCTGAAATTGCCTGGGGGTTGACCGAGCCCCCTGCCTGGTGGACGCAGCACGGCTTGGGCAGTCATTGCCCGCGGAATGACTTGGGACATAAAGAACTGTGAGTAAAGAACTTGAACTGCAACCCCACGTCTCTGTGCTTCATCGCCGCACCAGCACTACTAGTGCTGGGACGCCCGCGCACCATCACTCCCATCATCCATATTCTCTGCCCTGGGGCTGCACTCTTCCCGTGGGGAGTCACACTACCTCAGCTGCATACACCATCAGCCCCAGCGCTCTGCCTTGCAGCGGCGGTCCGCACTGACCGCAATCCACGGGTGGCGTAGTCGGACAATTAACCTAAAACCCATAAAAGACTGCCACTGGTTTGACCACCCTGAGCCACGGGACCGGGTCGCCGCCACGGAGACTACAACCCCCCAGAGACCTGGTTCCTGGTAGCCCACACACGTGCGCAAACGCAGCCCAGGGGGCGAGTCACATATAAGCCACTTCTTTCAAAGGCAGACTGTCATGCTGCAAGATGTACAGCTATTGGACTGCAGAGGACAGGGGTAAAGTTATTTTTTCTGCGCCTTCAGACTTTTTTGGACATTTGGAAGAATGATTATCTGGAGAAGAAAAAGTGAGCATTACCATGAGTCCTGTGTGTGGGGTTATTTTTAGTCCAAGGGAGTGGGCTCATTCACAATTTTGCCTATGAACGCTGCCATGAATAAAGAATGGGATCTACAAGTAAATGTCCTCCAAGAGCAACTTCTCCCAACGAGCCAAGAGCAATTTGGTGATGAACAATGCTTTTTTTCCAGCATGAAGGATACCATGTCACAATGGAAAAGTGATAAAAACTAAATAGCTAGGTGAACAAAACATTGACATTTTGAGTCCATGGCAAGGTATCTCCAAGATCTCAATCCCATCGAGAACCTGTGGGCAGTCTTGAAAAGACGAGTGGACAAATAAAAATACAGAAATTTTGATAAACTTCAAGCACTGATTAGAAAATAATGTGTTACCGTCAGTCAGGATTAGGCCCAGAAGCTGATATCCAGCATGTCAGGACTAATTGCAGAAGTATTGAAGAATTACGGTGGACACTGCAAATATTCTCTTCTCTTTGCATAAATTTGATTTATTTGTCAATTAAAGTAAAAAAAACCTTATGAAATTCTTATAATTGTACTTCAGTACTGATAGAAACATCTGACTAAAAGATCTAAAAACAATGAAGCAGCAAAACTTTGTGAGAAACAAAATTTGTTTTGAAACTCACTCAGCTTTTATGCACATTCACTGATTACAAGCAAACAGGTCACAGGTGAGGATGTTACCTTTAGTATCCATTCAAACCCATTTGTGTCAAATTCTGTGCATGCTATCAGGCCAAAATCACCAGGGTATGTGAACTTTTGATCGGGGTCATTTGGATGTTTTTGGTCGTGGTATATATACAGTATAGACCAAATGTTTGGACACACTTTCTCATTTAAAGATTTTTCTGTATTTTCATGACTATGAAAAATGTACATTCACACTGAAGGCATCAAAACTATGAATTAACCCATGTGGAATTATATACTTAACAAAAAAGTGTGAAACAACTGAAAATATGTCTTATATTCTAGGTTCTTCAAAGTAGCCACCTTTTGCTTTGATGACTGCTTTGCACACTCTTGGCATTCTCTTGATGAGCTTCAATGGGTAGTCACCGGAAATGGTTTTCACTTCACAGGTGTGCCCTGTCAGGTTTAATAAGTGGGATTTCTTGCCTTATAAATGGGGTTGGGACCATCAGTTGTGTTGTGCAGAAGTCAGGTACACAGATACACAGTTGATAGTCCTACTGAATAGACTGTTAGCTGCTTTTTCTTGCCATAATACAAATTCTAAGTAAAGAAAATCGAGTGGCCATCATTACTTTAAGAAATTAAGGTCAGTCAGTCTGAAAAATTGGGCAAACTCTGAAAGTGTCCCCAAGTGCAGTTGCAAAAACCATCAAGCGCTACAAAGAAACTGGCTCACAAGAAAGGAAGACCAAGAGTCACCTCTGCTTCTGAGGATAAGTTTATCCGAGTCACCACCTCTGAAACCGCAGGTTAACAGCAGCTCAGATTAGAGACCAGGTCAATGCCACACAGAGTTCTAGCAGACACATTTCTATAACAGCTGTTAAGAGGAGACTTTGTGCAGCAGGCCTTCATGGTAAAATAGCTGCTAGGAAACCAGTGCTAAGGACAGGCAACAAGCAGAAGAGACTTGTTTGGGCTAAAGAACACAAGGAATGGACATTAGACCAGTGGAAATCTGTGCTTTGGTCTGATGAGTCCAAATTTGAGATCTTTGGTTCCAACCACCGTGTCTTTGTGCGACGCAGAAAAAGTAAACGGATGGACTCTACATGCCTGGTTCCCACCGTGAAGTATGGAGGAGGAGGTGTGATGGTGTGGGGGTGCTTTGCTGGTGACACTGTTGGGGATTTATTCAAAATTGAAGGCATACTGAACCAGCATAGCTACCACAGCACCTTGCAGCGGCATGCTATTCCATCCAGTTTGCGTTTAGTTGGACCATCATTTATTTTTCAACAGGACAATGACCCCAAACACACCTCCAGGCTGTGTAAGGGCTATTTGACCAAGAGGGAGAGTGATGGGGTGCTACGCCAGATGACCTGGCCTCCACAGTCACCAGACCTGAACCCAATCGAGATGGTTTGGGGTGAGCTGGACCGCAGAGTGAAGGCAAAAGGGCCAACAAGTGCTAAGCATCTCTGGGAACTCCTTCAAGATTGTTGGAAGATCATTTCCGGTAACCACCTCTTGAAGCTCATCAAGAGAATGCAAAGAGTGTGCAATTTAAAGGAGATAAGAAGCCGGGCTGATCCTCCGCGCTGGTCCAGAGACACACAAGGGTTAATGATAAACCAAAACTTTCTTTATTACTTGGCCTACGCGTTTCGTGGCTACACTGCCACTTCCTCAGGGCTGGAAGTGCAGTGTAGCCACGAAACGCGTAGGCCAAGTAATAAAGAAAGTTTTGATTTATTATTAACCCTTGTGTGTCTCTGGACCAGTGCGGAGGATCAGCCCGGCTTCTTATCTCCTCTCATTTGTTTACTGATCAGTGGGGTCTCCTGCAGTGGCCATCTGACAGGTGCTTCACAGTTGGTTGTGACTCACACAACCTCAGAAGGTGAGTCAGACTGATTGTGGGACCTGGTATTTACTATTATACAGATAAAGCCCTATGTGCACTGTCTTTTCTATCTTTTGCAAGAGTGTGCAAAGCAGTCATCACAGCAAAAGGTGGCTACTTTGAAGAACCTAGAATATAAGACATATTTTCAGTTGTTTCACACTTTTTTGTTAAGTATATAATTCCACATGTGTTAATTCATAGTTTTGATGCCTTCAGTGTGAATGTACAATTTTCATAGTCATGAAAATACAGAAAAATCTTTAAATGAGAAGGTGTGTCCAAACTTTTGGTCTGTACTGTATATGATCACTTAATAATGATCTATATACATATATGTGTGTGTGTGTGTGTATACACACAGACAAAACTGTTGGCACCATTCTGTTAAAGTAAAAAAAAACTACAATATCACTGAAATAACTTGAAACTGACAAAAGTAATTTTCTATTTAAATTTACTGAATATCAGCTAATGAAAATCAGACTGCTTTTGAATTGTAGTTCAACAGAAAATGTAAAAAAGACAATTTGACCATAGGGATTTGTTAAACTAAGGAGTGTCCTGTCTTTATTATCACAGATGTCTACACACTGGTAATCACTGTCAGTCTGCCTATTTACGGGGTGAAAAGTAGTCACTGATGTTTGGTGTCATGGTATGTACCACACTGAACATGCAGCAAAGAAAAGTAAGGAGGCAATTGTCTTAGAGATTAGAGGAGATTAGAAAGAAGGTCATAGAAAAACAAGTAAAATAGGTAAAGGCTACAAAACCATCTCCAAACAGCTTGATATCCCTGTTACTACAGCTGCACAAATTATTCAGAATTTAAGATCTATGGGACTGTAGCCAACCTCCCTGGATGTGGCTGCAAGAAGAAAATTGATGAAATGGATAATATGAATGGTAACCAAAGAGCCCCGCACAACTTACAAAGAGTTTAGAGGTGAACTCCAACGTTAAGATACATCAGTGTCAGATTGTACTATCTGTCGCTGTCTTGGCCAAAGTGGACTTTATGGAAGACAACCAAGGAGGAAACCATTGTTGAAAGACAAAAATAAAAAGCGAGACTGGAATTTTCCAAAATGCATATTGACAAGCCACAAAGTTTCTGTGAGAATGTCCTTAAGATCGCTAAGACAAAACTGGAGCTTTTTGGCAAGTCACATCAGTTCTATGTTCAAAGATGGAAAAATGAAGCATACAAAGAAAAGAACACTGTCCCTACTATGATACATGGAGGACGTTTAGTTATGTTCTGGGGCTGCTTTCCTGCATCTGGCACAGGGTGTCTTGAATCTGTACAGGGTACAATGAAATCTCAAAGACTATTAAGGCATTCTGTAGCAAAATGTGCTGCCCAGTGTCAGAAAGCTTGTTCTGAGTCGCAAGCTATGGGTCCTCCAACAGAATAATTACCCAAAGCACACAGCTAAAAACATCCAAGGATGGCTAAGAGCAAAAGGTTGTGCAACAAAATATTAAGTAAAGGGTACCATCATTTTTGTCCAGGCCATTTTCCTTAATTTTTTTTTCTGTTGAAATACAATTCACAAGTAATGTCTGATTTTTATTCATATTCAGTAAATTTAACCCCTTCACGAACTTGGGTTTTTCCATTTTTGCGGGTCTTTTTTTTGCTCCCTGTCTTCCCAGAGCCATAACTTTTTTATTTTTCAGTCAATATGGCCATGTTAGGGCTTGTTTTTTGCGGGATGAGTTGTACTATTGGTTTTTCCATATCGTGTACTGGAAAACAGGAAAAAAACGTCTAAGTGCGGAGAAATTGCAAAAAAGTGCAATTCCACAATAGTTTTTTGGGTGTTTTTTTTACCACGTTCAGTAAAAGCTAAAACTGACCTGCCATTATGATTATCCAGGTCACTATGAGTCCGTAGATACCAAACATGTACAACCCCTGGCAAAACTGATGGAATCACCGGGCTCGGAGGATGTTCATTCAGTTGTTTTAAAGTTGTTGAAAAAAAGCAGATCACAGACATGGCACAAAACTAAAGTTATTTCAAATGGCAACTTTAGGGCTTTAAGAAACACTAAAAGAAATCAAGATTAAAAATGTGGTACTCAGTAAGGGTAATTTTTTTCCGACCAAGCAGAGGGAAAAAAATTATGGAATCACTCAATTCTGAGGAAAATTTCTGGAATCATGAAAAACAAACACACAAAAGAACACTCCAATACATCACTAGTATTTTGTTGCACCACCTCTGGCTTTAATAACAGCTTGCAGTCTCTGAGGCATGGACTTAATAAGTGACAAACAGTACTCTTCCTCAATCTGGCTCCAACTTTCTCTGATTGCTGTTGCCAGATCAGCTTTGCAAGTTGGAGCCTTGTCATGGACCATTTTCTTCAACTTCCACCAACGATTTTCAATTGCATTGAGACCCGGACTATTTGCAGGCCATGACATTAACCTTATGCGTGTTATGATCTGCTACAAGAACTAAGGAAAGATAGGAAAACTGTCCCTACAATAGGACTAAGCTGATTCCCTATGATGCAGCGGGCAACCTGTTCCTTGTGAACAGACCCGCCTTCGTCCTCAGCTAGTCTGAACGCAGACCTATAGATGTAAGGGAGGGGTCCCTAAAAATACTAAGGACTGGGAAAAAATTTGGACACCTCCTAGCAGAAGTTGTAGCGGAGCAAAAAGACAAACAGACAAAAATACTTAGAGGTCCAAGGACCAAGCAAACTATAGAGATAGGTACAAAGCACCTGGCTAGATTAAGAGTCAAAGTAACACTGAAGTCCAGCAAAGCCAGAAGGGCGGAGCTGGAATAAATAGGCAGCAGGTCACGTGACCACAAAATAGAAAAAAAAAAACAGGAGGGTTCTAACAGTACCCCCTCTTCTATGAGGATCCTCCGGATCCTCCAGGCCCAGGCCTATCAGGAAACCTTCTGTGAAACGCTCTGATAAGTCTAGGAGCAGAGACATCATCTGCCCTTACCCAGGAGTTATCCTCAGGACCGAAACCTTTCCAAGCGACGAGATACTGCAATCTCCCTCTATGCCTTCTGGAATTCAGGATACGAGAAATTTCATATTCACCGTCTTCCACCACCGGAGGAACTGTGACAGTGGCATCCCTATCCGATACATCAGCTTTTTTCAACAAGGAAACATGAAACACAGGATTAATCTTCCAGGAGGAGGGAACCTCCAACCTAACAGCAGACTGGTTAACCACCTGAAGCACCTTAAATGGTCCCACAAACTTCGGACCCAATTTCTTAGAAGGAATCCTCAACCGCAGATTCTTTGAGTACAACCAAACCATGTCACCAACCGTAAACAAAACCTCTTGACGTTTCCTGTTAAAATACTTCTTGGACTTTTTGTTAGCCTCTTGAAGGTTACAACGTACATCAGTCCAAACTCTCTCCAAATCACCGGAAAAAATCTCCTCCTCCGGCACAGCCGACACCAATTTGGAGAACGAACCAAACGATGGATGTCTCCCAGTACAACAAAAAAACGGAGAACACCCAGCAGAAGAGGATGTATGGTTAAGAGCAAATTCAGCAAGTGGCAGAAATTCAGACCACCCCTCTTGATTGTCTGCCACAAAACAATGCAAAAACTGCTCAAAATCCTGGTTCTTTCTTTCTGTCTGTCCATTAGACTCAGGATGATACCCAGATGAAAATGACAAATGGACTTCCAACCTGTCACAAAAGGCACACCAAAACCGAGCCACAAACTGAGGTCCCCTATCAGAAACCATGTCGGTGGGAACGCCATGGAGTCTGACAATTTCCTTGACAAAAGCCTTAGCGAGTGTCTTAGCGCAGGGTAGTTTAATGAAAGGAACCAAGTGACACATCTTGCTAAAACGGTCCACGACCACCCAGATGACAGTGAAACCCTCGGACACAGGAAGGTCAGTAATAAAATCCATTGCAAGATGCGTCCAAGGTGCACTAGGAACCTACAGAGGGCAAAGCAGCCCCGCAGCAGGAGCATGTGAAGCCTTTGATCTAGCACACACCGTACATTGACGCACCCATTTAATGATTTCCTTCTGCCACCCAGGCCACCAAAAACTGCGACCTACCAGTCTCTTAGTCTCAGAAATTCCTGGATGACCTGCCAACCGAGACTCATGATAGTCCACAAACAACTCTCTCCTAAAGGTTCTAGGTACAAACAACCTCCCATGGGGAGTGTTAGAAGGGGCATCCTCCTGGGCTTTCAGAATCCCATCTTCCAAAACGGAATCCAATGCAGCTATCACAACTCCTTCCTGTAAAATGCTCTCCTCCTCCTCGGTACCAACCATGGGAGAAAAGCTGCGAGATAAAGCATCAGCTTTAACATTCTTAGTACCCGGGATGTAAGTAACAGAAAAATTAAACCAGTTAAAAAAAAGTGCCCACCTAGCCTGACGGGCATTCAAGCGCTTGGCAGCATCTAGATAGATCAGATTCTTATGATCAGTGAAAACCTGAATGGGAAATTTAGCACCTTCCAAGAAATGACGCCAATGTTCAAATGCGAGTTTGATAGCCAGCAATTCCCGATTACCAACATCGTAATTAAGTTCGGTTTCAGAAAATTTTTTCGAAAAAAAAGCACAGGGATGAACCCCATCCTTGTTCTCCTGAGACAAAACCGCACCGACCCCCACCGAAGAAGCATCAACCTCGACCAAAAAAGGCTTGGTCTCATCAGGCTGCATAAGGATGGGGGCAGAACTGAACCTCTCCTTGAGATACACAAAAGATTCATTGGCCTCAGTAGTCCACTGGACCGTATTCGCACCTTTCCTGGTGACTTAACAATTATAGAAAAATTCTTAATGAATTTTCTGTAATAATTTTCGAAACCCAAAAATCTCTGTATCGATTTTAAACCAATAGGCCTAGGCCATTCCTGCACAGCCTGAACCTTCACCGGGTCCATCTCAAAGACCTCGCTGGAGATAATGTAGCCCAAAAAACTAATTCTCTGCACAGCGAACTCGCATTTCTCCAGCTTAGCAAAAAGTGAATTGTCACTTAATAACTGCAATACCTCACGTACGCTCTGCCAATGAGACTCCAGATCTGGCGAATAAATCAAAATGTCATCCAAATACACCCCCACATTCTTACCAATCAAAGGTCTCAGGATGTCATTAATAAGGTTCTGATAAAAAAACGCTGGTGCATTGGTAAGACCAAAAGGCATCACCAGATTCTCAAAATGACCCACCGGAGTGTTAAAAGCAGTCTTCCATTCATCACCCTCCTTCATTCGCAACAAATTGTGTGCCCCCCGGAGATCAATTTTAGAGAACCACTTGGCACCCACTAACTGGTTAAACAAGTCAGGAATTAACGGCAGTGGGTAGGAATTGCGTACGGCAATTTTATTAATTTCGCGAAAGTCCAGACATGGACGTAAACCGCCGTCTTTTTTTTTTACAAAAAAAAATCCAACAGCCACAGGTGACTTAGAAGGTCTAATGTGACCAGCAGTCAAGCTCGTCTGTATGTATTCCTCCAAAGCTTTTCTTTCAGGGATAGTAAGATTAAATAAGCGACTCTTGGGAAGAGTAGCTCCAGGAACAAACTCAATGGTGCAATCATAGTCCCTATGAGGAGGTAGAATTTGCGACTCCTCCTCTGAAAAAACCTTCCAAAAATCCTGAATAGGTACAGGTAATTCCCCTCTTTCCACAGCAGCAATGCGACCGTTACAACATTTATCATAACACTTAGGACTCCAAAATTTAAACTCATTAGTAGACCAGTCCAGTAAAGGATTGTGCAGTTTTAACCAAGGCAAACCTAACAGTACTGGAGAAGGTAAATTATTTAATACCACTAAATCCAAATTCTCTTGGTGAATACCATTAATAGTGAGGGGAAATTCAAAAACCTTGTGAGTAACACATTTCAAAGGAGTGTTCTCAACAGCAACCACAGGAATACGAGATGACAAAGGTTTAGGTTCCAATTTAAGTTTTTCCAAAAATCCCTTATCAATCACATTCAGTGTAGAACCACAATCCACAAAAACCTGAAATTCAATCAACTCCTCCTGCAATGAGGTACTCCCTGAAAGAAATACTCCCTTAGAGTTTAAACAAGCAATACGGGCGTAACTTTGTTTAACAGAAGCTCACAGTTCTTAAGAAAATGGTCAGATTTACCACAATAAAAACACAATCCCTTGGAAAACCTGCGGTCTTTTTCCTGAGAGCGGAGTGACATCGCCCCAATCTCCATCGGTTCTCCGTCATCCGAGCAGACCATCTGATGACTAGGAGCTGCCATAGCAGGAGTTTTCTCCTCATTAACCCTGGCACGCAGTCTCGTGTCCACCCGTATAGTTAATTGCATGGCTTCTTGCAAGTTTCCAGGTGCAGGAAAAGCAATCAGCAGATCCTTAACCCTTTCACTTAGACCAGCAAGAAACAAACATTTTAACGCCGAATCATTCCATCTCACTTCAGAAGACCACCTTCTGAAGTGTGTACAATAATTTTCAACATCACCTGACCCCTGCTTTAAACGTCTCAGTTGTGTCTCAGCAGAAGAGACTCGATCAGGATCGTCATACAACAACCCCATAGCAGAAAAAAAATCTTCCACTGATCTAAAACACTGATCATTAGGTTGGCGAGAAAAGGCCCATCCCTGTGGTTCCTTGCGCAAAAGTGACTTGATAAACCCAATGCGCTGTGATTCATTCCCAGAGGACCTGGGTCTCAAACGAAAATATAATAAACAAGCATTTTTAAAGGAAAAAAAATCTTGTTGTTTACCATAAAAAAAATCAGGCAGTCCTACCTTCGGTTCAACAGAATGCGCTCCAGGACAGCTACTCACGTGTTGCTGGAGCTCGGCCACCTCAAGAGACCATCCCTGTAGGCGTTGAGCCAATTCCTGAACACACACCATGCTGATCTCCGATCTCGTTCCTTAGGATTTTTTTTTTTTTTTTTTTGATTTTGGGCTGGACTTACTGTTATGATCTGCTACAAGAACTAAGGAAAGATAGGAAAACTGTCCCTACAATAGGACTAAGCTGATTCCCTACGATGCAGCGGGCAACCTGTTCCTTGTGAACAGACCTGCCTTCGTCCTCAGCTAGTCTGAACGCAGACCTATAGATATAAGGGAGGGGTCCCTAAAAGTACTAAGGACTGGGACAAAATTTGGACACCTCCTAGCAGAAGTTGTAGCGGAGCAAAAAGACAAACAGACAAAAAAGCACCTAGGCAGCAGGTCACGTGACCACAAAATGGAAAAAAACTAACAGGAGGGTTCTAACAATGTGTCTTCTTTCAAGGAATGTTTTCACTGTTTTTGCTCTATGACAGGATGCATTATCATCTTGAAAAATGATGTTGTAACATCCCTGGCAATGTGATTGCATAGTGCACCACCTCCCACTATGCAAGACCGCAATCTTACCTGTCAGTCCAGCCTGCAAATCTTGCTCCAGTTCATGCTGTGTGCTTGTCTCTTGACTGTCTGCTTAGGGCGGCAACCCGGTTACTTCCTGATTCTTATAGCTGCTGTGGGTTCACCCCTAATGCGTCTCCAGCCTATTGCTATGAGTCTCTGGATATTTAAACCCCCTCCACGCAGTAGGAGGTGCCTGAGAAACACTAACATTCAGTGTGCTGCTTGACTCTGAAGTTGCCAGGTCCAGCTCTGCTTCTTGTCTGTTTCCGCCATCTCTGGGGGCTGCATACCCAGACCTGTTATCTGTGACTTCTTGTCCGTTTCCGCCATCTCTGGGGGCTGCATACCCCGGCCTGTTATCTCTGACTTCTAGTCTGTTCCGCCATTCTGGGGGCTGATACCCAGGCTCGTTCTTGTATCTCATTGCAGTAGCAGTTCCTGTCTGAACTGTATCCTAGCCTGTTACCTGTTTGTCTCTATGTCCGTACCTTGCCTTTTCCTGCAGTATCTGAACCTGAACCTAACTCCAACTCGTTGTCTCTGTACTTCTGTTTGTGAGTTTTGTGTCCACTCGCTACTTCATAGTAAGTACCTTGTGTGTATCTGGTTCTGCTTGTCCCTTTCCCTTCCTCCATATCCACCTCCTGTGTTCTAGCCATCTTCCTGCATTTTCCAGTCTGTTCCATGTGAACAGAGCCCTGTCCTCTCTGCCTGCACCTTCAGCCCTGTTCTGCTCTGCCTTGTCCACCGCACCTGTGGTTTCGCTCCGTTCTGTCTTGCCCACCGCTCTGACGGTTTCTCTCTGCTCTGACTTACCCACCACTCCGGCGGTTCCGGTCTGCTCTGCCTTGTCCACCGCACCTGCGGTTTCGCTCCGCTCTGTCTTGCCCACCGTTCCGGCGGTTTCTCTCTGCTCTGACTTGCCCACCGCTCCGGCGGTTTCTCTCTGCTCTGACTTACCCACCGCTCCGGCGGCTTCTCTCTGCTCTGACTTGCCCACCGCTCCGGCGGTTTCTCTCTGCTCTGCCTTGTCCACCGCACCTGCGGTTTCGCTCCACTCTGTCTTGCCCACCGCTCCGGCGGTTTCTCTCTGCTCTGACTTACCCACCGCTCCGGCGGTTCCGCTCTGCTCTGCCTTGTCCACCGCACCTGCGGTTTCTCTCTGCTCTGACTTGCCCACCGCTCCGGCGGTTTCTCTCTGCTCTGACTTGCCCACTGCTCCGGCGGTTTCTCTCTGCTCTGCCTTGACCACCGCTCCGGCGGTTCCGCTCTGCTTTGCCTTGCCCACCACACCTGCGGTTTTCGCTCCACTCTGCTTGCTCACCGCACCAGCAGTTCCTCTCTGCTCTGCCTTGTCCTCCGCTCCTGCAGTTTCACTTTACTCTGCTTGTCTACCGCATCTGCGGCTCTGTACCTGTCTCCTAGTCTGTACTGGACCCTATCCAGCCTGCGCTCCAACCTGCTAGTATCTCCCTGTCTGCACTCCAGCCGTGCTTGCCAGTGCCCACCTGTCTGCATACCAGCTGTGCTTGCCAGTGCCCACCTGTCTGCATACCAACCGTACTTGCCAGTACCCACCTGTCTGCATACCAGCCGTACTTGCCAATACCTACCTGCCTGTATGCCAGTCTAACCTGCCTGTTCCTGCATTCCCCGGTGTGGGTCAACTACTGTGACTGGGGTCTGACCTGGAGTCGCACCTGGTCCCTCTGCTCGGTTCCTACTTGGTCCACGAAGTCGACTAAGCCGCCGTGCGACCTTGGTCGAATCGGGTTGATGCTTAGTTACGCCCCTCCAGGCACTCCTCAGATCATGGTACAGTGGGATCACTAATCATGCTCACGCCAGTCAGTACGGGCGCGAGCGTAACAGATGTCATCATCCCCAAACATCCTTTCAATTGATGGGATAAGAAAACTGTCCAAAATATCAATGTAAACTTGGGCATTTATTGAAGATGTAATGACAGCCATCTCCCCAGTGCCTTTACCTGACATGCTGCTCCATATCATCAATGACTGTGGAAATTTGCATGTTCTCTTCATGCAGTCATCTTTATAAATCTCATTGGAACGGCACCAAACAAAAGTTCCAGCATCATCACCTTGCCCAATGCAGATTCGCGATTCATCACTGAATATGACTTTCATCCAGTCATCTACAGTCCACGATTGCTTTTCCTTAGCCCATTGTAACCTTGTTTTTTTCTGTTTAGGTGTTAATGATGGCTTATGTTTAGCTTTTCTGTATGTAAATCCCATTTCCTTTAGGCGGTTTCTTACAGTTCGGTCACAGACATTGACTCCAGTTTCCTCCCATTCGTTTCTCATTTGTTTTCTTGTACATTTCCTGTTTTGGAGACGTATTGCTTTAAGTTTCCGGTCTTGACGCTTTGATGTCTTCCTTGGTCTACCAGTATGTTTGCCTTTAACAACCTTCCCATGTTGTTTGTATTTGGTCCAGATTTTAGATGTCTGACTGTGAACAACCAACATCTTTTGCAACATTGCATGATGATTTACCTTCTTTTAAGAGTTTGATAATCCTCTCCTATGTTTCAATTGACATCTCTCATGTTGGAGCCATGATTCATGTCAGTCCACTTGGTGCAACAGCTCTCCAAGGTGTGATCACTCCTTTTTAGATGCATACTAACGAGCAGGTGAGGGCTTATATTTTGCGAGCCGAGCTGACTTTTTTATTGATACCATTTTGGGGTAGATACGATCTTTTGATCGCCTGTTATTGCAGTTTATTACATTGTTGTGGCAACCAAAGAAACGTAAGTCTGGCGTTTTGATTTTTTTTCTCGTTACGCTGTTTACCGATCGGATTAATTCTTTTTATATATTGATAGATCGGGAAATTCTGAATGCGGCGATACCAGATATGTGTATTTTGATTTTTTTATTGTTTTATTTTGAATGGGGTGAAAGGGGGGTGATTTGAACTTTTATATTTTTTTAATTTTTAATTTTTTTTTGTTTTACTTGTTTAAATAGTCTCCATGGGAGACTAGAAGCTGCGATCATCTGATCGCCTGTGCTACACAGGGCTTCAGCCCTGCTGTGTGTAGCTAAAATGATCATTTCTATGAGCGCTGACCGCTGGGTGGCGCTCATAGCATCCCGGCAATGACATCCGCAGGGGTCTCCTACAGACCCCTGGTTGTAATGCCAACCCATCTGTGAGCCGCGGTCATGTGACACGGGTGCCATTGGGCGGGACTAGTGATGTCCTTCAGAGATTGACAGCTGCATTTAACATGTTAACAGCCACGGGTGGATCGCGATCACACCAGCGGCTGTAAGGGGCACATGACAGCTGAAGCTGATCAGATCAGCTGTCATGTGCCCGGTAACATGCAGACTCAGCGCCGGAGTCCGCATGGAGTGCAGGGATATCACCTTGGACGTACTCATATGTTCAAGGTGGTAAAGGTGGTAAAACTTTTGTCAGTTTCAGGTTACTTCAGTGACCATTGTGAGTTTTTCTTACTTTAACATAAGGGTACCAACAGTTTTTTCACCATGTGTATATGTGTTAGACTTTCAGTGATAGCATTGTAGCCAGAGCAGATGACAAATATTATTACAAATATCTTCAAACTGACAAATGTTGCAACTGTTGAATAACATTCAATGCAATATTCAATTTGATGGTAGCAATGATCCTAGATGCACCATGTCATATACATTTAGAAATAAAATGTTACGTTTGTGTCTCCCATCTTATAACAGGTGTATAAAATTCCTAAATGTCCCAATGGGAAAGATACCAATTGCATTAAATTACAGTAGTGAAATAGCCCCTTTGGGTTGGAAATACAAGGCAATACTTGTCAAAGGACTGGTTGAAATAGATGGCACTGTATCTGGTAGAGTTGGAGACCCTTCCCACCAACCATGTGCATCATGAAATAGGTGCATCTTTTCCATGCAATGGGTAAAACTTTAATTCAATATCTGCATCAAAATTTGGAACTGGAAACATCAGCATGATGTAACTTTAAAATTACAACATTGCTGAAAGATTAAATATATTTTTTATTACTTTATGGAATTCTCCTTTCTACAGGTAGAGTGTTTTGCATTTTCTTAGCTCTCCTCAAGCTGAAAAGCTAGATGCATCCACAGTTCAAGTGATTCAAACAGTCATTCTCAGTGATGAAGCGGAGTTACATACTGACCTGAGAAGGAGAGTTCATGATGGATATTTGAAATCCATACTGAAAAGTTCCTCCAATTCCCAATACAAAGATCAGCATGAATAGCCCGCGATATTGTACCTAAAAAACACAATAATAAGTAAAATATTATTATTATGTTGATGTGGTTTATGAACAGGCATAAGGATAAATGTATATTTACATAAGACATAATACTTCATACATTAATAGCCAAGCAATGACATTGTCATTCTCTGAAAAGAAGACCACTATCTCTGTGCTGTTCGACCCTTGTTCCTACGTTTTGGTTGTAGAGAGGGGAGTAGGCCGCTACCAAACACCTTTGCCTGTGACTTCTTACCCAGGAAAACAAAAAACTTCTAGTGTTAAAATTAAACAAGTCTCAGCCATTGATGTTAGGAAAAATTTAGGAGGCTACCATGTATATTACATGGAGGTTTAGCCTCACTAAAATTAGCATGTCTGGATGACTTTTTTTATGTGCATGGGGACTATTAGGGCTCGTTCAGATGAGCAAGTATCCCTGTGAAAAAAATCTGTATTTCAGATGATATTCGCCCGTTCCAGTCTATGGGTGTGCAAAAAAAAAATCAGTTCCCATAAGGATCATTCATATTGCATCCAACGTTTTTGTATAAAAAATCAGACCATTTTTCATATGCTCATTTAAATCTGGCATAAGCATGAGCAAGTCTATGTTCACACATTGTGTTTTTTCAGCATTTTTTTTCTGCAGCAAAACCTAATCTCTTGCCAGGAAGGTTTGTTCAGGATTATGCTTGGTTATTTCCTTGTTTTTTTGTTGCATTTTTGCTGCGTTTTTGGTGCATTTTTGCTGTGTTTTTCAGGATCCCAAAGTTCAGCTTTGCTTCCACCACAGAAGCATGAACACAGGTCACAAATGCAAAACATATGTGAAATCATATATCCTTTGGTTGATGTGTCTATTTTAGGTTCTATATATGTGAAACCATATTAACCATAATTACAAATGTAACAGTGGGGGGAGGTGAATTGTTCAGGAATAGTTTAACTATGACACTGGCAGTTCATTGAGTTTGTAGGACACCATTTATTTTCACACTATGGTCTGCCATTGAATTGCTCAGGGCATTGATCAATTTCACAAGTCAGTAGGCCACAGGTATTGTTCAATCTCACACCTAGCTCAGCCAATGTTTACACACATCACTAATTTAAATAAACTGTACTAATCCAAACTGCTATCTCGGGTGACCAAGACTAGATGGTAAAATCAAAAAAATAAATGAGTTTCGCATACTGCTCTACTTGCTTTTTTCACTAAAAACGCAGCAAAACCTGATAGCTATGTTCACATTAGGCGTTTTTTCACCACCTATTACTTCCAGTGGGTGAAAAAAGCTGAAAGAAGGGACATGCTCTATTATGCAAAAAAACATGCAAAGCACAAAATACTGATCAAACAAAAACCAAGGTGTGTGCATGAGATTTCTGGAATCTTGTAGACTTTGCTGGTACTGTAAAACGCAGCAGAAAATTTGCATTAAAAAACACTGAAAAAACGCAATGTGTGAACATAGGCTAAATCGCACAAAAGACAATGGCAGCCTTTTCCTTAAATTAAGACCAGATAGATTTAGGTGAGGATATAAAAAATCCTCAGATTTTCATCCAGAAAAAAAATGGCTATTTTAATCCATGTACCATCCGTTTTTTACAGAACTGTCATCTGAACAGCCCTATTGAATACCATGAGTTTGCTGTCTATGTGCTATCAAATTATAACACTGACAGCACACGTACATATAATCTGCTGGAGTGAATGAGCCCTAAAACTGAAACCTGAATGGTTATGTCATCAAATGATTCACCCTTCCTTTTACTTCAGTCTTGATAAATCTTTCCAATCATCTACAGTAATAGCGATGCCACCTGTCTAATCTCGTCATTAATAAATGACGTTTTGCCGGCAGTTGTGCCCTGTAGCTTTACATCAGTTCTACTGCTTTCTAATGAGAATGAATACTTACCAATTCCTTCATCCATGATGACATTATGGAAGGATTTCGGGAGCTCTTTTCCATGTCTTGTCTCTGAGTACTGCAGGCTTTAAAAGAAGTTGCTGGTCAAGAAGTTGAAGTTAAATTTTTACATGCTGTAAGTTATTGTGACCTCTGGATTAGATATTTCAGTCTAAGATTCGGAACGAGATTTGTTATTTTTTACATGACTTGCAGTTTCATCAGGTGCCACATATTTTTAATGTATGCAAGCTAAAGTAGGACTGTCAGACAAGTACTGTACATTATATATATTTTATATGAGACCTGCTAAATTTTTGTTTAAGATATATTTCAGTGATAGTTCTGCCTTTATGAACATATACATTTTAATATATTTTTTATTTTAAAATATTGTTTTACTCTGAGTTAGTAGCTAGTTAAAAGATTATTCCCAACATTAACCTTTCACCCCCAAGCCTGTTTTCACCTTCCTGACCAGGCCAATTTTTTCAATTCTGACCAGTGTCATTTTATGTGGTAATAACTCTGAAACGCTTCAACAGATCCCAGTGATTCTGATATTGTTTTTTTCGTGACATATTGTACTTCATGGTAGTGGTAAATTTAGGTCAATATGATTTGCGATTATGTATGAAAATATCAAAAATTTGACAACTTTTTGCAATTTTCAAACTTTGAATTTTTATGCCCTTAAACCAGATAGTTAATAAATAACCATTTACCACACATCTACTTTACATCAGCATCATTTTTGAAGCATATTTTTTTTATTAGGCAGATGGGTTAAAAGCAATTTCCAACAAAATTTACAAAACCAATTTTTTTAGGGACCATTTGAAGTAACTTTGAGGGGCCTATGTGACATAAAATACTCAAAAGTGATACAATTTTAAAAACTACACTCCTCAAAGTACTCAAATCCACATTCAAGAAGTTTATTAACCCTTTAGGGGCTTACAGAAATTAAAGCAATGTTGAAGAAAAAAAAAAAAATTCTACTTTTTCCCACAAAATATTGCTTTAACTCCAAATTTTGCATGTTCAAAAGGATAACAGGAGAAAATGGACCATACAATTTGTTGTGCGGTTTTTCCTGAGTACACTTATATTCCGTATGTGGTGGAAAATTACTGTTTGGGCGCATGACAGGGCTCAGAAGGGAAGGAGCACCATTTGACTTTTGGAATGCAAAATTGGCTCGAATGGATAGCGGACGCCATGTTGCATCTGTAGAGCCCCTGATGTGCCTAAGCAGTGGAAATTCCCTACAAGTGACCCAAATTTGGAAACTACTCCCCTCAAGGAACTGATCTAGAGGTGTGGTGAGCACCTTCAACCCACAGGCTCGTCACAGAATTTTATAATGTTGATCCGTTGTTCTTCCCACAAAATGTTGCTACAGCCCCAAATTTTTCATTTTCACAAGGGTGACATGAGAAAATGGACCATACAATTTGTTCTGCAATTTCTCCTGAGTACAACGATACCCCATATGTGGTGGAAAACTACTGTTTGGACGCACAGCAGCGAAGGAATGCCAATTGAATTATGGAGTGCAATTTTACCTGGAATAGATTACAGATGCGATGTCACCATAGGCGGATTATAATGAGGTCAATCCGGGCTACCGCCCGGGGCCCTGGGCTGCCATGGGGCCCGGGGCTCCCAGGAGCCTGTGGCCGGATTGACCTCATTATAATGTGTGACAGGAGGGCCCGGGAGTCGGAAGATGGAATCTGCTCTGCTGTGTCCGGCGACGCTGCGAGGATGACTCACCAGCTGCTGACTGTGTAAGTGCAGGAGAGGAGGCTCCGCCCACCTGCTCCGGCCTCCAGCAGAGCACAGAGCCATCTTACAGTATGGCCACTGCTCTCCCTGCCCGCTACCCGGGTCTGAATGTTACCTCTCCGCTCTCCCCCTCCTGCCCTGCTATTACACCAGAGCTCTGCAGTAGGACCTCAAGAGGAGGGGAGGCTGCCCCACAGAGAAGATGGAAGAACCTGCATCATGTACAGAAAGGGTAAGTCCATGTGCAGTGTGTGTGTGTTATATATATATATACAGTGCCTACAAGTAGTATTCAACCCCCTGCAGATTTAGCTGGTTGACAAATGCGGAATTAACTTGGCATTGTGACATTTGTACTGTAGATCAGCCTGGAAGTGGGAAATGCACTGCAGCAAATTTTGTTTTTGGTTTTTTTTTTTTTTTTTTTTTTTAAAACGTAAAAAGTTAATTCAGAGTGTCATTTATTATTCAACCCCTCAAACCACAAGAATTCTGTTTGGTCCCCCTAAAGTATTAAGAAGTAGTTCAGGCACCAAGAATAATGAGCTTCACATGTGTGGATTAAAGATCTCTTTTGCCAGCCTTTTCTGACTATTTAAGACCCTCCCCAAACTTGTGAACAGCACTCAGACATGGTCAACATGGGAAAGACAAAGGAGCATTCCAAGGCCATCAGAGACAAGATCGTGGAGGGTCACAAGGCTGGCAAGGGGTACAAAACCCTTTCCAAGGAGTTGGGCCTACCTGTCTCCACTGTTGGGAGCATCATCCGTAAGTGGAAGGCTTATGGAACTACTGTTAGCCTTCCACGGCCAGGACAGCCTTTGAAAGTGTCCTCCCGTGCCGAGGCCAGGCTTGTCTGAAGAGTCAAGGCTAACCCAAGGACAACAAGGAAGGAGCTCCGGGAAGATCTCATGGCAGTGGGGACATTGGTTTCAGTCAATACCATAAGTAACGTACTCCACCGCAATGGTCTCCGTTCCAGACGAGCCCGTAAGGTACCTTTACTTTCAAAACGTCATGTCAAGGCTCGTCTACAGTTTGCTCATGATCACTTGGAGGACTCTGAGACAGACTGGTTCAAGGTTCCATGGTCTGATGAGACCAAGATCGAGATCTTTGGTGCCAACCACACACGTGACGTTTGGAATCTGGATGGCACTGCATACGACCCCAAGAATACCATCCCTACAGTCAAGCATGGTGGTGGCAGCATCATGCTGTGGGGCTGTTTCTCTGCCAAGGGGCCTGGCCATCTGGTCCGCATCCATGGGAAGATGGATAGCACGGCCTATCTGGAGATTTTGGCCAAGAACCTCCGCTCCTCCATCAAGGATCTTAAGATGGGTCGTAATTTCATCTTCCAACAAGACAACGACCCAAAGCACACAGCCAAGAAAACCAAGGCCTGGTTCAATAGGGAAAAAGTCAAGGTGTTGGAGTGGCCTAGTCAGTCTCCTGACATTAACCCAATTGAAAACTTGTGGAAGGAGCTCAAGAATAAAGTCCACATGAGACACCCAAAGAACCTAGATAACTTGGAGAAGATCTGCATGGAGGAGTGGGCCAAGATAACTCCACAGACCTGTGCCGGCCTGATCAGGTCTTATAAAAGACGATTATTAGCTGTAATTGCAAACAAGGGTTATTCCACAAAATATTAAACATAGGGGTTGTATAATAATTGACCCACACTTTTATGTTTAAAATTTAATAAAATTCAACTGAGCAACATAACTTTTTGGTTTGTAAGAATTATGCTTCTGTTCATAAAACCTACTCTCGTTTGCAGTTTGAAGGCTCTAACTTATTTGCATCTTATCAAACCAGCTAAATCTGCAGGGGGTTGAATACTACTTGTAGGCACTGTATATATATATATATATATATATATATATATATATATATATATATATATATATATATATATATAGTATGTATATGTGTGTGTGTATATATCTATATCTATGTATTTGTGGACCATAAGAGGGGCTCACTCGCTGTCGTGGCCCAGGCTGCTTCCCCTGTGCAGGACCGCTGGCACTTCACCTGACATGGCCGTGAGCTGTGCGGCTGTGTCTGGTATTAATGACACTGCGCCTATAATTGTGCTTGTGTATTGCCCCTGCCGCGCCATTACTACCAGACACAACCGCACAGCGCACGGCCATGTCAGGTGAAGTGCCGGCAATCAAGCAGCGCCAGAGGTCCTACACAGATGCTGTAGAAGAAGCCCAGGCCCCAACGGCGAGTGGGCCCCTCTGATGGTCCAGGGCCATGTCTGTGACATGCCGGCGGCCCTGCACTGAGACATGCATGAGGAGCTGCTGGACAGGACAGTTTTATGTGTTTATAAGATATGTACGTATGCATGTGTCTGTGCGCATATCTGCGTACCGTGTGCATGTGTGCGCATATCTGCATATCGTGCGTGCGCATATTTGCATATCGTGCGTGCGCACGTGTGCTGGCCTGGCCGCATCACAGCTAGAAGACACGGCCCTGTGCGCGGCAGTGTCTGCTAGCGTGACGTCATGCAGTGTGCCCTGCACTGCTTCTTACCACCATAGAGGAGCTGGACGACTGGAGCCGAGCAGGGGACGGTGAGTGATGTGTCAGTGTGTGCAGATATCATTGTGTGATATGTCTGTTTTATATGTATTTTTGTGTTTCAAATGTGTTTATGGCTATGTGCCCACGATGCAGAAATGCTGCATATTTTTTCCGCTTCTCCCTGGCAGGAAAAACGCATGCAGATTTTACATGCGTTTTTCCCACCAGGTAGAAGCGTTTGTGAAGCGTTTTTGCATGCATTTCCGCATGCGGGTTATCAAGCACTTTTCCAAGCGATTTTAGCATCACTTGGAAAAGTGCTTGACAACTTGGTCACACTATATAAATCCATGCAACCGGCATATATAGTGTGACCAAGTAATAGTTAAAAAAAAAAGAATAAGAATGGTAAAAATTAAAGATTATACTTACCTTCTGATGGCCCCCGGTCTCCTCAGCAATGCGTCCGGTGTGTTGAGCGGCTCACGGTGGTGTGAAAGGACCTTTCATGACGTCATTTAGTCATGTGACAGGTCATGCGACAGCCGATATCAGCTGTCGTGTGACCTGTCACATGACTACATGACGTCATGGCAGGTGCTTTCATACCACCGCAACGCATACAACAGACCGGACGTATCGCTGAGGAGACCAGGGGCCATCGGAAGGTAAGTATAATCTTTATTTTTTTTATTTTAAATTCTTTTTTTTACAGGTACTATGGTACCCGAGTCTGGATGAGAGCCTCCTCTTCTCAAAACCCGGGTACCATCCGCACATTGAATCGCTTCATATCCGCGTGTGCACATGTAGTCATGCGGATATTAAGCGATTCAATGCAAGTCAATGGCGGCAATTACGCTGCGTGTCCGCAAAATTAATGGACATGCTGCGTATTTTTCTGCAATGATAATCCGCATTGGAAATTTCCGCAGCATGTGCACAACACATGCGGATTATCATTGGGGAACATGGGGCTTGTATTACCAAGTGTTTTTTCAGCGTTTTCGCTGCGGAAATTCCGTGGCAAAAACGCTTGAAAAACGCACAGTGGGCACGCAGCCTATGCGTGTATGTATTTGTCTTTGTATATGTTTGTTTGTGTGTGTGCGGCCTCCTGCTGTATCTGGGGGGGGGCGCCGTGCATCCTCCGGCTGTATCTGGGGGGGGGGCACCGTGCGTCCTCCGGCTGTATCTGGGGGGGGGCACCGTGCGTCCTCCGGCTGTATCTGGGGGGGGGGCACCGTGCGTCCTCCGGCTGTATCTGGGGGGGACACCGTGTGTCCTCCGGCTGTATCTGGGGGGGGGGCGCCGTGCGTCCTCCGGCTGTGTATAGGAGGATTATGTGAAAGCTCATATTATACAGTATGAGACCCTACATACATAGGGGGATGTCCGCATACTTAATTGTGCTCAATATTAAGTCATACAATTAATATAAAAAAATAATTATAATTAATACGTTAATATTGTGCAGAATTAATTTCACGTGAACTATCACATGATCTATCAAAGGGGGATCATGTGACAAGTCATGTGATACATCAGGTGTGTGTGTGTGTGTGTGTGGGGGGGCCCATGCCGTCTAAACTGCCCGGGGCCCTTGCTACTCTTAATCCACCCCTGGATGTCACATTTGAAGAGCCCCTAACATTCCAACACAGTAGAAACCCCCACAAGTGGTCCGATTTTGGAAACTACAGTACAGACCAAAAGTTTGGACACACCTTCTCATTTCTTCAAGACTTACTCTTGAAGCTCATCAAGAGAATGCCAAGAGTGTGCAAAGCAGTCATCAAAGCAAAAGGTGGCTACTTTGAAGAACCTAGAATATAAGACATATTTTCAGTTGTTTCACACTTTTTTGTTAAGTATATAATTCCACATGTGTTAATTCATAGTTTTGATGCCTTCAGTGTGAATGTACAATTTTCATAGTCATGAAAATACAGAAAAATCTTAAACCCCTTTACAGCCTGTGACGTATTAGTATGCACAGGCTGTAATCCCCCTGTTCAGTGAGGGCTCCGGCGGTGAGCCCACACTGAACCGAGCACATGTCAGCTGATTATTACAGCTGACATGTGCCCGCTACAGCCGCGGGTGGAATCGCGATCCACCCGCGGCTGTTAACATGTTAAATACCGCTGTCAATCTCCGACAGCGGCATTTAACGTGCGCTTCCGGGAAGCGCGTCCTAAGCCCCGCCCATCGGTGACCCCCGTCACGTGATCGCGGGTCACCGATGGGCAGGCATGACAACCAGGCATGACAACCCAGGGTCTGCAGCAGACGCCTGCGGTTGTCATGAGCTGGTCGCTATGAGCGCCACCTAGTGGTCGGTGCTCATAGCACAGGACCATTTCTGCTGCATACAGGGGATCTGCTGATCCCCTGTATGTAGCAGAGGCGATCGGACAGTTGCTGCTTCTAGTCTCCTATGGAGACTATAGAAGCAAGCAAAAAGTGAAAAAAAAAAAGTTTTTAAAAATATAAAAAAATTCTAAACGCCAGAATTACGTTTTTTGGTCGCCGCAAAATTGCAATAAAATGCAATAACGGGCGATCAAAACATCGGATCTACCCCAAAATGTTATCAATAAAAATGTCAGCCCGGCGCGCAAAAAATAAGCCCTCACCCAGCCCCAGATCCCAAAAAATGGAGACGCTACGGGTCTCGGAAAATGGCGCTATTTTTTTTTTTTTTACCAAATTTTGGATTTTTTTTTCACGACTTAAATAAAAAAGAACCTATACATGTTTGGTATCTATGAACTCGTAATGACCTGGAGAATAAGAATGGCAGGTCAGTTTTATCATTCAGTGAACGTGGTAAAAAAAACAACAAAAAAAAAAACAACTGTGGTATTGCATTTTTTTTGCAATTTCACCGCACTTGGAATTTTTTTCCCGTATTCCCGTACACGATATGGTAAAACTAGTAATGGCGTTGAAAAGTACAACTCGTCCCGCAAAAAATAAGCCCTCACATGGCCATATTGACCAAAAAATAAAAACGCTATGGCTCTGGGAACAAGGGGAGCAAAAAACGAAAATGCAAAAACGACAAATCCCAAGGTTGCGAAAGGGTTAAATGAGAAGGTGTGTCCAAACTTTTGGTCTGTACTGTACATCTCTTGAGGAATTGATCTAGGGGTGTAGTGAGCATTTTTAATCCTCAAGCGATTCACAGAATTGTATAACATTGGGCTGAGTCAATGGAAAATTACCATTTTTTCTTCTAAAATGTTGCTGTGGCCCCAAGTTTTCAAAAGAGTTAATAGGAGAAAATGAATGGTACAATTTTTACGAAATTTCTCCTGAACACGCCAATACCCCATATGTGGTCAAAAACTACTTTTGAGGCAGAGTGCAAAGCTCAGAAGGGAAGAGCACCATATTGTAGTGCAGATTTTTTGTTAAGGTTTGCAGGTGCCATGTCACTTTGGCAGAGCCCCTGATGTGCCAGAATAGCAGAACTCACCGCATAAGTGACCCCATTTTACAAACTATATCTCTCAATGAATTTATCTAAGGGTGCAGTGACCATATTGACATCATGGGTGTGTCACAGAATTTTATACAATTGGACAGTGAAGAAAAAATAATTACATTTTTACAAAAATGTAGTTTTAGCCCCAGATTTTACATTTTCACATAGGGAAATGAGTAAAAACGGCATCAAAATTTGTCACACAATTTCTGCTGAACGTGGTAATACTCCATATGTGGTTGTACAGTACTGCTTAGCCACATGGTGAGACTCGCGATGGAAGGAGCGATATTTGACTTTCGGAAAACAAATTATCATAGATTAGTTTGCAAACTCTAAATACAGATAGCTGCCTGAAGAGCAGAATCTTTCCCCCAAGTGACCCCATTTTGGAAATTACACCCCTCTGGGAATTTATTTACAAGTGTAGTGACTATTTTGACTCCATGGGTGTTTACCAGAATCAAGAAGCAGTGGATGTTGCTGAGTGAAAATTGCAAATCTGTCATTGTAGTGCCCATACATTGTAGTGTCCATACATTGTGCCCAGCTCGTACTTCTGGAGACTTGGACACTGTAAATTAGTCGGGCTCTCATCGCTACAGAAATGACAAACGTGGACTTGAAATTTGGCTTAGGCACACTGTGGGGCTCAGAAGGTAGGGGGCCATTTCGATTTGGGAGTGCAGAATTCGCTGGATTTCTTTCAGGGGGCAAGGAGACATAGCACTTTTCCGTAGCCTTTGTGCTACCAGTAACGTGAATGCCGCCTTTATTTCCATTGAAGGTTGATGGACCTGAGTGGGGACTTGCTTTGCTTTTTATGTTTGGCTACTATCATACACTAAAAATGCGCTTTTTTTGTCAAAAATAAGTTTTTACATCGTCATATTATAAGAGCTATCATTTTTCCATATTTCGGCCGACAGTCATGTGAGGGCTTGTTTTTTTGTGGAACGAGTTGACGTTTTTAGTGGTACCATTTTGGGCACATTACATTTTTTGATCGCTTTCTATTTAGATTTTTGGGAGGCAGAATGAGCAAAAACCAGCAATACATGAATTGTTTTGTTTTTTTTTATGTCGTTCACTGTGTGGTAAAAGTGATAACGCAGCTTTATTCTTATATAATTTTTTTATGTTTTGCTGCTTTTACACAACAAAAACTATCCTATAGAAAAAAGAATTGTTTTTGCATCGCTGTATTCTGAGAGCTATAACTTTTTTATTTCAATGCTGTCTGAGCTGTATCGCGGCTTGATTTTTACAGGACAATATGACCTTTTCAGCAATACAATTTTTATTTACATTTGACTTTTTGATCGCGTTTTATTCCACTTTTTGTTCAGCAGAATGATGAAAAAGCATAGTTTTTTTGCCATGTTTTTTATTTATTTATTTTTTTACAGTGAAAAAAAAACTGAAAGTTTTATAGGTCGGTCCGGATGTGGCGATGCCAAATCTGTGTACTTTTTTTGTTCATTTTTGTTTTTACATAAATATGGGGTACCTATTTATTGATATGATATTTTTTCTTTTTTTTTATTCATTTTGTTATATTTTTTAAATATTTTTAACATTTTTTCAAACTTTTTTGTACTTTTTTACTTTGATTTATTTTTATTACTCTAATTACTAATATAATGCATTGCAACGCACCAGCGCTACAACACATTGTAGCTTTCAGTGTTATACTGACAGAACACCTTTTAGACCACGCTCCTGGCATGGTTGGGTTGCCATAAAACAGAGCTTGGGATGCCATAACAATGATCAGCAGCCCATAATGACAATGCAGGGGTGTCAATTGTGTGAGAGAGGGAGCCCCCTTCTTCTACTAGTCTTCCAAATTTTGCGATCAATATTAGGGGGTTAAACAGTCGGAGGCGGGGCAGGCACGGCTTCTGACTGTGACAGCCGGGGTTCAGCTATCACGTAAGCCAAGCTACTGGCGGCGAATGTGCGTACACATCTCCGGTGTCACTCACAATTGCCATGATGTAACTGTACGTCATGGGTTGGGAACCCCTTCCTATCAATGACATATAGGTACATCAAAGGTTGTCAAGGGGTTAAAAGTTAGCACCTATCCATAGGAACAGGACTATAGTACTACCAGAAAGAGAAGACTGCTATGCATCTCCAACAGTCCACAGATATGTTGCCACTGCTCCATTCTAACCAAGCATTACAGAATCCTTTTCGGTCTTCGTATTCATGGCAGTCCTAGAAGTCTGAACTTTTTACTGGGGTGCAATAATTTTTATCTGCTTAATTGTACTGACCTGGAGGTCATTTTACCGCATAGTGAACATGGTAATTACCCCCCTCCCCCACCAAAAGAAAAAAAAATTTAAATTGCACTTTCATTGCAATTTCAACGCACCTGGAGTCCTCCAAGTAGAGCTATGTGGACAAAAAAATAAAAAAGTCATGGCTCTTGAAAGAAGAGAAGGAAAAAACTAAAACGAAAAATCACCTGGGATGAAGGGGTTAAAGTATGTTTTTTCTGAAACGCTGCAGCATTTCAGAGTCGAACATGCCTGTCTGAGATCATTTATCCAGTGTTTGATATATACTGTCCATGGATTGTGCAGCATGTATCAGCTGTCCGGTTTACTTTCATTTGATCTTTCAATCTTTGTTTTTTTTATTAAGTACTTTTCTTATTCTTTTATTTATTTTTTTTTAACAGTCTTTGGGTCGATCTGGAGCCATGGCGACTTGATGGAAGAACGCAAGCCTAGATGGGTCCACCAGGGTCTCTCCTCCATTATCTTCATAATATAAAGCCATCGGGTTGCTGGTCTTCCTCTTCCCATTGTTCCTTCTATTCTACCGACCATGATGTCCTTCTCCAGTGGTTATAATAAATTTAATACATTATAATACATTTAAGAAAAATACAACTATTGCCAAATTTAGGAATACACACCATAATCAGACATAAAGAAAAGGAAAACCCCTGCCACCCATGAGATGTGAGAGGGAGGGGGGAGAAAACTATGTAGTAAAAAAGAATTTAAAAAAATTATAGGAAAGGGAGAGAACATGGTAACTTATCTGTAGACATTTGGCCCATTTCTCCAAACACCTATGATATATCTGAAATTGATTCTAATATCATTTAACATTTTCTCATAACGATAAACACATTTGATTAAATTTAGCTAGGGTAGATATAATAAATATGAATAAGCCTCTTTACTAGTGATGAGCGAGTATGCCTCATTAACTCTTTTGTATTTTGGCGTGCTCGGGGCTTCATTCCTCATCGCTGCGCTTGCAAGTGTCACGGCTGTTTGAAAGCTGTGACATATGCAGAGATTGCCTGTTCGCCAGGCACCCGTGCCCCACCTCCATGACTGAAATAGAATTCTGGTGGGGAGAACAAAGTTAATTTTCTCCCCGCTGCATTCGGCTCCGTGCAGACGCCGGGCAGCATAATAACACTGTTAACTTGCAGATTAACTGCATACAGTTAGGTCCATATATATTTGGACACAGACAACATTTTTCTAATTTTGGTTCTAGACATTACCTCATGTTAAGAAGTTGAAACTCCTAAACCCTTCATCCAATTTTAATGTGGATACCCTCAAATGAAAGCTGAAAGTCTGAACTTCATCTGCATCTGAATTGTTTTGTTTAAAATTCATTGTGGTAATGTCTAGAACCAAAATTAGAAAAATGTTGTCTCTGTCCAAATATATATGGACCTAACTGTATGTGCAGGTTAATAGTGTTATTTCAGCTGACAGGTTCCCTTTAAAGTTGGCCATAAAAATAAACATCAAGAACAGGATGTTAAAGGGATAGTCCGGTACCTAAAATGATCTTTCTAAATATCTATTTTTACACCCAGATCACTTTTGTAATTAGCTATATTATACAATATCCTACACTTAACCCTATCTAGATAATCCCTAAATGTTTGTTTTTTGAGAGGAGTCTCAAACAGGACATCACAGGAGTGTTAAGCCCCCGTCACACTAAGCGAGATCGCTAGCGAGATTGCTGCTGAGTCACAAGTTTTGTGATGCAACAGCGACCTCAGCAGCGATCTCGCTACGTTTGACAAGTAGCAGCGGCCAGGCCCCTGCTGTGAGATCGCTGGTCGTGTCGAAATGGCCTGGACCATTCTTTGATCGTTGAGGTCCCGCTGGGTAGCATGCATTGGTGTGTTTGACATCTTACCATTGACCTCGTTGGCGACTCAGAACTGAGACGTTGTCCCTCATCGAGGTCTGAATCGTCAGAGTAGCTGCTATGTGACAGGGTCCCAACGACCGCCGACATCTTTATACAGGTCGCTACGGGTCGTCGTATCGTTGCTGCGTCGTTGGGAAGATCTGACTGTTTGACGTCTCACCAGCAACCACATAGCGACGCAGCAACAATCCCTGCCAGGTCGTATCATTGTCGGGATCGCTGTAGCGTCGCTAAGTGTGACTGTACCTTAAGGGTGTGACAGGGGCTGTCGTATGCCTCTCCCTCTCTAAAATGTGTTTGTACAAAATGTGTGTTGATTTGTGACTGTTGTACTGTGTGGTGCTGCATAGAGTGTTGTGGGTACTAATGTACGAAGTGTGGTAAGACTCCTCACTTGGCCGCTTCTGGAAGTAGACTCAGGAACCTTGTTTTCTCTGCAGACTTTATTTAGTGGCATAAAGCCCTGCAGCCACTGCAAAAATAAACACAGCCTTACTGGCAAAACAACAAAACAAAAGATAAACAATAGCACAGTCCATAGCAGTGTAGTATTAGCCACACAGGTTGTATTCCCAGCTTTCAGCTCCTCTCATAGCTGTGACCTTCCAGTCTGGAGTCTTTGCCACTCCAAACTCAGCAACAGAGAAAAAAAACAGGACTGAACATTGAAACGTTGCTCAGCCACACCCTAAGGTGGAGGTATGGGGAATGACGTCGCTCCCATCTCTATGTCATTCCCATAAAACCACGCCCTTTAAAAGAGTTAACCCTCCAGAATATAACATGCTGCCAGAAAGTTTATTGGTTCTAGTTCACACAGGCTAGCAACCTGCGTGACACATACCTCCCCTCATATACCATACCAGTGACTCTGTCACAGTAGTTAACGTGACTTATTGAGATTAATGCATAGTAATGTGAGCAATATAATATGTACAGTTTTATATGTGGATGACTAATGTTGGATAATAGAAATGTGTTTTATGATAATGTAATAGCATAGGCGAAGGATAGGAATTAGGATATAAGTGTAGGAACTAGATAAGGTTATAAGGATAGTTAGGAATTGGGAAAGAACAGTGGAGGGCACTATAGGTTAGGAAGTAGTTATATACAGTAAGGGAATTCCGCAGGTGGGAAGGGTGGGAGTAGATATAAGAGAGTGACTTCCTGGTTTTACGCATATAGAGAGAGTTGCAGAAGTAAGTTAGTGTGATCAGAAGAAAGCAGATGAAACCAAGGGGCTGGATAGCACTGAAGAATATGGGACTCAAAGAGAAGCAGCATGTGGGCGGTCGCTACTAACTTCAATGGACCTTCCCAGGATATCCGGGGCCTACGGCCCGAATAAGGTACAGAAGCGGGTGCCTTATTCATCTTCCATAAGTGGAAGCTAGTTTGGAAACTGTGTCAAAAGAGTGGGCCTGAAAGCATGGGAGCTGCAGGGGAGGAAAGAGCATGCATGTGTGGTAGTTGCCGGATCCGGGATCGTAGGACCAGAGGGATCTCTAAGCTCAAATGTGAGTGTTATACAGTACACACAAACTAAAAGACAGACAGGACATTATCTTTTATTTGTGGGAAGAATGACATAAATCCATGCAACACATTCATTCCAGCATTGAGTGTGTTAAATGTTGCAATAAGTTTGTATTCCCAGGTTTTTCTGTCTCTCTGAGATTTGAAATACCTTTTAATACCAGTAATTTCCTGTCCATGATGCTGTGATCAGGGAAACAAAAATGTTTTTCCACAGGTAGATGTATTTTTTTTTTTTATTGTGTGGCAATGAGAATCCATCCTTTTTCTAAGTTGTTGCCCTGTCTTCCCTACATACAGACCCCCAGCTGGACATTTGGTACATATAATTAAGTACACTACATTAGATGTGATGCAGCTGAAAGTACACGGGATCATGTAGTCCTGATGTGAGTTGGAGATCTTTGTCTTGTCCGTGGTCATTATAAATGGACAGGTTTTACATTTTTTTCTGGTTGCAGGGAAAGGTTCCTGTAGCTGGTGGAGAGGACAGGGAGCTTCTGACAATGATGCTTCTTAGATTTGGGGGCTGCCTAAAACACATGAGTGAGGGGTCTGGAAATATGGATTGTAATCAGCATCTTTTTGTAGTAAAGGTTGTAGTTTCCGTGCAACTCCCCTTAGCACCTCCAGATTTGGATTGTAGGTGACTACTAGAGTCACCCGGTTGCTTTTTTGTTTAGTTTTGTAATGTAGGTAATGTAGGACGTGATTCCTTGATATTCTGGTGGCTCTTGTAATTTGGTTCTCAGTTGTTGTCCCAGTGTACTGTAGGGTGTGGAGTGCATCACACTCACTTGCAGGCCATAGGCCTCCACTGCCTCCAGGCTTCCGTCCTCAGGCCTCCTCTGCCTCCAGCCTTCCATCATCAGGAGCCGCCACACACAATGCATGGGACACCAGGTTCTTTGCAACACTCAAACTTTTACTAAACAGTCCAAGTTCATCAGGCGGATACAGGTGGGATAGGGCACAGAAATTCAGACTTATAATAATAAGTAATAATAATAGTAATAATAATAATAAGACTTCCTTCCTCCTTAGCACAACTCCTATTCTGTTCTGCCACCCGTTCATTCTGGACTACCCACGAGCCCGCTGACTCCATCAGCCTCAGGGATTCGTTGTCCACTCTGGCAGTGCACCCGGGACCGATTATCTGCCACCCATATAACTCCATGTCCATCGATCTTGTGATGTCAGGAGACCAGGTCTGCTGCATGGTACCTGGCCCGAGCCCTAGGCTCCGGATGTTTTGGAATGTCCATCAGGGATCTCAATTTGGCCTCCCATTGCCTTGAATGGTTGGCCCATGCTGCCCCTACCAACGACCACACCTGAACATGAACTCCACCCCACACTTCACTAGCTGACACTGAACTCTCCCTAACCAGGAAGTGCCCCCCTTCTTATCAGCACTAGTGTCCTCCCACTGGGCTAATGCTAACCTTAAACATTTCCTAACTACATGCTAAACCCATCATCCTTCTATACCTTATGCTATCCTAATCTTAGCCTATGCTATACTCACATTATGCTCTAACACTTTATATACTGTACAACACCATAATACATTATATCATATTACATTAGACACACGTTACTTTCACATAGAGTATAAAACTGCATGACAGTATTCAAGTGTACTGTACAACACAGTGTTCATATATATTACAATCTAATAAACCTGAATCTTTCTAACCTGGCACCTAGCGCAGGGCGACACAGTGCAGCCGCCAACATGCAGAGGAAGCTTGGCTAACCCGGATGGCCAATTTTGTTAGACAAATGTGCCACCATTGGCCAACCATAGGTAGGCAGAGCTTCAGCCACGCTACCACCCAACATGGCAGTCGATGCACAGTCTGACCTTACACTTAAAAAGTGAATGGGACAGACGACTGTAATGTTAGAAGGTGTGGTGCAGCCGAGGGACACATATTCTGTGCCCTGTCACTTTACAGGAAAATGGGAGTTCTAACTGCGTGTGTGCTGCTGCTGTTACGTTGGTGATATATCTCTGCAGACTGCAAACTGTTGCTTGACTTGGCAGGCCAGGACCAGATGAGATAGAGATGAATAAGGGAGACCGAAGTCCAAAAATAAACTTTTCTTTACTGAACAAGTGAACAAGTTAATGAGATAGCAGGCACAACACTTTAAGAACACTTCTGCGCATTCTAGAGGCAGGAACTTTACAGTTATATGTGGCTTTACGTTACATGTCACAAAAGTTCAGCAGACCATTATGAGAATTTCCATATTCCCCTGTGAGGACCGCAAAGGTCGAGATGTGTCGCTAAGGCCCCTCATAGCTAGTCCCACCTCCCAGTTGATTTGTGAGGACCTCACTGGCTGAGGTGCGTAGCTACGACTCCTCACTAGTACTCTTAAAGTGCATTTGATGAGGGCCACACACTTCTTGCTGTGCCACTACTTCTTTAGTTCCCCATAGGAGAACATAGCAGCCTGGTCATATTCTACTTTATGATCCTCAGGCCTGGCTACACTCTCGCTTCTTATCTAGTATGGATAATTGTTTGCTTAAGACCAACTCCTCTTCCTGCCTGTGATAATGAATCTTTCTGCCACTTAATCCTGGTTTCCTTCAGAATGTGCTATCTGATATATGGTGGTTTCCCCTTTTCACACAAAAACACCCATTACAATACTTCTCACTTTCTATCTAACAACAAGAAACTGCTTTCCTATGTGCCCATGTAACTCTTCCCATCCTGGGCTGGTCCCAATAATTAATCCTGTCTGCTACTAACTTACTGTTGCTTGGCACAAAATAGATAAAACAACATTTAAAACATAGCAATGCTTTTTATAATCATAAGATCTTCAAGAGGGTGTGGGCAGCTTCTCCACTCCTTTCCACGACCATCAATGCTCTCCACCTGGAGCTATCCCAACTCTCTACAGCCTGTCCTTCATTTTCACCTCCGGTCACTTGTAGCCTCTATCTTTGCTTTACATTGTATCCAGTCACTCTCTCATCCCTGCAATGGCATTAGCTTTATACACAGGGCTTTATACTTCTTCTTGTGTCTCGTGTTTAAAGTCTGCTGCACAGTACAACTTCATGGTGGGCAGATTTTGTCTCCATGCGTTGCTTCCTGAATTTTAGATTATTGTATTCCTGAGAAATTTCTGCTATGCTTTTCCCCTTAGTTTCAGGAACGACAAAATATATAACAATTCCTGAAGTTATGATAACTGATAGAAAGAGAAGGAAGCAGAAATGCTGTAGAGTCTCCTAGAAGATATAATCCAAAAAAATATGATGAGCGATTAGAAAGATGTTACTCAGTGGAAGACAATGACATGTGAGTTGTTGGGGTACACCTTGACGCGGTGGTATGGCTTGTACGTTTTTTTTAATCAAAAACAGTGTTTACTAAGTACACTATGTTATTAATATGTACTATTACTTGTACTTACAGCAGAGTATTTGCTCATTTTGTTTCAATCTTAGGTTTTGTTTGTTTAATGACCAGTGTGAACATGCTCCTATATGTTGCCTGCATACCAACTTATACTGTGGTTCAATTTTCTCGTTTTTTTCTTTACGTTTTTGTACTCAACACAAAGACACCAAGGATATAGCCACATACATAAGGACGAAGGAACCCGCGTCCGACACGCGCGTCGGGGTTTGCTCTGCACTCAGTCATAGGACCGTTCATCAGGTATGCCATATAGCCATCCTCTCTTTCCTGTAATGAGCCTTTCACATTAATCACATTGATCATTCTATCTTTTTCCTCCTTTTACCATGAGGGGATCATACATCAGTTATTTCTCATTATAGGTAATGTAGTGGTTTGGTAGCGTTATATTATCATTACTTACTGCCTGTGAGGTGCCCATTAGTATAGCACTATTGGTATATTTATTTATTATTGTATATTATTATTATTCTAGCACTATTTTGTGCATTAAGGCTGAGTTCACACGATGCGTTTTTCATGCGTTTCCGCGGCGTTTTTGCAGTTGCGTAAACGCCGCGGAAACGCATGAAAAACGCATGGTAGAAGGGCAGCAATGTTCCCCAATTGAAATCCGCATGTACTGTGCCCATGACGCGGATTTTTCCGCAGCGTAAACGCTGCGGTCAAAAATCTCCATCATGTCAATTAATTTTGCGGAAACGCTGCTCTTTTGCTGCCATTGACTTGCATTAGACCGCATGGAATCCGCATCACTGTATATGTTGATGCGCTTTTCATGCGGTCTAATGTGCGGATGGTACCCGGGTATGGATGAGAGGACTCTCATCCAGACCCAGGTACCATTAAAAAAAAAAAGAATAAAATAAAAAATATATATATTCTCACCTTCTGACGGCCCGCACAGCGCTCCTGCTTGATTCCCCGCACTTCGCGGTTGAATGAAGAAGGACCTTCGTTGACGTCAGAGTCATGTGACGGGTCACGTGATGCTGACGTCGGAAGGTCCTAAAGTCTTCACTGCCGGCAGCCGGGACCGAGCGAAGCCGGACACCGGGGGCCATCAGAGGGTAAAGTATATATTTATTTTTTATTTTTTGACATTCACACACTATATAAATCCATGCCGGTTGCATGGATTTATATAGTGTAAAGTTGACAAGCACTTTCCAAGTGATGCTAAAATCGCTTGGGAAGCGCTTGCCAACCCGCATGCGGAAATGAAAGTGAAGACCTCTTCATTTCCGCATGTCCCTGGCAGGAAACCGCATGTACAATCCGCATGCGTTTTTTCCTGCCAGAGAGATGCAGAAACGCTCAGGAAAAAATCCTGAGCATTTCTGCATCGTGTGCACATACCCTTAATGAGCACAACATACCATCCAATGTGCATCTATTGTTGGTGCCTTATTTTTCATACACCACCATTTTTTACTGTTTTTTGGTGGTGTTTTGGTTCTTATATATTATAACACTCTACATAGGTTGGCAGTACCTGATTTTTATATATTTTTTATATACCTTATATTGATATTGCTTCTATGCACATTCTGTATTTGATATACTATTTTTGACTTATATGTTTGAATGCGGGCCTTCTTGTGCTTGTAGTGTCACTGTAACCATTACTTTAATAAAGGTTTCTTATCTATACCAATTTATGTCATATTGATAATTGGACCCGACGTTCGGTGGTTCTCTTGTTTGTTTTTGTACTCCGTACAAACAAGGGCGTAACCTCCCTTTTTTGAGTTGGGCATTGCATTTATATACAGTAGTTTCTCATGGCCGGGTGTCCACAGTTGGCCCTTGGTCCTGCTCTGCTCTTATTTAGGTCATTTTTGACACACAACTTGAAGCGAAGGGATGGCTTTTACATTTTTTTTTTATAAAAAAAACAGTGTTTACTAAGTACCCTAACACTTTTTACTTACAGCAGGATATTTTCTCATGTCTATCTTAGGTTTTGCCTATATATAAAGTAGCAAGTATTTGTGAAGTGTAAAAGGAAATCATACATATGAAAATTGTGACTTATTAAGCCCCCCCCCAGTGTCATTACTTTGTAGGACCACCTTTTGCTGCAATTATTGCTGTATTTTGGGGTATGGCTCTACCAGCTTTACACATTTAGAGGCTAAAATTTTAGCTTATTCTTGTTTGCAAACTAGCTTTAGCTCAGTGAGATTGGATGTGGAGTCTTTAAATATCAATTTTCATGTTCTGCCACAGATTGACAATGGGATTTAGGCAGGGTCGGAACTGGCCTGGCGGGGTATTGGGGAAATCCCTGGTGGGCCCTTGCTGCAGAGGAGAGGGGGAAGAAAAAGAAGTAAAAAAAAAAAGTCTGGGCCAGTATGGATATATGGGAGAGGGGCAGGATGGCTATATGAAGGGGCAGGACAAGGAATATGGGGCCAGCATGGATATATGGGGGGCCCAGGATGTCTATATGTGGGGACAGGACAAGGGATATGGGGGCCAGCATGGATATATGGGAGGAGCCGGATAGCTATATGTGGGGGCAGGACAAGGGCCAGAATGGATATATGGGGGGGCCAGGACAATGGACATATGGGGGCCAGGATGGATATATGGGGGGCCACGACAATGGACATATGAGGGCCAGGAGAGCTATATGGGGGGGAGGACAAGGAATATGTGGGCCAGCATGGATATATGGCAGGTGCCAAGACAATGGACATATGGGGCCCGGATGGCTATATGGGGGGGAAGTAGGACAAGGGATATGGGGGCCAGGATTGATATATGGGGGGCAGGACAAGGGATATGAGAGTCAGCATGGATATATGGGGGGGCCAGGACAATGGACATATGGGGGCCAGGCTGGATATATGGGGGGGGCCAAGACAATGGACATATGCGGGCCAGGAGAGCTATATGGGGGGCAGGGCAAGGAATATGTGAGCCAGCATGGATATATAGCGAGGGCCAGGACAACGGATATATGGGGCCCGGATAGCTATATCGTGGGGAATCGGGACAAGGGATATGGGGGCCAGGATTGATATATGGGGGGGCAGGACAAGGGATATGGGGGCTAGGATGGATATATGGGGGAGCCAGGACAGTGGACATATAGGGGCCAGGGTGGCTATATAGGGGGGGCAGGACAAGGGATATGGGGGCCAGGATGGATATATGGGGGTCCAGGACAAGGGACTTATGCGGGGAAGGGCAAGGGATATGGAGGCCAGGATGGACATATGGAGGCCAGGATGGATATATGGGGGATTGACGACAAATAACATATGGGGGCTAGGATGGCTCTATGGGGGGGCAGGACAAGGGACATATTTGGGGCCAGGATGGATATATGGGTGGATCAGAACAAGGGACCTATGGAGGTCAGGACAAGGGACATATGGGGGCCAGGATTCAGATATGGGGGCTAGGCTGGACAAGAGACATGGGGGGCCAGGCTGGGGCACATTATTTAATAAAGGGGGCCAGGATGAGGTACTTAATTACTGTTCGAGGGACAGATTGAGGAACATACATTATTAGTTTTTGGTGGCAAGTGGGGAACAAAATTACTTTTTTGAGTCCAATTAGGGACATTATTACTACTGTAATATAATTTACTTTTTAGGAAACTGTTTTTCACGGGGAGGGGACAAAAAGGGGGGCCCTGTTACTGTGCAGGGCGGCACTGCGTAATTTTTTTTATTCATCTGACGTAGTGTAGAAGTTGGGGAAAAAGTGGGGCACAGAGCTCCTGTGTATAATGTCACTGGTGATCCCTGTATTACCTGTACACTGACACTATATACAGAGCTCCTGTGTATAATGTCATTGGTGATCACTGTATTACCTGTAAACTATACACAGAGCTCCTGTGTATAATATCACTGGTTATCACTGTATTACCTGTACACTATACACTGTATACAGAGCTCCTCTGTATAATGCTTGTATGTGGTATTATTCGGTCACTATGTGGTGGTAATATGTAGTCTGGTCATGGCAGTATTTGTGCCTTGTATTTGGTATTATTTGGTCACTATGTGGTCTGTTCATGGTGTGGCGGTATTTGTCCCTCGTATCTGGTATTATTTGGTCACTATGTGGTGGTAATATGTGGTGTGGTCATGGTGCGGCAGTATTTGTCCCTTGTATGTGGTATTATTCGATCATTATGTGGTGGTCATATGTGGTCTGGTCATGTTGTGACGGTTTTTGTCCCTTGTTTGTGGTATGAATTGGTTGCTATATGCTGGAAATATGTGGTATGGTCACAATGTGGTGGTATTTTTCTCTTGTATGTGGTATTATTGGTCTTGGTATAGTGGATTGTGTTGTGTATGGCAGTCATTTGTTCTCTCTGATATTTAATTATGAGAAGATTCTTTATTTCCATTAGTGATTAAATACTTGGAACAAGATGCACTTACAGGGGTTCTCCAGTGAAAAAAAGTAATCATCTCTCCACAGGATAAGTGATAATGTATTGATTGGAGGGGGTCTGATTGCTGGGACCCAATCGGCAGAATGTGGAGCTTTTATCCCCATTAGACTGGAGCAGAATGTGAGACTTAACCACTGATCCATTCTTCCCTCAGTAGCTACGAGCGCTGCGTTTTTTTTTTTTCTGGAAGTTCCAAAGAAAATTAATGTTTCTGTGGTCAGATATCCCACCTGCCGCTCCACTATAACAGGGATAACTGTTAACAGGTATTTGCATATAGCTATAGGGTGGGCCCCAAGAGTCAATTCCCCCCCGTGGGCCCCAGACACCCCAGTCTGGCCCTGGATTTAGGTCTGGACTATTCAAACTTATGAATATGCTTTAATATTGTCATAGATGGGTTTTGGGATTTCGATCTGCTGACCTGTTGCTGCATGGTCAGTTTCCCTGTATGCTGAGCTATTGCCTTTTCTTCACTGTCCAAATGCTGATGGTTCCAATTGTCTTTGGTTTGGTTTCCCTTATTGGTTTGCTCCTCTCCAGGTGTTTTCCATTTTCCTATTCCTTTCCAGTTCCTCTTCCTTTCACTTCTGTAGGTTTCTGGGAGGTTATACTTGTTCCGTTTACTTTTGGCTCTTCTTAGCTTTTCCTTTTTACCCTATATGAACATGTTTTCATTTTTGCACCCTGGGTTTTGTACCTTCCTGCACATTTTCCTCTCCTCTTGTTTGCAGCGTGTTGCGGCCTTCCCTCTTGTTCCTCAGGAGGTACGAGAAACCCGTTGATGGCCTTTTAAGGAGCCTGGTCTGAGGTGTTGTTTTTGAGTTGTGCAGCTAGGGTTTTCTAGTCTGTACAGGGACCAGTTGGGTGTGGTTGCGGCGTCTTCCTGTAGTAGGTCTTCCCTTTTTCTGTTACCAGTGAGTGAGTGTGTGTTACTTTCATAACAGATATAAACCATTCCATCGTAGCTCTGGCAGCATATTTAGGTTTGTTGTCCTGCTGGAAGGTAAACCTATGCCCGACTCTCAAATCTTTTCAGCCTCTAACAGTTTTTCCTCCAGGATTGCCCTCTATTTAGCTCCATCCATCTTCCTATCAACTCTGACCAGCTTGCGTGTCCCTGCTTAAGAAAAGCATGCCCTTACCATGATGCTGCCACCACCATGTTTGACGATGGGGATGGTGTTTTCAGGGTGATGTGCATAGTTCATTTTCCACCACAAATGGCAATTTGCAAAAAAGTTCTACTTGGGTCTCATCTGACCAGACCACCTTCTTCCACATTCTAACTATGTCCCCTACAGGACTTTTTGCAAACTGCAAACAGGACTTCTTAAGGTTTGCTTTCAAAAATAGCTTTCTTTTTGACACTCACTCTTCCATAAAGGCCAGATTTATGGAGTATACGACTAATAGTTGTCCTGTGGACAGATTCTCCCACTTGATATGTGGATCTCTGGAGCTCCTCCAGAGTGACCATGGGCCTCTTGGCTGCTTCTCTAATTAGTGCTCTCCTTGCTTGGGATGTAAGTTTAGGTGGACAGTCATATCTTGGTCGGTTTGCAGTTGGGCTATACTCCTTCCATTTTTGAATGATGGATTTAAAACTGCTCTGGGAGTTGTTCAGAGCTTGGGATATTTTTTTAACCTAATCCTGCTTTACTCTTCTCTACAACTTTATTCCTGACCTGTCTGGTGTGTTCCTTGGTTTTTGTGATTTTGTTTGATCTCTAACATTCTCAAACAAACCTCTGACGGCTTCACAAAACAGCTGTAGTTATACTGAGAAATTACACACAGGTAGATTCAATTTACTAATTATGTGACTTCTGGAGGCAATTGGTCACTCAGGATTTTATTTAGGGGTATCAGACTACAGGGGGCTGAATATAAATGCAGGTCACAATTTTCAGATATATATTTTTAAAATAATAAGAAAACCATGTATCATTTCCGTTACACTTCACAAATACTTGCTACTTTGTGTTGGTATATCAAATAAAAATCCCAATAAAATACATTTAAGTCTGTGTGTGTAACAAGAAAAAATGTGGAAATGTTTGCTGGGTATGAATATATTTTTAAGGCACTGTATATACTGTGTATATATATATATATATATATATATATATATATATATATATATATATATATATATATATATATATATATATATATATATATATATAATATTCGGGCTAGCACTGTAGTCTTGCAGCGCTGGGGTCCTAGGTATAAATTCCACCAAGGAAAATATCTGCAAGGAGTTTGTATACTCGCCCTGTGTTTGCGTGGGTGTCTCCATGCCAGAAGTTTGAGACATACTCCTCTACTGACCCAAAAGTCATACGCTGAAAACCATATACATACATATATACATACAGGGGCTTGCGAATGTATTCGCCCCCTTGGATTTTTACCTATTTTGTTACATTTCAACTTGTGTTTAAATATTTTTGTAATCAGATTTGTGTGTGATGCATCAGCACTAACTACTCTAAGATGGTGAAGTGAGAAAAATATAGACATACATTAAATTTATGGGATCAAACAACTAAAAATTGGCATGTGCATATGTATTCACCCCTTTTGCGATGAAGCCCCTAAAAATTTCTGGTGCAAGCAATTACCTTCATGCTTAGTGAAAGGAGTCCACCTGTGTGCAATTTAAGTGTCATATGATCTGTTAGCATATACACACATTTCTGAAAGGCCACAAAGGCTGCAACACCATTAATCAAGAGGCACCACTCACCAAACAACATCATGAAGACCAAGAACATCTCCAAACAAGTCAGGGACAAAGTTGCTGAGAAGTACAAGTAAGGGTTGGGTTCTGAAAAAAAATATCCCTATTTCTGATGATCCCCTGGAGCACCATCAAATCCATTATCATCAAATGGAAAGAACATGGTACCACAACAAACCTGCCAAGAGAGGGCCGCCCACTAAAATTCTCAGCCCGGGCAAGGAGGGCATTAATCAGAAAGGCAGAACAGAGACCAAAAGGTAACCCTGAAGGAGCTGCAGAGTTCCCAAGCAGACTGGAGTATCTGTCCATACGACCACAATAAGGTGGCCTTTATGGAAGAGTGGGCAGAAAAAAGCCTTTACTTGCACACAAAAATTGTAAGTCTCGTTTTTAGTTTGGAAAAAAGACATGTGGGAGACTCTCCAAATGTATGGAGGAAGGTGCTGTGGTCAGATGAGACCAAAATTTAACTTTTTGGCAACCAAGGTAAACGCTATGTCTGACGCCAAACCAATACAGCTCATCACCCCAAGAATACAATCCCCACAGTGAAACATTGTGGTGGCAGCATCATGCTGTGGGAATGTTTTTTAGCAGCAGGGACAGGAATATTTTGAGCACAACCTGCTTCAGTCTGTCAGTGATTTGAGACTAGGACAGAGGTTCACCTTCCAACAAGACAATGACCCAAAGCATACTACTAAAACAACACTCGAGTGGTTTAATGTTTAGGAGTGGCCTAGTCAAAGCTCAGACATTAATCCAATTGAGAATCTGTGGTCAGACTTGAAGATTACTGTTCAACAGAGGATACCATCTAACTTGAAGAACTGTAGCCGTTTTGTCTTGAGGAATGAACAAAAATCCCAGTGGCAAGATGTGGAAAGCTCCTAGAGACTTATCCAAAGCGACTTGCAGCTGTAATTGCCGCAAAAGGAAGCTCTACAAAGTACTGCCTTTAGGGGGGTGAATAGTTATGCACACTGAAGTTTTCAGTTATTTTGTCCTATTTGTTGTTTGCTTCACAATAAAAAGAAAACCAAATGCTCACAGTTGTAGGCATGTTCTTTACACGGACAGATACAAACCCTCAAAAAAACAGTCAAATTCCAGATTGTGAGGTAGCAAAACACGAAAAATGCCAAGAGGGTGAATAATTTAAGTCACTGTGTCTATATATTATGAGTCACTATCAATGCAGTCTTTTTTATACTACATAATTCAACTTCATGCAGATATACACAGTGGTGTGAAAAAGTGTTTGCCCCCTTCCTGATTTCTTATTCTTTTGCATGTTTGTCGCAATTAAATGTTTCAGATCAAAAAACAACTTTAAATATTAGACAAATATAACACAAGTAAACACAAAATGCAGTTTTTAAATGAAGGTCTTTATTATTAAGGGAAAAAGAAATCCAAACCTACAGGGCCCTGTGTGAAAAAGTGATTGCCCTCTAAACCTAATAACTGGTTGGGCCACCCTGAGCAGCTGAGCAGTTGATTTACAACTGCAATCAAGTATTTGTGATAACTGGCAATGGGTCTTTTACAATGCTCTGGAGGAATTTTGGCCCACTCATTGTTGTAGTTCTGCCACATTGAAGGGTTTCTGAGCATGAACTGCCTTTTTAAGGTCATGACACAGCATCTTAATCGAATTAAGGACTTTGACTAGGCCACTCCAAAGTCTTAATTTTGTTTTTCTTAAGCCATTCAGAGGTGGACTTGCTGGTGTGCTTTAGATCATTGCCCTGTTGCATAACCCATGTGCGCCTCAGCTTGAGGTCACGAACAGATGGCCGGATATTCTCCTTCAGGATTTTTTGGTAGACAGCAGAATTCATGGTTCCGTTTACCACAGCAAGTCTTCCAGGTCCTGAAGCAGCAAAACAGCACCAGACTATCACACTACCACCATCATATTTTACTGTTGGTATGATGTTCCTTTTCTGAAATGCTGTTTTACTTCTACATCAGATGTAATGGGATATACACCTTCTAAAAAGTTCAACTTTTGTCTCATCAGTCCACAGAATATTCTCCCAAAAGTCTTGATGATCATCAAGATGTTTTCTGGCAAAACTGAGACAAGCCTTTATGTTCTTTTTGCTCAGCAGTGTTTTTTGTTTTGGAACTCTGCCGTGCATGCCATTTTTGCCCAGTCTCTTTGTTATAGTGGAGTCATGAACACTGACCTTAACTGAGCCAAGTGAGGCCTGATGTTATTGGGGGGTCTTTTGTGACCTCTTGGATGAGTCGTCACTGCACTTTTCGGGTAATTTTGGTCGGCCGGCCTGTGAAGGTTCACCACTGTTCCATGTTTTCGCCATTTGTGGATAATGGCTCTCGCTGTGCTGAGCTGGAGTCACTTTTGCACACAGGGCCCTGTAGGTTTGGATTTCTTTTTCCCTTACTAATAAAGACCTTCATTTAAAAACTGCATTTTGTGTTTACTTGTGTCTGTGTCTAATATTTAAATTTCTTTTGTGATCTGAAACATTTAAGTGTGACAAGTATGCAAAAGAATAAGAAATCAGGATGGGAGCAAACACTTTTTCACACCACTATGTGTATATATATATATATATATATATATATATATATATATATATATATATATATATATATATATATATATATATATATATATATATATATATATATATAGTTATATGAAAAAGTTTGGGCCCTATTAATCTTAAGCTTAATGTTTTATAAAAATTGGTGTTTTTGCAACAGCTATTTCAGTTTGATATATGTAATAACTGTTGGACACAGTAATGTTTCTGCCTTGAAATGAGGTTTATTGTACTAACAGAAAATGTGCAATCTGCATTCAAACAAAATTTGACAGGTGCATAAGTATGGGCACCCTTATCATTTTCTTGTTTTAAATACTCCTACCTACTTTTTACTGATGTACTAAAGCACTTTTTTTTGGTTTTGTAACCTTATTGAGCTTTGAACTTCATAGCCAGGTATATGCAATCATGAGAAAAGCTACTTAAAGTGGCCACTTGCAAGTTGTTCTCCTGTTTGAATCTCCTCTGAAGAGTGGCATCATGGGCTCCTCAAAACAACTGTCAAATGATCTGAAAACAAAGATTATTCAACATAGTTGTTCAGGGGAAGGATACAAAAAGCTGTCTCAGAGATTTAACCTGTCAGTTTCCACTGTGAGGAACATAGTAAGGAAATGGAAGAACACAGGGACAGTTCTTGTTAAGGCCAGAAGTGGCAGGCCAAGAAAAACATCAGAAAGGCAGAGAAGAAGAATGGTGAGATAAGTCAAGGACAATCTTCAGACCACCTCCAGAGAGCTGCAGCATCAACTTGCTGCAGATGGTGTCACTGTGCAGCGGTCAACTATACAACGCACTTTGCACAAGGAGAAGCTGTATGGGAGAGTGATGCGAAAGAAGCCGTTTCTGCAAGCACGCCACAAACAGAGTCGGCTGAGGTATGCAAAAGCACATTTGGAGAAGCCAATTTCTTTTTGGAAGAAGGTCCTGTGGACTGATGAAACCAAGATTGAGTTGTTTGGTCATACAAAAAGGCGTTATGCATGGCGGCAAAAAAACGCAGCATTCCAAGAAAAACACTTGCTACCCACAGTAAAATTTGGTGGAGGTTCCATCATGCTTTGGGGCTGTGTGGCCAATGCCGGCACCGGGAATCTTGTTAAAGTTGAGGGACGCATGGATTCCACTCAGTATCAGCAGATTCTTGACAATAATGTTCAAGAATCAGTGATAAAGTTGAAGTTACGCAGGGGATGGATCTTTCGGCAAGACAATGATCCAAAACACCGCTCCAAATCTACTCAGGCATTCATGCAGAGGAACAATTACAATGTTCTGGAATGGCCATCCCAGTCCCCAGACCTGAATATCATTGAACATCTGTGGGATAATTTGAAGAGGGCTGTCCATGCTCGGCAACCATCAAACTTAACTGAACTGGAATTGTTTTGTAAAGAGGAATGGTCAAAAATACATTCATCCAGGATCCAGGAACTCATTAAAAGCTACAGAAAGCGACTAGAGGCTGTTATTTTTGCAAAAGGAGGATCTACTAAATATTAATGTCACTTTTTTTGTGAGGTGCCCATACTTATGCACCTGTCAAATTTTGTTTGAATGCAGATTGCACATTTTCTGTTAGTACAATAAACCTCATTTCAAGGCAGAAACATTACTGTGTCCAACAGTTATTACATATATCAAACTGAAATAGCTGTTGCAAAAACACCAATTTTTATAAAACATTAAGCTTAAGATTAATAGGGGTGCCCAAACTTTTTCATAACTGTATATGTGTATATATATATATATATATATATATATATATATATATATATATATATATATATATATATATATATATATAAAAAATACATATATATATATCTGCATAAGAAGAGGAGTTTTGTAGTATAAAAAAAAAACTACAAAAAGTGCTAGAGAAGAACAGAGTGTCCCAGGATGGGGACATTATACCAGAATGGGAGACATTATACCAAAATGGGGAACATTATACCAAAAAGGGGGAAAATGTTATAGTATGGGGCCCAGGATGGGGGGCATTATTACTGGAAGAGGCCCAGGATGGGGGAGATTATTACAAGAAGGAAACTGGACGGGGGATGTTCTTACATTAGGGATAAATACGTATGTCTTTATAGGATCTAGAATGCTACACAATTGATCAACATACAGATGGGGGCCCAAGTCCAAATTGTGCATTGGGGCTTATAGAACTCTAGTTAAGCCACTGTTAGCCAGTCCTGCCAAGATTGGCAGGCTTGTTCAACATTAATGTAATATCTCTGACCAGTTTAAGTCTATTTGGCAAATGATTGTTAACAATTTATACTATTTATGTTTAGTTTAATCTTATTATATAAGTTCCAACTTACCACAATATATGGGAAGATCATGCCCAGGATGTAGAGCCCTACCCAGCTGAAAACTCCTGAAATGACAAATGCAGGAACACGGGGGGCCTGCGCAAAGATTTCCACACATGTAGATATTGTGGCACCAGCTGTAGATGACAGGAGTTACTGTTACAAACCAGAACAACATGATACGTGCAATATCATCATAAATGCAAGTCCAACAATATCCAATCACTTACCTGGCCCAGCTCCATATAGAAAAATGAAGGTAAAGGTGAGGCCGACACTGCAATATGGCATCCAGTAGAATTTTTCCTAAAATACAAGTTAAACAGCATTTTTCGCCCAACACTATTCTGTACTGGAAAAAGTTTGATTAGTTGCTAAGTGTAAAACATTATTAAAATATGATTTTACCTCAGACTTAATGAGAACCTGTCACTATTGCTGACATGTCTGTTTTAGTGAATGCTTGAATTTTCTCTACATTGTGACGATTCTGTATTATTCCTTTTTGACATTTATGAATAAATTGTCACCTGGGTGTCATGAGTTGGCAGTATGTAGTTACACAACCTGGCACTCACCAATTACTGGTGCCTGGGTAGAGACACACCCGCTTGGCAAACGTGAATGGTAACACTGGTTGTCAATATATTCATATTATTTCTAGGAGGAACAGCTGAGGTACAACACCACACAGAGTAAGAAAAAGCAATTATTTCATGAGGGTAAAAATATTCACTAAAACAAACATGACGGGAGTGGAGACTGACCCGATGTACTGACTGAACTATTTGTGTGAAATGTTCTTCTACCAAATGCAGCATTTGACTAAGTTTACAAGATCTTATAATAAAATTCATCTGATTTTCATCCAGAAAAAAAGTTGATTTTTCATCTGTATTGTCATCCATATGGCATTCATTTTTAGAAATTATCAGTTAATAAACTTTACAAGACAAAATACAGTTTCCTATGTTAAGAATTTCAATGTAGCCATAAAAATCTGTCGCTATATGGTTGATCCATATGGGATCCGATTTTTTTTTTTTTTTTTTTACGCAACCATTGAATACAGAAGAGAGCAGTGCATGCTGCTATTTTTCACACAGAATTCGGTCCATGTGAAAAAATTGAACAGCATAATTGAATAACATTGGTCTCAGTTCTGTCCGTGTGAAGTCAGCTTTTTTCACGGACAGAACCCAAAATATGATGGCGTGAACATATCCTGTGATAGTTTTTTTTATTTATTCCATATATAACAAATGGTGGCTTACAAGTGGGAAACTGCCAGAAGAATGGACGGCTTTCGAAACGTGGGAGAATTCTCATCGTGCATGCGGTGACGTAGTTTGCCGGCACAGCGAGTGTGAGAATTCTCCCACACCCGCAATGACGTTAATGACTCGCTGTGACGGCATCGAGATGAGCTGAGTTCATGTTACATGAACTCAGCTCATCTCGATGCCATCACAGAGAGCCACTGAGGAGCGCACACATGCGCTCCTCAGTGTCTCTGTGGGATGGCAGGCTGGATGGTCGCGTCCACCTACGATCCAGCCTGCCATCTAGATGTAGCAGAGCTGGAGCCATCGCGGGACACATGGATGTTCCTCATGTCGGAAAGGAGAGGTTGAGGTTTCTTTATTATTTTACTTTAGTTGCAGGTGGCAATGGCTTCAGCTGGAATGGGCATGATGGTAAGTATGCAAGTTTAATATAGATCATTAACCCCTTCCCGACATGCGCTGTACATGTACTGCTCTGCGGGAGCGGCGTTCGGTGATCGGGCGGGCTCACGCTGAGCGCTGTCGCGATCACATTCAGGTGTCAGCTCTGTGTGAGAGCTGACACCCCGCAGCGCCGCCCATGATCGGTGCTACCACCGTTCGCGGGCGTTTAACGCCTGTGATGCCACTGTCAGTAGTGACAGCGACATCGCAGGGCATCGCAGAGGGAGTGGGCTCCCTCTGTGATCCCATCAGCACAATGCGATGTGATCTCCATGGTGACCCCCGGTCCCAAGATGGCCGCGGAGTCCTTCAGGGTCCTGCAGGAAGGTGGCCTGTCAGTGCCTGCTCAGAGAGCATCAGATGAGCAATCTGACAGTTTGAAGTTGATGTCCCACCCTGGGATAATGTAAAAAAGTAATAAAACATTTAATAAAAATTATAAAAATATTTTTTTTAAAAATCACAAAATAAAGAAAAAAAAAAAAAGAAAAAATATTAATCCAATAAATATATTTATCTGTGTAAAAAAACAATAAAAGTACACATATTTAGTATTGCCGCATCCGACCTATAAAACTATCCTACTAGTTAACCCCTTCAGTGAATACCGTAAAAAAAGAAGCAAAAAACAAGGCAAAAAACGATGCTTTATCATCATACCGCCAAACAAAAAGTGGAATAAAACGCGATCAAAAAGACGCCTGTAAATAAATATGGTACCACTGAAAACGTCATCTTGTCCTGCAAAAAACAAGCTGCCATACAGCTCCAACGGCTGAAAAATAAAAAGTTACAGCTCTCAGAATAAAGCGATGCCAAAATAATTATTTTTTCTATAAATAGTTTTTATTGTGTAAAAGCGTCAAAAAATAAAAAAAGATATAAATGTGGTATCGTTGTAATCGCACCAACCTGAAGAATAAATCTGCCTTATCAATTTTACCACACGCGGAACGGCATAAAAAAATCCCCAAAAAACAATTCCTGAATTGCTGGATTTTGTTCATTCCGCCTCCCAAAAAGCGGAATAGAAAGCGATAAAAAAATGTCACATGCCCGAAAATGGTGCCAATAAATGCGTCAACTTTTCCCACAAAAAACAAGCCCTTACATGACTCTGTCAGCCTAAATCTAGAAAAATTATAGCTCTCAAAATATGGCGATGCAAAAACTTGTTTTTACGATAAAAAGCGTCTTTTAGTGTGTGACAGCTGTCAGTCATAAAAACCCGATATAAATCTGGTATCGCTGTAATTGCACCGACCTGAAGAATAAAGTCGTCTAATCACTTATACCACACGAGGAAAGGCGTAAAAAATATATAAAACCAATTCTTCACATGCTGTGTATTTATTCATTCTGCCTCCCAAAGATTGCAGTAAGGCTCGGCTCACATTTATCCGGCCCTCTGCTCTGAGCGCTTACACCGAGGTTTCCATGTAAATCTCTGAAATATGTGATTCAGACAGAACCCCAGGCGGAAGATTCCCTGTAATGAGGCAGATGGAGGCACTGTGGACGCCATAGAACCTGTGATCCCACGGTGTCCGTCTTTTTATAAGGCGTGCATAAAAGTGCCATCTGCCACAGTTCTGTGCACTTCTGAAAAGAAGGACGATGCTGAACAGAGGCCAGACAGAGTCCAGACTAACTCTGCTGCCTCATTTTAGTGAATGGATCCCTTGGGGATTTCATCTAAATCACATCACTCGGAGATTTAGATGGAAACCTCAATGTAAGTGCTCAGCGTAGAGCGCAGGCAAAACCTGATCCAAAATGTTATGTAAAATGTTCTCAATAAAAGCTTCAACTCCATTCACAAAAAAAGCTCCCACTCAGGTCTGTCATCTGTTAATAATAATAATAATAATAATAATAATATAGGGACTTTCACATTACTGGTAGCACAAAGGCTCTGGAAAAAAACGAAATGGCTCCTCGCCCTCCAAAAGAAATCCAGCGATTTCTGCGCTCAAAAAAAACAAATGTCCCCCTCCATTCTGCGCTCCAGTGTGTGTCTAAACCTCAGTTAACGTCCACATGTTTGGCATTCCTGTAGCAATGAGAGCCTGCCTAATTTATGGGTGCATATCTCCAGAAGAACGATCTGGGCATAATGTACTGATCACTACAACGTACTGGTCACTACAATGTACTGGTCACTACAACGGCAGTTTGCAATCTTCGCTTAGCAACATCCACTGTGCTTGTTTCTGGAAAACACCCATGGAGTCAAAATCGTCACTACACCTGTAGATAAATTCACAACGGGGTATAATTTCCAAAATGGGGTCACTTGAGGGGGATTCTGCTCTTCTAGCACGTAGGGTCTCTGTATATGGAATCCGCAAACTATTCTATGAAAATCTGCGCTCCAGGAGGCAAAAAGCAATCCGTCCCTCCCAAGTCTCACCGTGTGGCTAAGCAGTACTGTACAGCCACATATGGGGTATTTCTACATTCAGCAGAAATTGTGGGACAAATTTTGATGCAATTTTTACCCATTTCCCAGTGTGAAAATGTAAAATATGGGGCTAAAACAAAATTTTCATGGTAAAAATGTAATTATTTTTTCTTCACTGCCCAATGTTATAAAAGTATGTGACACACCTGTGGTGTCAATATGTTCACTGCACCACTAGATGAATTCATCGAGAGGTGTAGTTTGTAAAATGAGGTCATTTATGGGGGAGTTAAGCTGATTTGGCACCTCAGGGGCTCTACCAATGTGACATGGCACCCTCAAACCAGTCCAACAAAATCTGAACTCCAATATGGTGCTTCTTCCCTTCTGAGCTTTGCACTATGCCTCAAAAGTAGTTTTTGACCTCATACTGGGTATCTGCATTCTCAAGAGAAATTGCACAACAAATTTTGGGGTCCATTTTCTCCTGTTACCCTTGTGAAAATGCAACATTTTGTGCTAAAAAACATTCTTTTGGGAATTTTTTTATTTTTTTATTTTCACGGCTCAATGTTGTAAACTTCTGTGAAGCACTTGGGGGTTCAAAGTGCTCATCACACATCTAGATAAGTTCCCTGAGGTGTCTAGCTTCCAAAATGGTGTCACTTTTGGGGGGTTTCCACTGTTTAGGCACATCAGGGATTCTCCAAACGCAACATAGCGACCACTAATTATTCCAGCAAATTTTACATTCAGAAAGTCAAATGGCACGCCTTCCTTTCCGATCCCTGTCATGCGCCCAAACAGTGGTTTTTCCCCACATATGGGGTATCGCCTTACTCAGTAGAAACTGCACAACAAATGGTATGGGGCAATTTCTCCTGTTACTCTTATAAAAATGCGAAATTGGGGGCTAAAAACATTTTTGTTGGAAAAATGTGAAAATTTTATTTTTATGGCTCAATGTTATAAACTTCTGTGAAGCACCTGGGAGTTCAAGGTGCTCACCACACATCTAAGTTCCCTGAGGGGTCTAGTTTCCAAAATGGTGTCACTTGTGGGGGGTTTCCACTGTTTAGGCACATCAGGGGCTCTCCAAATGTGACATAGCGTCCGCTAATTATTTCAGCAAATTTTACATTCAAAAAGTCAAATGGCGCAACTTTAGTTCCAAGCCCTTCTGTGCTCCCAAAGAGTAGTCTTCCTCCACATATTGGGTGTCTGCGTAAAAAATTTGGGGCTGAAAGAAACATTTTTGTGGAAAACTTTGATTTCTTTATTTTCATGGCTCAACATTATAAACTTCTGTGAAGCACCTGGGGGTTTAAAGTGCTCACCACTCATCTAGATAAGTTCCCTGAGGCGTCTAGTTTCCAAAATGGTGTCACTTGTGGGGGGTTTCCACTGTTTAGGCACATCAGCGGCCCTCCAAACACGACATGGCATCCGTTAATTATGCCAGCAAGTTTTACATTCAATTTTTTTTGGGGGGTCCCCCATTTTAATAACCAATAAAGGCTAATTATACAGCTGAGGGTTGATATTAGTAGCCTGGGAAGCTCCGTGGGTATTTCCCCCTTCCCAGGCTTCAAACATCTGCCCCAGCTGTCTGCTTAACCTCTGCTAGACTATAAAATTACGTTGGTCTCCACCCCAATTTTTTTAAATAAATTCTTTAACAAAACATTACATGCACAGAATATATATATCACTCACATATATATATATATATATATATATATATATATATATATATATATATATATATATATATATATATATATAGTACAGACCAAAAGTTTGGACACACCTTCTCATTTAAAGATTTTTCTGTATTTTCATAACTTTGAAAATTGTACATTCACAATGAAGGCATCAAAACTATGAATTAACACATGTGGAATTATATACTTAACAAAAAAGTGTGAAACAACTGAAAATATGTCTTATATTCTAGGTTCTTCAAAGTAGCGACCTTTTGCTTTGATGACTGCTTTGCACACTCTTGGCATTCTCTTGATGAGCTTCAAGAGGTAGTCACTGGAAATGGTTTTCACTTCACAGGTGTGCCCTGTCAGGTTTAATAAGTGGGATTTCTTGCCTTATAAATGGGGTTGGGACCATCAGTTGTGTTGTGCAGAAGTCTGGTGGATACACAGCTGATAGTCCTACTAAATAGACTGTTAGAATTTGTATTATGGCAAGAAAAAAGCAGCTAAGTAAAGAAAAACGAGTGGCCATCATTACTTTAAGAAATGAAGGTCAGTCAGTGCGAAAAATTGGGAAAACTTTTAAATTGTCCCCAAGTGCAGTTGCAAAAGCCATCAAGCGCTACAAACAAACTGGCTCACATGAGGACAGCCCCAGGAAAGGAAGACCAAGAGTCACCTCTGCTTCTGAGGATAAGTTTATCCGAGTCACCAGCCTCAGAAATCGCAGGTTAACAGCAGCTCAGATTAGAGACCAGGTCAAAGCCACACAGAGTTCTAGCAGCAGACACATCTCTTCAACAACTGTTAAGAGGAGACTTTGTGCAGCAGGCCTTCATGGTAAAATAGCTGCTAGGAAACCACTGCTAAGGACAGGCAACAAGCAGAAGAGACTTGTTTGGGCTAAAGAACACAAGGAATGGACATTAGACCAGTGGAAATCTGTGCTTTGGTCTGATGAGTCCAAATTTGAGATCTTTGGTTCCAACCACCGTGTCTTTGTGCGACGCAGAAAAGGTGAACGGATGGACTCTACATGCCTGGTTCCCACCGTGAAGCATGGAGGAGGAGGTGTGATGGTGTGGGGGTGCTTTGCTGGTGACACTGTTGGGGATTTATTCAAAATTGAAGGCATACTGAACCAGCATGGCTACCACAGCATCTTGCAGCGGCATGCTATTCCATCCGGTTTGCATTTAGTTGGACCATCATTTATTTTTCAACAGGACAATGACCCCAAACACACCTCCAGGCTGTGTAAGGGCTATTTGACCAAGAAGGAGAGTGATGGGGTGCTACGCCAGATGACCTGGTCTACACAGTCACCAGACCTGAACCCAATCGAGATGGTTTGGGGTGAGCTGGACCGCAGAATGAAGGCAAAAGGGCCAACAAGTGCTAAGCATCTCTGGGAGCTCCTTCAAGATTGTTGGAAGATCATTTCCGGTGACTACCTCTTGAAGCTCATCAAGAGAATGCCAAGAGTGTGCAAAGCCGTCATCAAAGCAAAAGGTAGCTACTTTGAAGAACCTAGTATATAAGACATATTTTCAGTTGTTTCACACTTTTTTGTTAAGTATATAATTCCACATGTGTTAATTCATAGTTTTGATGCCTTCAGTATGAATGCACAATTTTCATAGCCCTGAAAATACAGAAAAATGTTTAAATGAGAAGGTGTGTCCAAACTTTTGGTCTGTACTGTATATATACACTACTGTTCAAAAGTTTGGGGTCATTTACAAATTTCATTATTTTTGAAAGAAAAGCACATTTTTTTTCAATGAAGCTAGCATTGAATGAATCAGAAATGCACTCTATACATTAATGTGGTAAATGACTATTCTAGCTGCAAACGTCTTGTTTTTATTGCAATATCTACATAGGTGTATAGAGGCCCATTTCCAACAAGCACCACTCCAGTGTTTTAATGGTACATTGTGTTTGCTAACTGTGTAAGAAGGCTAATGGATGTTTAGAAAACCCTAGAAAACACTTGCACAAGTATGTTAGCCCAGCTGAAAATGGTTTGGCTGATTTGAGAAGCTATAAAATTGACCTTCCTTTGAGCTAGTTGAGAATCTGGAGCATTACATTTGTTTGTTTTATGAAACTCTCAAAATGGCCAGAAAAAGAGAACTTTCATGTGAAACTCGACAGTCTATTCTTGTTCTTAGAAATGAAGGCTATTCCATGCGAGAAATTGCCAAGAAACTTGAGATTTCCTACAACGGTGTGTACTACTCCCTTCAGAGGAGAGCACAAACAGGCTCTAACCAGAGTAGAAAGAGAAGTGGGAGGCCACGCTGCACAACTGAGCAACAAGACAAGCACATTAGAGTCTCTAGTTTGAGAAATCGACGCCTCACAGCTCCTCAACTGGCAGCTTCATTAAATAGTACACGCAAAACGCCAGTGTCAATGTCTACAGTGAAGAGACGACTCCGGGATGCTGGCCTTCAGGGCAAAGTGGCAAAGAAAGCGCCATATCTGAGACTGGCTAATAAAAAGGAATAGATTAATATGGGCAAAAGAACACAGACATTGGACAGAGGAAGATTGTAAAAAAGTTTTATGGACAGACGAATCAAAGTTTGAGGTGTTTGGATCACACAGAAGAACATTTGTGAGACGCAGAACAACTGAAAAGATCCTGGAAGAGTGCCTGACGCCATCTGTCAAGCATGGTGGAGGTAATGTGATGGTCTGGGGTTGCTTTGGTGCTGGTAAAGTGGGAGATTTGTACAAGGTAAATGGGATTTTGAATAAGGAAGGCTATCACTCCATTTTGCAACGCCATGCCATACCCTGGGGACAGCGCTTGATTGGAGTCAATTTCATCCTACAACAGAACAATGACCCAAAGCACACCTCCAAATTATGCATGAACTATTTAGGGAAGAAGCAGGCAGCTGGTATTCTATCTGTAATGGAGTGGCCAGCGCAGTCACCAGATCTCAACCCCATTGAGCTGTTTTGGGAGCAGCTTGACCGTATGGTATGCAAAAAGTGCCCATCAAACCAATCCAACTTGTGAGAGGGGCTTCAGGAAGCATGAGGTGAAATTTCTCAAGATTACCTCAGCAAATTAACAGCTAGAATGCCAAAGGTCTGCAATGCTGTAATTGCTTCAAAGGGAGCATTCTTTGACGAAAGCAAAGTTTGAAGGAGAAAATTATTATTTCTAATAATCATTATTTCTAACCTCGTCAATGTCTGGACTATATTTTCCAATCATTTTTCAACTCATTTGATAAATAAAAGTATGAGTTTTCATGGAAAACACAAAATTGTTTGGGTGACCCCAAACTTTTGAACGGTATTGTAAATCTGATTTTGTGTATGCACATATCAATCTGTATATACACTGCTCAAAAAAATAAAGGGAACACTCAAATAACACATCCTAGATCTGAATGAATGAAATATTCTCATTGAATACTTTGTTCTGTACAAAGTTGAATGTGCTGACAACAAAATCACACAAAAATCATCAATGGAAATCAAATTTATTAACCAATGGAGGCCTGGATTTGGAGTCACCCCCAAAATTAAAGTGGAAAAACACACTACAGGCTGATCCAACTTTGATGTAATGTCCTTAAAACAAGTCAAAATGAGGCTCAGTATTGTGTGTGGCCTCCACGTGCCTGTATGACCTCCCTACAACGCCTGGGCATGCTCCTGATGAGGTTGCGGATGGTCTCCTGTGGGATCTCCTCCCAGACCTGGACTAAAGCATCCACCAACTCCTGGACAGTCTGTGATGCAACGTGACGTTGGTGGATGGAGCGAGACATGATGTCCCAGATGTGCTCAATCGGATTCAGGTCTCGGGAACGGACGGGCCAGTCCATAGCTTCAATGCCTTCATCTTGCAGGAACTGCTGACACACTCCAGCCACATGAGGTCTGGCATTGTCCTGCATTAGGAGGAACCCAGGGCTAACCGCACCAGCATATGGTCTCACAAGGGGTCTGAAGATCTCATCTCGGTACCTAATGGCAGTCAGGCTACCTCTGGCAAGCACATTGAGGGCGGTGCGGCCCTCCAAAGAAATGCCACCTCACATCATTACTGACCCACTGCCAAACCGGTCATGCTGAAGGATGTTGCAGGCAGCAGATCGCTCTCCACGGCATATCCAGACTCTGTCACGTCTGTCTCATGTGCTCAGTGTGAACCTGCTTTCATCTGTGAAGAGAACAGGGCGCCAGTGGTGACTTTTCCAATCCTGGTGTTCTGTGGCAAATGCCAAGCGTCCTGCACGGTGTTGGGCTGTGAGCACAACCCCCATCTGTGGCGTCGGGCCCTCATCCCAACTTCATGGAGTCAGTTTCTAACCGTTTGTGCAGACACATGCACATTTGTGGCCTGCTGGAGGTCATTTTGCAGGGCTCTGGCAGTGCTCCTCCTGTTTCTCCTTGCACAAAGGCGGAGGTAGCGGTCCTGCTGCTGGGTTGTTGCCCTCCTAAGGTCCCCTCCACGTCTCCTGGTGTACTGGCCTGTCTCCTGGTAGCGCTTCCAGCCTCTGGACACTACACTGATGGACACAGCAAACCTTCTTGCCATAGCTCGCATTGATGTGCCATCCTGGATGAGCTGCACTACCTGAGCAACGTTTGTGGGTTGTAGAGTCTGTCTCATGCTACCACGAGTGTGAAAGCAAAACCAACATTCAAAAGTGACCAAAACATCAGCCAGAAAGCATTGGTACTGAGATGTGGTCTGTGGTCCCAACCTGCAGAACCACTCATTTATTGAGTGAGTCTTGATAATTGCCAATAATTTCCATCTATTGTCTATTCCATTTGCACAACATATATATATATATATATATATATATATATATTATATATATTTATTTATATGTGTAGTGGAGAATATTGCCATATAAAACGGTGTAAAAGCCCTAGACAATTCCCCTATGTAAGAGCCCATTTTAAGATCGCATTGTATACGGATTGCATATGGAAGTCACACGGATGTCATATGGATGCTTGGTTAGAAAATCGCATAGCAATCGTATGGCACTCGCATGACACTCGTCCATTTTTTTTGGTCCAGATATCGGAAATTTTTTTTTCACACATGTGGGTATGAGCCCTAAAAAGTGTTGTGTACACTGCACCCGTTGTCTTTTTACAGAGTTAACAGAACAAAAGCTGAGTGGAAATGTGGCACCCCTGAGGGTTCAGTCGCCACAGAGGTACTGCATCTCACCCAGAGGTGTGGTATCTCACTCTCAGGTAAGGAAGGAGTACTGCCCGGGACCCTAACACCTGCATCCAACACTACACTACTCCAGACCAGCAGGAGGGGTAAGATGCGTCGCTTTCCTGCTGAGCCCTGTCCCTGGCTGGAGTGGGGGGAACCAAAGTAGGGGGAACCATGTAGTGGGTGTGGGTGGAGTAAGTAAATCAGGGGAGCACTTGTTAGGGATAGTATATAGAGAGAGGCCATCTTGAAAGGACAGATCAGTCTGAGAGGAGAAGTACAGGGAGCAGGAGCTCTGTAGGAGCTCTGCTCTGGAGGAGGGCCTAGCCAGAGAGGCCCAAGAATGGAGAGAGATAGAGGATCAGGAGAGGCTCCAGGAACGTGGAAGGGACCCCAGGGTACGGGAAGTGCTGGAGGCCACCCGTACTCCCGAATCTACCGGGAGGTGGAGGGGTCAGGTCGCACAGAGGGGACCGGTCCCTAAACTAGCAGAGTTCTTTAAGCCTCAACTAGGAAACCGGAGGCTGCAGTATTTCAGGTACTGCAGCCACAAGCCACATCTGTCTCACCAAGAAGGTGGCCATAGAGGACCCAGGGGATAGAAAAGACGTCGCCCGGCAATGTCCACGGTCACTGGATTGGGACACTAGGTGTGAGGTGCAGGGAGACGACCAGAGGGAATACACAGAAGGGGGTCCCGTTACGTACTCCGGAGAGACCTGGGAGTTTGCTGAACCCCTCCCTGAGTGAGCACAGAACGCCGTAGGAAGTTACTCTAGTACTGGTAACTGGAAGTTTAAGAAACCCTGAGGACTGCATCTTACTGTCTCTGTGATCATTATCTGTGCCATCTTCTGCACTACACCATAACAGCAACATCTACACTGCCCTGGAGCTAAGCTCTACCTGTGGAGAGCTAAACCAATTCTGCTGCTTTTACACCAGCTGCAGAGGACCTGCTCCGCAGCGGCGGCTCCCTTTAGCCGCATACCACAGGTGGCGTCACAAACTGTATATAAAAACTATAAATCCCCTGTAAATATCCCCCTTTTGATTGACTGCCCTGGGTCACGGACCGGGTCACCACCACTGTGACATCTCCCCTAGCAACGACCGGCCCGGCACAGAGTACCCCAAGGCCCAGGGGGCGCATCAGAAACACCAATTTTTTGAGAAATTTTGAGTTGGAGGATGATGAAGAGTATGTGCACACAACATCTTTTTCAGGCAGATTTCACCCAGAATCCACATGTAAAAGCAAGCTATAACATGAACATAATGCACATCAATGTCAAAACCGCATTGCTGGGCAAATATTCCATTTTATGTTACTTCTTTTATCCGCTGCAGGGTTTGGAAACCCTGAAGCAGTTAAAAGAAATGACATGCTCTGCTTGTAAGCCCCCCACTCTCTATACTTCACAGTTTAAAGTGGAAGCCGCTAGAGACCAAGCCGCCTCAGGTAACTGCCAGTGGTCAGCTTTGCCGAGGATAACGAAGTGGCTGTGCCAGCATCTAAATGACACACATAGAGTTTATGCTTCAGTTTCTGCTAAAAAAACCTCAGTATGCACATACCCTTACAATTTACATCTAAGACAGTCTTATTGTCGCTCCATGCACAATAGGACCATAATGAGTCTTAAAATTCTCAAACGGTCCCTAAAGAGTACCTCTCGATTTATTTTTAATTTGGGTCCCAATTCAGATATCTGTGTTTCATGTACAGTATGTGTCTATCCCTGGTTTTTCTCGGATAGAATATGTACCCATTATAGACTATGAGGCTATTCACATGTCTGTGCTTTTTTAGCCCACAGTGTGTTAGTGTAAAAATCATGGTGAGATGTATATTTTTTAGCAGCGTCACAGATGAAAAGTATTAATACAAGTCTATGGGTCTGTGAAAATCACGAATGGCATCGATGCAGTTCTTGTGGTGTCCAAGATTAACATTGTAATGTAAAAGATTTGTAATTTATTTAATTATTTCATTATCCAAAAGTGAAAATCATTGATGAAATACTGATATTGACCAAACACTGATGAAAATTAGATCCAAAACACTAATGACCATTATTTATGCATACGTGAACAGACATCTGAATGAGGACTAAGGGGCCTAGGCCATCTCATGAAAAACAACCCCATAACATGATCACTCCTCCACTAAACTTTACCGTTGGCACAATTCAGTCAAGCAGGTAGAGTTCTCCTGACATTGCCAGAAAAAAAATATTTATTTTGTCGGCAAATAAGGGATCTTAAGCGCACCCTTGGCATGGCCAAGTGCTTAGTATGCAAATTGAAAGGGCTTAACAGTGTCCTGAGACTTTGTCCATGCCAAGTGTGCACCCAGGCCCAATCATTTGCATATGAAATAAATCGTTTTTTTTCTGGAAACTAAACCACTAAGATCTATACTAAGAATACCTACATAAGTGGTTTAATTAGAATATGGAGGTTGAAAGACTTCCTTTAATATCTAGTCCATTCCTACCAGTGCAGCCGATTGATGGGAGTCTGGGTCCTAAGACATCGAACTGTTGCTCAAAAAGTTGCTCTGTTGAGCTTGGGCATTAGCATAGAGCGGTGTATGAGCTCAATAGAAAGTTTATGAACCCATACTATACTCTGTGTTCAGGCAGATAAAGTTTCTCTTGAGGTCTTGTACTGTACCGTTCTGTATACGTACACATGCAGGAGGTCAACACTTATGGCTGATGAGCATTGCAATGAAGAGAGTTTTTTTGAGCAATCAAGGCGATTTCAGAACTCGGACCTCTAATGGCTCTATATAAGTGAGTAAAATAAATAAATAAAATAAAATAAAATGGAAGATATCCTTTAATTTACTCAATTGCTCATTGTAAGGTAATTCTGCATGAAAATTTATAAAAGTATACCCTGAATCAGTAGCTACCTGCATTGCAAGTGTCACAGTTAGAAGCCCTAGGGTCAGAGCCATAAGACTATAGCCCCCCAAGAGTAGAACCCTTCTTCCAAAGCGATCAATCAGGAGACTCTAAGAGAGAGATACATGTCATTAGTTTACGTGCAAACTTCAGGCTATGACTATCATCACATACTGGCTAACTATAAGTACTACATGCATTTAATGTTACAGTATGGTTTCTACTTTGTAGCAACTTTTTACAATTATATGCCTGATACAAGATGCAAGACTAGATAACAATGTTATTCGACGAACTGAACACTTATTAGCGTGAGTTTACATATTTTAGTTTTGTTAGTTTTTGCCATGATTATTACAAAATCAACGTAAAAAAGTGCAGTAGTTATGCAAACCTATATAAAAACAATGAGGCTCCAAAAAAATTAAGTGATTTTCTGAAAAATTTCAGAAAACCCCCCATTAAACAGACATTTGTAAATTGATCTTTAGTAGATCTTTTCAAAAGTAATACAAATAAATACAATATAATGTGTTCTGGGAAACGGTACATGAAGTCATTCATATAGGGGCCGGTCAGCAAATTCAAAGTAAGTAACATACGACTTCGAGTGAAAAAGACTTACACAGATCATAGCAGAAACCAACTCAAAACTCCCGACTCCTAATGAAACATATGGAATCCGGTCCTCAGGGAAGCCGGCCTCACGAAACACGTCATATGCGTAGAAGTAAATCTGTTAAATCATGAGAAGATATACAGTAATTGTAGCGAAGAAGACACCATTTAGTCATATCTAGACCTGGACTTTGTATCATTGCAAATAATTATACAATGCAACAAATACGGAATGATTGTTGCATTATTCTTATAGCGCCCTGCTTTATGATTTGGAAAATGACCTTACAATTACTATTAGCAGCACCAGGATATGTTGGCATGTTGAGTATTTGGTGGGGTTTTGATGTAGATTTTTTTGCAGCATTTCTGTACCTATTAGTTAAACTAGGTTATTTTGGAATGTCATGTTTCCATAGTGGAAATGCACTAAAAACGCGACTGTGTGTTTCACCTGCAGATTTTCCACATCTAATGCAATTCTATGGTGGAAATCTACAAATAAATCTCAGCGTACCCGCGAGAGAAATTGACATGTTGTTTAAAAATTTCATCACATATCATTTTACACATAAAAAAATCACAATGGGCATGACATTTCTCTAAATCCCATTCTGTTTGCTGAAACTTTAAGACATTGCCTTTTTTTGTCCAGCAAAAACTCACCAAAAACTCATCATGGGAGCTTAACCTTATTCAGATCTCTTGATGGAATTTTCACTTCTAGAGAATTTTGCAGCAAATTTGCCATCGTGTGAATTTCCATAGGTGAGTTGGGGACATGATTTTGTGGCTCTGGTCACATTCTCAACTGTCATTGTGCGGACTGGAGAGCTGAGCAGTCTGTGAGGAAGGCGTCACTAATAAGTGCTGGAGGAGAAGCTGTAATACTAATATATCAGAAAGTCCCACAAAATCATGTCCTCAACACATTTGTTAACCTCTTTAATCTGATTTTAAGGGAGGTTTAACACATTTTTTGCAACCTTTTTGTGTGGCAAAAAAAGCTGCAGTCCAATGGTGGCTCTATTACAATTTTTTTACAGCTTTTACTTAGTTAAAATGCATTCAAAATAACACTCAACTGCATTAGCACCACTAAGTTGAAGACTGAGGATTAAGCCAATCATAGTAAGGAGTTGATAGCGATTTGAGTTGTCCCTTAATAGCTCCAAGACACCCATGCGTTTTACTTTCTTTTGGGTATTATTTTGCTCTTTCATCATTTCATCAATGACTGGTTGGTGATCTCTGTCTCCCCACAACTGTTTCAGGGCTTGAGAAAAAAAGAAAAGCTGTTAGACTATGTTCATGTTGTGGTAATGTGCACCGCAGCTATTTACAGACCAAACCACATGAATTTTACCAAGAATTGTCATGGCTTTGTGATACGGTTATTTACGGCTTGCTTTTTACAGGTGAAATGTTCGAAATTTTGCACTGTTAATAACATAATCACAAAATTGCTTTAGGCAATTGCCTGTATTTGAGTCAGTATTTTGCATCTGTGTTTTAAAGTCAAAAGCAGAAGCAGATCCAAAACATGGAATGGGTGCAGAACTTTATACTTTTTCTCTGTTATTTCCACTTTTGGTTTTGGGTTCTGATGCAAAATATTGACCAGGAGGGTTTTATATATACTTTTGGTGCATAATTCTTTACCACTAGGGATGAGCGAACCCATAGAAGTTCAGGTTCTGGTACCCAACCCGAACTTTATTCTAAAGTTTGTTTGGAGTACCAGAACTGTACCCGAAATTGAACCAGAACCTGAAACCCATTGAAAACAATGTGGTCCTTCCCCAGAACATTGCAACGGACTTCCGGGAGAAGTCCGTGTTTGATGATTAGCACCGGACACTAACTGTCCGCTATTTACCATCTCAAAGTGCCTTCCATAAATTTTATGCTCAAAAAGGTATCAACCACAAAACAATTGTTTTGATCCAGTCATGTTAATAAAAATCTAAAAAAAATTCAATGTCATTAAGTTGTTAATGAACCAATTACAAGTGTATGCCGGTGCATTAAAGGCCTCTTTCACACAATCATATTATTATACGTTCGTAATACAGATCTGCAATATTTATCTAGATGCATTAGCATTCAATCAGTAATCCTTCAGTATAGGATCCGTTTTTGCATCTGAATTTTCTTTTATTGTTATTTTTTTCTATTGTGCAAAAACAGATCCATTTTTCCTCAATAGAAAATAATGGTGTTAAGTGCAAATACAGATGCAAAAAATGTATCAAAAATTTTTGAAATTCTCATTAGATAATAATGCAATACTGATGCACACAGATTTTAAGCACTCCCCATAGACTTTAATGGGTGTATTCTATCAGTAAATTGGATCTTAGCATATCTTGAGTTTTTGGTTGGTTTACATTAGCACCTTAACTCCATCCATGTAAAACAAATGAAATACAGATGACAAACATTCTCATTTGAAAGCAGTAAATCGAGATACACACAATCTATGGGAACGTTCACGTGTTGAATTTGCAATATGAAATGCCACAAGTAATTACTATACGATCTGTGTTAGAATTTGGGTTTCAGCCACGGATATACAATTTGAATTGTCATCGATCTGCAGAAATATTTAGCGGGGCTGATCCACACGTGGCTATTCCACCATTTTCCTTGGATAATCCATTAGTATAGGTAGTATCAAATTTATTCTTGTGTTTTTTTTTTCCAAATATCTGCACTGAAATTTTCCATAGTGTGTGAATAAGGGTGGGTAACCCCATTGACATGCCTGGGGTACAGCTTGTCATTGGATTTACCTTTGCTCAAGGGCAACGCTCAGGACAGAATCTGAACCGAAATCCAACAGCACATCTCCTGCTTGTTAATGGTTTTTATGTAGCTACTACATACACTGTATGTCACAAGAGTATGTAGAAATTCATAGAGAATGATGTTTCCTGTACAAGTGGCCTCAATCACTTTAGCATGATCTTGCAATTTGATTAGACAGTATATAAGACTACTGTCATGATTCTGTTGTTAGATTACCCGGGGCCAGAGGCTCCTTCTCCATCCCTAACGCTAGGAGTGCCATACCAATCTCTGCTCCCCAGATTACTTCTGATGGTGAAGATGCTGGGGCCACGTACCTTTCTAAACTCCTGAATCAGCCCTATATCTGTCCTCCTCCCACATACAGGGAAGTGGGGAGGAATAATGTATGTATATACACAAACCAGACAAACAAGGAAGGACGCACAGGGATAAATGAAAATACCAATCATACAAATATGCACTCATAGACAACCCAGAGGATCACCAGGGAGAAAAGGAAGGGAAACTAAATAGAATAGGATGAGGATTTGCCAAAAGAGCTAGCAACTTTCAGAGATCAACATTCCAAATGCCTCTACCAACAACCGACACCTCTACTCCTCACCAGGCAGTACAAGACTTAACACTGGCAATCTAGATTGCCAGAGGCGAGTAAATATAGGTGAAGGGAGTGGCCAATACTGAACAGCTGAAATCATACAAGTTGGGAAACTTCAGAGACTCCAAGCTGAACAGATTAACCACTGCACTTTCAACAGAAACCTGCACCGTTTAATAATGAAGAAGTGCTTCTGATCGGTGTAGGAGTACATGAAATCAGCCGCTGCGGTCTTTTGACCCCTCTCTGTTGTGGTAAAGCCATGACAACTACAGCCATTGTCTGAATTATTCATGAAAACCGCAGAAGATGATCGTTATGATTAGAATTATGTGACCCGCGCATATAAAAATCACCTGTCTATTCTGCTTGCCAATGATTATTTCCAAGTTTTACTTTTAACTGTAACTATTGTGTTGAACTTACCTTTTAGGCAGCCTTCCTGGTCACCTTTTACTAAGAGCAAATAGGTTGGAGATTCTGGGAAGAAGGGCAGAGAACCCAGCTGAACAAGGGATGAAATGCTGCTACAGAGTAGAACTTGAGGCCACAAGAATTCTGTCCCAAATATCTCTCTGTGTAGAGACAAAGCCACATGTTATGAAGAGCAGTCCATAAACAGGCTTTTGGCAGGGATTAATGAGTACATATTTATTAAAACCAGTTACAATTGTGGCACCCCGATGTCTGGTTGCCACAGTGGCAGCAATGTCATGTCTGAGAGCAGGTGGGAGGTTCCCTGGTTGGGGACAATTAGCATGCAGCACCTCCTGTCTCAATCCAGGGAGGGGAGAAACCTGCCCTTTATAAACTGGATCTGGGGCAGGGTTAGAGAGTCCAGCCAGAGTTCCAAGAGTCCAGTGAAGCCAGAGACAAGTTCCAGTCTAGTTCAAGAGACAGGGACAGGTCAGCAGCAGCCTGAGGAGTCCCTGTAGGCAGAGGAAGAACACGAGGCCAGGAGGGGAACTAGCAGAGTTCGTCCTGACCAGAGACTTACTAAGCCGGACACTGGAGTCCAAAGCTGTGAGGGTTATAAGCCCAGCAGCAGAAAACCACCACGCAGGGGACTTCAAGTCCTCTGGTCCAAGGAAGCCCGGAGGCTCAGCCACACGAGAGGGACCACTACTGCCCTGGAGGGGTGAGAAGCACGGAAGGCCCGAGTCGCCAGTCATACGTGTGAGAACAACACGGTACACTCAGAGACGTGGGCTACCACTACACTACAGCAGGATAGCCAAGAAAGAGTGAAGTCAGCACGGTAGGCCTACAAACTCCCCCTGACCAGCAGGATTTCCCAGTTGATCTCAGACTGACCAGGCCTACATTGTTAACCTGTATTCCGGACGGGTCCCTTAATACCACCAACAGTAAAGACCCTGACTTGCATGACAGACTTCGTGTGGTTACTGCTGCTCCCCCGCATCATCATCACCAACATCCCTATACACTGCCCTGAGGCTACACTCCTCCCGTGGAGAGTTGTACTACACTCTGCTGCACCCACAACACCAGCCTCAGCGGTCTGCCCTGCAGTGGCAGTTCATCCTGACCGTAATCCACGGGTGGCGTAGTCGGACATTAGTATATAGACTGCCATTTAGTTTGACTACCCTGAGCCACGGGACCGGGTCACCGCCACGGTGACTACAACCCCCAGCATCTACAAAAAGGTCCGGTTCCGGGTTCCCCACGCGGCCCAGGGGGCGCGTCACAATCATTATCCTAAGGGCAAAGCTATGTATCATGTACATGGAGTTCATGTGGATAAATAATATAGACCTGCAAGCACTCCATATAGTATGATATGGTTCCTTTGCAGGGTACAATATTCTTCCTTAAAGGGAATCTGTTACGTCCTAGCTACCCTCTACACTGCCCCTATAGCATTGTTAGTGATGCAATATGCATCACTAACAAGCTTTTTCCATTAAAATTGGTGCAGCTACAATGATTTTATGATTTGTAATATACTTAGATCTACCTGCTCATTCAGTCATAGGTGTGTGATTACCAGCTTCACTGCACATGCGCTATGACACTCTATTCCCCACACTTGCGCAGTGAGGCTGTGTGACTAGCAGCTTCACTGCTCATGCGTGGGGAACATAGCGCGTCATAGCGCATGCACAGTAAAGCTGCTAATCACACAGCCTCACTGCGCAGGCAGCCGGACATCTACAAGTGCGTCTGCGCCCCACAATATCAGCGCTTGCCAGGAGCAGTATTCAAATATATGGGCAGCGCCAGCAGTGACTGAATGCTGCACCCGCCCATGACTGAATATTTCGCACCCCTGCGGGTCCAGTCGCCACAGAGGTACTGCATCTCAGCCAGAGGTGTGGTACCTCACACTTGGGTAAGGAGGGAGCACTACCCGGGACCCACACACCCACATCCAACACCACATCACTCCAGTAGGGAATGACGAGATTGCTTCTGAGGGAGAGCACAGTCCCTGTCCCTGTCTGGAGGATGGAACGAAGTAGAGGAGGTGGGTGGAGGAAGTAGTTTAGAGGAGCACTAAAGGAAGGACTGAAGGTAGAGGGGACCACATAGAGTGACGTGGATCACATGACAGAGAGTATAAAAGCAAGGGTAGAAACATCTAGACAGTTCCAGTCCTGGGTCCAGAGTCAGTAAGAGAGGATCGTTGAGGAGTAGGGTCCAGGCGGAGTGAGGGCCCAGTCAGAGGGGCCCAGTAGGAGAGTGAGGAGAGAGCACCGGAGCAGTAAGAAGGGCTCCAGAGAGAGAAAGGATCTTAGGGGCACGGGAAGTGCGGAGTCCACCTGTGCGCACGAGTTCACGCCGACCGTGAAGAGATCCGGTCGCAATAGGGGACCGGCCCCAGACTAGTTTAGGACTATAAGACTCAGCTAGCAAACCGGAGGCTGCGGTATCTCTAAGTGCCGTAGCCAAAACCACACACATTCGCTGAAAAGGTGGCCATATAGGACCAAGGGGACAGAGAGGACATCGCCTGACAAGGCCCAAGGCCACTGGCTCGGGACACTGTGTGTGAGGCGCAGGGCAGGAGGGCGAGATCCAGCGCAGACCCGGGAAGGTACATTAGAAGAGGGTGCCGATCAAGTGCACCCAAGTTATCTGAGAGTTGGCTGGATCACTTCCCTGGAGAACACAGGACTCGGTGGGCTGTTATAACCTGCTGGCAGTTGTAATCTGGAATACCATAAAAACTGTGAGTAAACACTTGAAAACTGCAACCCGCTGTATCCTAGACTTAATTGCTGCATCATTTGCCTTGCACTATAACACCAACATCCAAAAATCTCCTATTTAACTGCCCTGGGGCCTAGCTCTACCTGTGGAGAGCTGAACCATGTCTGCTGCGTCACCAACGGCCCCAGTGGATCTGAACAGCAGCGGCGGCCACCTATAGCCGCATACCACGGGTGGCGTCACGAAACATTATTTCCCCAATTGACTTTTCTGATTGACCGTCCTTGGCCACGGACCGGGTCACTGCCACTGTGACTACCCCAAAAAGGACTGGCCAAGCTACCGTGTACCCCACGGCCCCAGGGGGCGCGTCAAATATGACAAGCACACCCCTATGACTGAACGAGCAGGTAGGATCTAGGTATATTAAAGATTATAAAATCATTATAGCTGCACCAATTTTAATGGAAAAAGCTTGTTAGTGATGCACATTGCATCACTAACAATGCTATAGGGGCAGTGTATAGGGTAGCTAGGACGTGACAGGTTCCCTTTAAATTAATGGAACATGCCACACTTTTCCCATGGATTTTATATGGATGTGTGTCTCCATATAAAATCAGGGGCACACAGAGGTTCATTGTGGGTGACACCCCCCCAGAGCCGTGGGGTACTCGGCAGCCGGGCCTCTGGATGCCGGTGGGGGATATCACGGTGGCTGGCCTCGTCCGTGGCCCAGGGCGGTCAACAAAAAGGGGAATATCTATAGGGGATTTGTAAAGTTCGTGACGCCACCTGCGGTGCCTGGTAAGGATTACCAGCGCTGCGACAGTCCTCTTAGGCAGATGTTAGGACAGCTTATGATGGAACAGCTCCCCACAGGTGGAGCAGGCCTCAGGGCAGCATGGGAGAATGGATGGTGGAACAGGTGAGAGACGGCCAGGACGGTTCAGGGAGAAATGACACTCACACGGGGGTTCGCTTAGGTACCTTTACTGGTGTAGATGCAGGTATGGTCCAGGGTACTCGGTACGCAGGGTGCACTTCTGGACTCTCCCCAGTGAGCGGGTATAGGGCCTCTTGATCCATTGCTTTCACTTGCTAAGCTTCAGACCTGCCTGGAGCTAGGCCTGACTTTATTACTGTCTCTCTCTCTCTTGCACCTGCTGACCTGGTGGTAGGGCCTTCTCTTGGAGATCACTCTCCCTGGACGCTGGGGCCTCCGTGACTCCTAGCCCTGGTACGGTAGTCAGCGTTAGTCGACCTGGGACTTGTAGTCCTCCAGGTATCCGGTGGTCCCTACTGGCTATAAAGGGGCCCCGTATGCGCAGACCCGGTGTCCGGTGTATAGTTCGGGGTGAGCCTGGTACGCTCCTCTGCCCCCTCGTTGCTTCCTCTCCCCTCTCGCCTTTGGACACACTCAGGGCCCTCACTAGGCTTCAACTCATGCTGTAGGCCTTGGCTCGCCTAAGCACAGCAGCCTGCGTGCTGTTTCTTCACTGATCTCCTAGCGTCAGCACACTCTGACTACCCAACTCCACCCTCCAGTTTTTATATCCCTAATGGGGCTCCCTCTGGTGGTCTGAGGTGGTAGGGTGGAGGTGTGTGAATGTGTGAGGGCCTCTTGTGGAGAAGTCCATCCATGCACCCTACTGGGTTCTGTGGCACCCGTGCGCAGCAGGGCGCCACATGGGCCCATAACAGCCTGAAATGAGCACTAACACTGTTGTGCTGTGCTTGCATATTATCAGTGCTTACTTGAGTCCTACAATTTGTCCACAAAGTTTGCCCAGAGTTACAAATAAGGGTCCGGTTGCATTGATGAAACCACGCAACTTTCGAGGAGCAATTTCTCCGGCATACTGTGCATGAATATTAATTCCCAAACCTAATAATGAAAGAGACAAAATATAGTAAGTGTTGATTATAGGATACAAGGAAAAAAGAGAGCAAAATAGGGCATTATCCAGACAAAAAGTGTTTTGTGGTGTGGTACGAGTTGGATCTCAGAAAAAATAGGTCCAGCTGCTGCTGCTCCGCTGGTTGGTAGACCAAACGTTGAAATCAAAATGGTGCTGAGAGGCGGCTATGCTGTGCTGCTGGTGTCTCACTGAATCTGGACGTCCAGAATAGATTTAGATTGGTACTGTGGTTTATTCTCAAAGCTTTTCAAAGTACAATTGACATCTTCATCAGGAGAACCACAAGATTCACTTGGGGTTCTCCTGATGAAGAAGTCAGATGTACTTTAAAACATGTTTGAGAATAAACTGTAATACCTATTCTACTAATCTAAATCTATTCTGGACGTCCCGATTCATTGAGAAGCCAACAGCGCAGCATAGCTGTCCTTTACACACCATTTTGAAATATAGTAAGTGATACTTTTTCATCCTCAATGACATTACTTCGCTATTGGATACAGAACTGCAAAGGCTGTTGTCGATTAACACCTTCATGACATTTGACGTGCTTGTACATCAAAAGTTGTGTCCCTGCCTTTGATGCAGTATCACATGCTGAGTCTACATCTTTTCCCACACATGATGGCTGATTAAATCAGCCATCATGTGACTTTAACAGCTGAAAACCTGTTAAAGCACACTGTGAGAGATTTAACATGCACTGGCTGGGGCATGTAATTCCTACTCTCCCAATGGCGAATTGTTTTTCTTACAAATTTCCAACCACTTAAATAAAAAAAACTAAACACGTTTATTATCTACGTACTCATACTGACCTGGAGAATATTTCCATGTCAGTTTTACCATATAGCGAACATAGTAAATAAAAATCCAAAAAACAGTTGTGGGATGACACTTTTTTTGCAATTTCAACGCACTAGGAATTTTTTTCTAGCTTTCCAGTGCATCATGTGATAAAATTAATGGTGTCATTCAAAAGTACAATTCGTCCCACAAAAAAAGCCTTCATACGGCTATATTGATGGAAAGATAAAAAAGTTATATTTTCTATACTTTTACATGGTCAGTTTGCTTTTCCCTTACTGAGAAATCAGTCTTTGAATTCATATGCAAATGAGGCTGTAGATCTGAAACCTATGTCATTCCAGCTCTATTCCCACCTCCTCCTGTTGAATTCAGACAAAGGAGTTGTCAGTTAAGCAGGAGTAGGTGTCACTGGGCGGGAAATAGAGTTGGAGTGACTGAGGCTTCAGATCTACAGCCTCATTTGCATATCAATTCAAATAGTTGATTTCTCAGAAATGACGAAAAAAATTGGTCATGTAAAAATATTGCTAGACTTGTCATGAAAGAGCTACAGGTGTATATAAATAGTTTGTGGGTGAAATCCTGCAGACAGATTCCCTTTAAAAATATAACCCCATGGATGGTAATACAGAGAAAGGATTGCACATTTTTGCATTGATATATTCTCATGATTGATGCTTCCTTCCTACTTGAGTGCAATCTATGTATGACATGTTATTTTATTACAGAAATTCTGAAACAGCAATCTGATCTTTATTGATTTATTTAGCACAAACCTGAGTAAAACCCAGAGAGGAAACGCGCAGCTACAATCATTTCAATACGGTCAACAGTCTGGCTGAGGCCCATGAGCACAGCACTGAGCAGCGGCAGCACTGCGATACACAGCTGGCACTTCCTCCTGTAGTAGAAATGTGAACAATAGTATAACATAGTGTGGATATATTTCACTATTTTCACTGGCCACTGGCGGAAGCAGTGACATGCCATCGAAGGTGGAAGAGACTCCTAGCTCTGTCTTGTGGCTCGGACAGCTCTGGATTTAGCTTGTATTTGACATTCATATATTTACAATATCAGTAAAAAAATAATTCTACACCACAGTTAGTCCAGTGCTTGCATAACACCATTCCCTAGGCTATATATCACCGTCACCCCTTGCCTTGGACAAAATTAGGTTAACTTATGAAACTAAATTGTGATTGCTTCCATTGACTGACAGCAAGCCGAAATCTTGAAAATGTTGAAGGCTTGAAACAAAAATGAGATTCGAAATTTTTCACCATTTTCTTTACATTAAAACTTTTTTTACTCTATTTTGCCCAAAATACAAATGTAGGGACTAGAATTATATTAGAGTTCTATTCTAGTTATGTTGCTGTCATCTCTACAATTCGGAAGAGTAAGCAGAGTAGTTGAAAAGTCATGTACTATAAACAATAAAAACAATAAATTCCTTTCCATAGCTATTATTATATAGTATAGATTATTATAATTATTGGGCACTCATAAAACAATAGATAAAATACAAATGCAAGTAGAAAAAAAAAAAAAAGTAAATGCTCAATTTCAGTCGCATTTTAAGACGGTCCACATTTACTTACTTCCCAAATCTTCCAGTTAGGTAGCCAGATGCAGTGGATCCTATTAGCCCACCGATGCTGAATACTGAAACCACCACAGACCATATCAATGTAAGGGATCCATCAGTGATTCTGGTCCCGTATCTTCTTATCCAAGTGTCATTGATGAACTGTTTGATAAACTAATGTGATAGTGACAATATATGAGGTCAGTAAAGGCTGAACTGGAAGACGGAATTAATAGAAATTATAGTCCAGACAAGCACCATCACAGTTCACTTCTCCTAGCACTCATTACTTTCTCCACATTGTACTCTGCATTTTTTGTTTTTAATCTTCATTGTATTGAAAATAAAATATTAAGCAACTTTGTAAAAGGTCTTCATTTTATTTATGCCTACAGACCCAATGCAAACCAGAGCATCTCCATGGTAACAGACAATAAATAAATAAAACCTGATTAGTTAGATCCTGTAGTCAGACTCCTGCACTTCTCTCAAGAGAAAAGGGATGAGACTAGTCGGCACGTGACTGCCCACCCGCATGGGTAATACCCGGGAATCATGATAGTGTGCGCATTGCACACTGTCATGACTTGGTTGTTTGCAGACTCTTCTTCCTAGACTAGACAACCTCTGTAATTTTTACTTTTTTAGTCTCCCTAGAGGCTTGAACCTGTGATAGTTTGATTTCTTGTACCGTATATAGCAATACAATAGTATTGCAGTGCAAAGTAAAATGATTAATCTCCTATGAAGCCCACTGTTGGGGTCCTTTAGTAGGTCCCCGACTGCCATGGCAACAAATAGTCTACCTATGACTGTCGTTGGGGGGAGGAGGCAATGGGCACTAGAACGATTAAAGTCAAAGCTGTACGTTCAGCAAACTATGCATAAATCAATAGTACAAGTGAATATAAGACATTTTGTTATATATATTTTCAGAGAAATCAGCTTGCTTCCCCAAATATCAGCCACTTCTTCCTCTCCCCTTTGCCTCCTGAAAGCGGACTGCAGGCTCATTGCGGTGTTGTGTCATGTGACAATACATTCTATGGAGAGGGGAGGAGTGAGGAGCAGGGAGAGGAAACAGGCATAAGGAGACATAGAAAGATCATTGTAAACTTTCTAACAAGTATTTTATATCACCCCAGGATTTCACATGCATAAAAACACAGGACATCTTAAAAGTTACTTGAAAGCACGGTTACCCTAAAAATGCCATTGTCAAATGCAACCTAGTAAGAGATACCAAACTACCACGAATAGTGCCATAGTTATAGCTATAGAGCATCAATTGGAGCTATCTCTAAACACTGCTGTTAGTAGCACGCATAGTAGCAAACATAACACATCCGGCACCTGGTATGGTGAGAGCTCAGCTCCCAAACCCAATCTATACATCCACACCTGATGTGTAATATAAATTTACGTAACATCAGGAAGGGGTTAAACAATGATTGTAGTGGAGGTGCACATGCTAGATCTCTTATCGGGATCAGTGAAGATTCTAGAAGTCTCCTATCCTATGTACTGTATAGGTTATACTTTACAAACTTGGTACAATCCCATTGAAGGTTGTGTGTTGTCAACTAACTGGCCGACTTTCTAGTAGCAACTATCAAAATTGTAAATTTAATTCTGGGCACTAATAGACGCTATAATTCAGATCAGTACAAAATAAGAAATGTGACTCATATATACAAAACTTCAAAAACTTTAGTCTGGATTATATTAAACCGTAAAATTGTTTTCAAAAGTGAACATGCACTTTATAACTAAATATGCACTATATAACTGACTTTAGGACATAAACTGACAAAGTTCTCTACTATCTACTTCAACGGAAAGCCTAAGGCCAATGCAAGTGAATAGGTACAGTACATGCACTATGAAAAACTATGCGCTATTGCACTAGTGGAGTAAAATTTATATCAGTGAAAAATGAAGAAAGATGATTGTTCTCACCGGAGAAGGAGAATTAAGCACTGATAGGTGATAACCATACTGAAATGTACCGCCAATGCCCAACACAAACAACATCAGGAATAGGTTTCGGTGCTGCACCTGAATAGTAAAGAAGAGAAGCACTGTAATACTATGATAGTATGGAAATATAGTGATAAGTTACTTTCACACATTAATATTGGGGCACGTTCATACATTGCAGATTTACTGAAGATTTTCTCTTTCAATTTGAGTAAGGAAAATACATTTGCAACATGTCAATTTTATGGGGTGAAATCTGCAGCAAATCTGCTTAAGAATCTGAACGGATTCTGATGCAAGCCAAAACCTGGGTACTTTACTGAAAAAACTATAATGGAAAGAATTGTATAGTTTTGTCTTACAAATGCTGAGGCAAAAACCGACCAAAATACTGACATGTGAAGGTGGCTATGGGCAGTTTTTATACAATCATATTTTTCAATAATAGTAAATCAGTTATTGTCCATCTATGAGAGCTCATTTAGACATTCAACAAATTATATGGTTTTCACAGATGCCACTCATACCTATGATAGTTTATGGGCCATTCACATGTCTGTGATTTTTCGAGGGTAGAATCAAAATTGGCAATGCAACTCCATGGGTCCATGAAAAACCGGACCAAACTCGGATACCATTTTCACAGACTGTTAGAAAGGAAAAGGTGGAGAAAGGTTTTTTTCACTCTATGTATGAGAAAGACTGATGACACTTGGCCCACACCCTGATCAAACTCTCATCAAAGTATGATCAAAATAATCTGTCCACTTTTCTTATACATTAGAAAAACGGATGTCTGAGTGAGGCCTAAGGCTAAGTATATACTGCGTCTTCTCTTAGCCCACAGTAAGTGTTGGAAGCTTTTCCAAACATATACTGTAACATTCCCATAGGACATAACTCACCAGACGAAGGCCAAAAGCACGATCTTTCAGTTGTCCTAAAGTTTAAATTACATTTAGCATTTTTCAACTATCTTTTGCAGCCAGTTTAAAGAGTGGATGTTGATATTTCCATTACAATGTTTTCTCTGCTTAGATTTTATTCCTGGTTTAGGCTTATAACAGGAGAAAAAGAAAGGAGCTTGCCAAAATACTTTTTGTTAAATTAGAATTTTTATGAGATTGGACTAGAGGCCAAATAGAAAAGGCAACATAATGGCCAGCTATCCAGCCACCTCCCTTGTAGGACCTACAAACAGGACTGAATGTAAGAATTGAGAGGGGAGGTCATCCATAATTTCAGATAAATTCTGATTGAATATTCAGGATGCGTTGGAAATGCACCCAATAAAATGATAATACAGATGGGATGTAGGAGCCTAAGGCTATGTTCACGCTAGGCATTTTTTCAGTGTTTTTTTCTGCAGCAAAACCTGATCTCTTGGCAGGGAGGAAGCTCCGTCAAAAATGGAGTTTTGGTACTATTTTCGGTGTGTTTTTCATGATCCCAAACTTCAGCTTTGCTTCCACCACAGAAGCATGAACACAGGTCACCAATGCAAGACATATGTGAAACCATATTAACCAGAATTACAAATGTAACAGTGGGGGGAGGTGAATTGTTCAGTAATAGTTTTTCTAAGACACTGGCAGTGCATTGAGTTTGTAGGACACTATTTATTTTCACATTATGGTCTGCCATTGAGTTGCTCAGAGATTGTTCAATTTCACACCTCTGTGGGCCACAGGTATTGTTCAATCTCACACCTAGGTGTGCCAATGTTTACATTTTTACACATCACTACTTTAATTAAAATGTCCTAATCCAAATTGCCATCTCAGGTGACCAAGACAAGATGGTAAAATCACTTGCTTTTTTTCACTAAAAACGCAGTAAAACCTGATAGCTATGTTCACACTGCATTTTTCAGCATTTTTTCACAACCCATTACTTTCAATGGCTGAAAAAACGCAGTAAAAAAATGCTGAAAGAAGTGACATTCTCTATTGTGCAAAAAAACATGCAAAACACAAAATACTGATGACACAAAAACCAATGTGTGTCCATGAGATTTCTGAAATCTCATAGACTTTGCTGTTACTTTAAAACACATGAGAAAATTTGCATAAAAATGCTTAAAAAAAGCTGAAAAAATGCCTAATGTGAACATAGCCTAACAGTTTACATACGTATTATATAGTACTCACCAGCTCTGAAGCCATGCTGCTCATGGTTATTGCCACTGAAACTGTCTTCTCTCCTGGTAGTCAATTGATTGTCCTTAAAATGACAACTTCATCTCTGGGCTAAGGCGACTAGATGACAAGTGACAGTCTGATGGTAGCAAGGAGTTAGAGAAGGTTTTAAGGCACCTACTGACCACATGGCAGAAGACAGAGAGAGGTATGGAGTATGACAAAACATTAACAGCCATTACACAGAAAACATCAGATGGTCAGTGAACCCAAAACTCTGCTAAGCAAGTACAGTACATTGATGCGGAAACGGAGTGATGCGACTAGGATTTGACAAAGGATGGCAGTAATTATAGTACTGATCTCTCTACCCATTTGTCACTATGACACTGTTTGACTCACATTTCTTAAAATAAACAATTATGGTGATGATGGTAAAAGCTCTGTATTGATAAGTATACTAGTTAAATGGTGAAAAGTTTGTATAAAAGATTTGTCCAGTTTTCAAATAGCCTATTATGAAATTAGTAGAGAAAAGTCCCATGGTTGAGACCCTTATATATCATCTAGAGCAGCTGCAAAGAGTATCCATAAGTGTTGAGAACCTGGCAAGTGAAGTCTGTCATCTTGTTGTAACAGCTGATTATAACTAGGCCATGGACAATAAATATGATAATATATAATAATAATAATATTTTTTTATTTTTATAGCGCCAACATATTCCGCAGCACTTTATAATTTTAGGGGGGACTTATACTATCAATACAGAATAAGTATATCTCATATCAAAAGGAGTGAGGGCCCTGCTCGCAAGCTTACAGTCTATGAGGAAATGGGGGAGACACAAAAGGTAAAATGTACATATATTATATAATGCAGCCTTGATATACTAAATAGGATAAATAATAATACATGGACTGGTCGCCAACCAGTATGTGTACAGTCCTGACCGAGGCTATTAACCCCTTTAAAGCCCATGACGTACTAATACGCGTCTGTGCCCTGGGACTTAAGAGCCTGACCCGTATTAGTACGTCATCGCGATCGCGCACGCACTCAGGCTGTGCGGGCGCTATCGCCGCCGGGTGTCAGCTGATTGTCACAGCTGACACCCGGTACTATGTGCAGGGAGCGGTCCCGCACTGCTCCCGGCACATTAACCCCCGCAATGCTGCAATCGAAGTCGATCGCAGCATTGCGGTGGCTAAGGGGAGGTGATCGGCATACTCACCTCCTCTTCAGGCCTCCAGCGCTGTCTGCCGCGGCTTCCCGGGTGTTGCCATGACGACCCGATGTCGTCATGACAACATCCGGGTCACCAGACAGCAGGAAGATTTTTTGGTCATGCGCAGTGCATGACCAAACAATCTTCTCACTGTGAAGCGCTGACAGCCTGCATGGCACAGGGATGGTGCTCCATCCCTATGCTATGCAGGCGATCAGAATAAAAAAAGTGAAAATCCCAGAGTGGGACAAAGTAAAAAAGTAAAAAAAAACTCTCAGAAAGTGAAAAAAAAATATTGTAAAAATATTTAAAAAAAATAAAAAAAATAATCCACCCCAAAAAAAAATACAATATACCAATCAATAAATATTATTATGAAAAAAAACCCAAAAAACAATAAAAGTACACATATTTAGTATCGCCGTATCCGTAATGACCTGACCTATAAAACTGTCCCACTATTTAACCCCTTCAGTGAACATGGTAAAAACAAAACAAAAAAAAAACAAGCAAAAAACAATGCTTTATCATCATACTGCCAAACAAAAAATGGAATAACACACGATCAAAAAGACGAATATAAATAAAAATGGTACCGCTGAAAACGTCATCTTGTCCCGCAAAAACAAGCTGCCATATAGCTCCATCATCTGAAAAATCAAAAAGTTATAGCTCTCAGAATAAAGCGATGCAAAAAATAATTTTTTCTATAAAATAGTTTTTATTGTGTAAAAGCGCCAAAACATAGAAAAACTATATAAATGTGGTACCGCTGTAAACGTACCGACCTGAAGAATAAAGCTGCCTTATCAATTTTACCACACGCGGAGTAGAATAAAAAAAAAAAAAAAAAAAAAAACAATTCCTGAATTGTTGGTTTTTGCTTATTCTGCCTCCCAAAAGCTGGAATAGAAAGTGATCAAAAAATGTCACGTGCCTGAAAATGGCACCAATAAAAACGTCAACTCATCCCGCAAAAAACAAGCCATCACATGACTCTGTCGGCCAAAATATGGAAAAATTATAGCTCTCAAAATATGGCGATGCAAAAACTAGATTTTACAAAATATGTGTCTTTTAGTGTGTGACAGCTGTCAATCATAAAAACCCGATATGATTCTGGTATCGCTGTAATCGCACCGACCCGAAGTATAAAGTCGTCTAATCACTTATACTGTAAAAAATAAACGCTAGGGCAGGGGTTGGGGTTGTGCTAATGTTAGGGTTGGGGTTGTTTGTTTTTTTTCAAAAAAAAGATGACGATATGGCGACTAGTGTTGAACGCAAGTGCTCGCTACTTGAGTTTGAATCGGGTGCTCAGGTAAGCATTGAGTCTCCGCCCCATATGCTTCGCGGCCAAAAAAACTCGTGGGGATTGCCTGCCATGCACGAGCGATCCCCGCATGTTTTTTTTGGGGTGTCTAATAACCGTGAAACATGCGGGCTTGGACTCGAGCATTTCACTTGAGCACCCGTGATACATGGTGCATACCTGAGTACCCGATGCAAACTCAAGTAGCGAGCACTTGCGCTCAAGACTAATGACAACTTATTCAATATGATGACCTAATGTCATCAAATTCTGTGTCGTACCTCTGGGTTCAAAATGTTCACTATACTCCTTGATAAAATCCTTGAGGGGTGTAGTTTCCAAAATGGGGTCACTTGTGGGGGTTTTCAACTATTTAGGCACATCAGGGGCTCTCCAAACGCGACATGGCGTCCGCTCTCGATTCCAGCCGATTTTGCGTTCAAAAAGTCACACAGTGCTCCTTCCATTCTGAACTCTGCCATGCGCCCAAACACTGTATTTTCCCCACATATGGGGTATTGGCGTACTCAGGAGAAATTGCACAAAAGTTTTTTGAGTCCATTTTCTCCTCTTACCCTTGTGAAAATAAAAAAATTGGGGCTAAAACATAATTTTTGTGGAAAAAGTTTGATTTTTTTATTTTCACGGCTCCATGTTATAAACTTCTGTACAGGACTTGGGGGTTCAAGGTGCTCACCACACATCTAGATAAGTTCGCTGAGGGGTCTAGTTTCCAAAATGGTGTCACTTGTGGGGGGTTTCCACTGTTTAGGCACATCAGGAGCACATCCGCTAATTATTCAAGCAAATTTTACAATCAAAAAGTCAAATGGCGCTCCTTCCCTTCCGAACCCTGCCGCGCGCCCAAACAGTGGTTTTCCCCCACATATGGGGTATCTGCTAACTCAGGAGAAATTGCACAACAAACTGCATGGTGCAATTTCTTTTGTTACCCTTATGAAAATGCAAAAGTGGGGGCTGAAAAACATTTCTGTGGGAAAAATGTGAAAATTTTATTTTTACGGCTCAATGTTATAAACTTCTGTGAAGCACCTGGGGGTTCAAGGTGCTCACCACACATCTAGATAAGTTCCCTGAGGGGTCTAGTTTCCAAAATGGTGTCACTTGTGGGGGGTTTCCACTGTTTAGGCACATCAGGGGCTCCCCAAATGCAACATGGCGTCCGCTAATTATTCAAGCAAATTTTACATTCAAAAAGTCAAATGGCGCTCCTTCCCTTCCGAACCCTGCCGTGCACCCAAACAGTGGTTTTTTCCCACATATGGGGTATCTGCTTACTCAGGAGAAATTGCACAACAAATTTTGGGGTCTATTTTTTCCTGTTACCCCTGCAAAAATAAAAAAAATTGGGTCTAAAGTAACATTTTTGTGAAAAAAAGTTAAATGTTAATTTTTTTCTTCCACATTCCAAAAATTCCTGTGAAGCACCTGAAGGGTTAATAAAGTTCTTGAATTTGGTTTTGAGCACCTTGAGGGGTGGAGTTTTTAGAATGGTGTCACTTTTGGGTATTTTCTGTCATAAAGACCCCTCAAAGTGACTTTAAATATGATATGGTTCATAAAAAAATGGTTTTGTAAATTTTGTTGGAAAAATGAGAAATCGCTGGTCAATTTTAACCCTTATAGCTCCCCAATGAAAAAAAATTTTGGTTCCAAAATTGTGCTGATGTAAAGTAGACATGTGGGAAATGTTATTTATTAACTATATTGTGTGACATATCTCTCTGATTTAAGGGCATAAAAATTCAAATTTTGAAAATTGCAACATTTTCAAAAATTTTTGCCAAATTTCCATTTTTTTCACAATTAAACGCAAGTAATATCGAAGAAATTTTACCACAATCATGAAGTACAATATGTCACGAAAAAACAGTCTCAGAATCAGGGGGATCCGTTGAAGCATTTCAGAGTAATTACCTCATAAAGTGACAGTGGTCAGAATTGTAAAAATTGGCCTGGTCATTAACGTGCAAACCACCTTGGGTTGTAAAGGGGTTAAGTGCATGGTTGGTATGAACCTGAAATTGAAGAAGATTTTAATATGGGGAAAACTGGGACGGACAGATAGTGTGTGGAGGCGATACGCCAGACTAAAGAAATGGGTTTTTAGGGTCCGCTTGAAACTGTGGATATTGGGAATTAATCGAACTGTCCTGGGTAGTGCATTCCAAAGAATTGGAGCAGCACGCGAGAAATCTTGGAGACGGGAGTGGGAAGTTCGGATTATAGAGGATTTTAGTTTTAAGTCATTGGCAGAACGGAGGGCACATGTAGGGTGGTAGACTGAGACAAGGGAGGAGATGTATGGCGGTGCTGAAGCATGGAGCGCTTTGTGGGTAAGCGTGATTATTTTAAATTGAACTCTATATTGGATGAGCAACCAATGCAATGACTGGCACAGGGAAGAGGCATCGGTGTAGCGGTTGGCGACAGTGGTCAACAAAATTTCTTGAGAGAGAGCTACGTTTATGTCTAAGAGAGAGTAACAAGGTTTTTGAGCCACATGTAGAACCCCAAGAGGAGTGACATCCATTTCTTGCCTCCATCCTCTCAAAATAATGACAGCCAAAAGCTGTCACACCGAGGCAGTATATTTACATCCAGGGGTTCCCACCACACTATTACATCCAGATTTATGCACCCACCTAACTGGCAGTATCATTCAATCTCATCCAGATCTGCTCTTCTGTGTGGGGCTTTTCACAAGTCACCATCTGCAGACCTGCTCTTCATACTTGATTGCTAGATCTAGTGCTAATGCACCAAGCTGGCAGACAGGCATGAGCCACACATCATGGGCACACGAGCCACAGGTTTAAGTCATTTAAGTCTTGAATGATTTGCATGCAGCAGATTTGTTGCAAACATTTCTTTTATTGTCCCATTAATCTGAATGGAACTTGCTGCAATGCATGAATTTGGTACCAAAAAAACAATGATTGGAACTGATTTTCCGCCACTCAAACCACCCTAAATAAAATGTTATGATTTATATGGATGTCAAATCCACATGCAAGTAGGAGACAGAATGAAGAACTGATGCCAATTGTTATTAATTTGTCATCAGTTTTCCAGTCAGGTTAGATCAGACGAGCGTATGAAAAATAATCCGAGTTTCATCTACAAAACTCATACAATTTTTTTCTAATTTACATCTTATTTTCATCCATGTGCCATCCATGTGGCTGTTTTTTATGCCGATGTGACATCAGTGTGACATCTGTGTGGGATTCATTTTCATACATTTACAATAAATAATGTACAAGATCAAATACAGTTTCCAAGGTTTATAATAGAAATGTATCTGTAAAAATAGGATGCCACTTGACTGATCCGTGTGGTATCCATTTTTTTTGTACACACACATAGACTGGAATATGTAAGTCTCATCCCAGACTTGGAAGGAAGTAGTGCATTATGCGATTTTTTTTCTCATGGACAATCGGCCCGAGATTTAAATCGTTCATCTGAACAACCCTATTGAATACCATGGGTCAGTGTGCTGTCCGAGTGCTATGTGATCAAAAATCGGATAGCACACATCCAATTTATACGCTTGTCTGCATGAGCACTAAGAGTGATGAAAAGCAGATATGAACCCAGCCCATAAGTGGTGGCTCCACCTATGATTAAATATGTAGAAATTCATCTTCTGTAGCTGTGTTCACACTTGTGGTTTTAAGTTCTATTTCTCTGCTCTTTTCTAGGAAGAGGGAAGCGGTACTTATGTGGAGTATAGATCCAAATAATAGATGACCACCGCATAGCACAGAAGTAGATGGATATACTGTGAAAACTCAAAGAGGCTGATACATCAAAGTGTTTACACTAGAAAACTGGCAAAAAAAACCCCACTTTAATTAGTTGCAAATTTTTTGCGCAAGTTGGGGTTGCACAAATATTTTGCAACTTTTGGCATTTTCAGGGAATGGGGATTCCAGCTCATTAGTCTTGCAGTATAATCCTTCTACGAGCACATGAGCTTGTCAGATGTTAATGGTGAAAAGATATCAGGCACTTCGTGGATGGAATAAAATCTTCAAATTGTAGTCTTAATCATGGCTGTCCTGTCTATATTTATGTTCCTGAAATAAATTTGAAGACTTTAGTCCACTCCCGGAGATATCTTTTCACCATTAATGTTTTGGTATTTTCAGTTTAAAGTAGCTCTGCCAAAATGGGCGCAGCTGGAGAAGAGCCAGGATGGGATATGGCTATGCCCACCAGTCAACTTCATGGAAAGTAGCTGTGTGTCTTATGCCAAAATGTTATTCCAGTCCGTGACAGGTGTAATATTTTTGGTGAGGTGCAATCCACTGATAAGATGCGGTAAATTTATTAAGTGGCGTGCGTCTCAAACTGAATTTGGCACATCTTATTCCTGCTTGCCGATAAGTAAGATTGGCATAGGAAATGCCAGTTTTAATGAACCAGGGCCATAGTATGATATTTCACAGTATGAGAGAATATACACATATGCAATAATATGAACCATATAGCCCAGGTAGGGTACCCCTTGAGAAGGGTTAATAAGATGGTGAAATTGGATTAAGTTTGCGTGGTGAGCCTGCACACCTTGCAAATAACTCATCATTCATCATATATACATACTGTATTTATACGTGCCTCAATGTGTAGTTATCTTGATGCAATGTGGCATGTTGTCCAGATTAGGCTTGCAAGCGCAACGATTTGGTGTTTGGGATTAAACTCGAAAGATAGTAATTCACATGTAATTCCAAAACAAGTAATATTCCACGTTCCTCGTGGTAAGCTGAATGTAAGTTTCTCTAGGACACTTTATCCGGTGGTGTCACTAGTTACCAGGTGTATGAGTTCTGGGAATTGACGTGCGATGTCACGCAGCTTGCGGCCAAAATCCGACGCGTTTTGGAAAATCTTTGTTTCTTTCATTAGGAAGTAGATCGGACCAGGCCAATTGTCAGTCCTAAATATGCTCTTGGAATTTTCTACGCAATCTAAGAATGCGGTATAAATATATTTATGTTTTAACAGATATTTATCAAATCAACTTTATTTTACTACATCAAAATACAGTACAGACCAAAAGTTTGGACACACCTTCTCATATAAAGATTTTTCTGTATTTTCTTGACTATGAAAATTGTACATTCACACTGAAGGCATCAAAACTATGAATTAACACATGTGGAATTATATACTTAACAAAAAAGTGTGAAACAACTGAAAATATGTCTTATATTCTAGGTTCTTCAAAGTAGCCACCTTTGGCTTTGATGACTGCTTTGCACACTCTTGGCATTCTCTTGATGAGCTTCAAAAGGTAGTCACCGGAAATGGTTTTCACTGGAACCCCATCAATCTGATATTGATAACCCATCTTAAGGATAAATCATTAATATCATAGTCCTGTACAACTCTTTTATCTGCTCATAGATTGACGTAATGTTGTGGTTTTCAACCTATGTAATTGCATTTGAATTTCTTGCCAATCAAAAGGAGAAAAAAAATAGGAGGCATTACTTATTGACTGACCCTCGTAGTTTTCAAATGAATGCAATATTAAGATTTCGGTTGTGTGATAGCTCTGGGCTATGCATTGCGCCTAGTGTATGTGTCAGATCCTCGTTTCAGAGCCAATTGATGAATATTATTATTATCTTGCAATATATAACAATTCTGCTCATATAGACAGTGTATGATAACAATGTGACGTAAAAGCGCAGCTGTTTGATGAGAGAATTTTTTCATTATTACATTGATGTATGCATGTTCCTCCTGTAAAGCTTGACCAATCACTCATTACATGAGTAGTAAGTGGAGGAAAGGTGTGACAAGTGACCTGCAATTGTAATAAGTAACTTTCTCAATTCTACCACATCAACGTGACTCAGCAAAGCAATTTATCCATCTCATATTCCTCTGTTAATATCCCTACCTGTAGTTCTAATGTCATGTCATGATGACCAGGGTCACAAGAAAAAACAGAGGAACCAGAAGAGCATATGTCTATGAAACAGATCAAATTAAAAGTATACGGCTGCAAGGCATGCATGAAACAATAGCAGCACTGTAGCTGGAAAAGTATTGTTGCCTTTTGCATTATAAATTCCTACAATTATTTCTAACTTAGGGCTTCTTTTTCATGTGATGTTGTGTCCCTCTAGTGCAGTCTCATAAGACTGTGACTGTTGCGGAGGGCCGAACCAATAGTCTGAAATTTATTTCTACCCAATATTAATATTAACATATTAATTATAATTATTTTATATTAATATTGTATCACTTAATATTGAGCAGAATTAAGTATGCTGACAGCCCCTATATACTGTACGAGCCCACACACAGCCCCTATTATACAGTATGAGCCCCCTCACAGGCCCTTTGTATACAGTATGAACCTCCACATAGCCCCCTGTAAACAGTGTGTCCTCACATAGCTCCTCTATTAACAGTATGAGCCCTCACATAGACCCATGTATACAGTGGGACCACACACATAGCCTCTCTATATACAGTATGAGGCCCCGTAAAGCCTCACTATATACAGTTTGAGCCCCCACAGTCTCCTATATACAGTGTGAGCACCACATAGCCTCTCTATATACAGTGTGAGCCCCCACTAAGCCTCCATATACAGTATAAGCCCTCACATAGCCTTTTATATACAGTATGAACCCCCACATAGCCTCATATATACAGTAAGAGAACTCACATAGCCTCACTATATATACAATGAGTCCTCACATAGCCCCCTAAATACAGTATGACTCCAAACAGTCTCCTATATGCATGCATACATCCCATACACATGAAAAAAAAAACAAAGCAACACATACTCACCTCGCTTCCATTCCCCCGGCACTCTGTTCCAGTGTCTGGTGCACTGACTCTCCACACAGCAGATGCAATGTAATAACATCATCCATCGCGTCTGCTGCTGTCTCAGTCACAGACACTGATTGATGGAAGAAGGAGCCGGTGGTTCCGTTCTCCACCAATGTATTCACTGCTGTCTGCATCCCGACATAGCAGTAACAGTGGGCAGACGGAAGGCGGGTGATGGCAGGATGCGGCCCAAGTCTGCTCTAGTGCTATAGTAAAACGCCTGGAGAAAACTGTAGAACTGATACTATAGTTTTCTATAAGATTGTTCACAGCATCTGGACCTTTGATGGAGCAGTTTGAGATGTGCCAGGTATAGAAAACCTGAAACTAAGTTGATATATATCATAAGAGCAGTGTGACAAAGTCACTGGTAAAGTGATGGAGGGGAGATATGTTTCCCTTAGGCTATTAGCTTCCATGAATTGAAACCATGAAATTTGCTCCAGCATGTTATTTGCTGAGAGGGTTAAACCTCCATTTTAAAAGGGAGTGTTTTTTTGTGAAAGACTATTGTGAAGGGTGGGAAGTCATTCTCTATATCTCCACCTCAGGGTGTGGTCTGGGGTTTAAATACACGGCCTACTGAGGCATTAGTTGTTCAGTGTATCTGGAGAGGCTAACTCCAGACAGGAGATGTGTGTTCTGCGCTAATCTGAAACCTGTGTTTGCTGGACTCTGAGCGAGTGGATCCCGGCTACCACAAGGACTGTGTTTGCTATCACCACTTTGTTTTGTTTTCCTGTTTTTGGCCAAAGGGCCGTGTTTGTTTTACTTCCCCATGGTTTATGCTGCCAGTCTAATAAATCTGGGAAGAATTTAAAGAGACAGTGTTCCTTTATACCTCTATGTGCAACCAAGTGAGCTGATCTACCACAGCAGATAAATACCTTGTACATTATTAAATAAATCTCTCAGACCTGATGAGTCTGGTGTAATTAACTTGACAATCTATATCAGAATGGCTGTATCATCCTGATTTTAAAATGAGCAATTAATGAATTAAAGCAGATCATTTTAATACTTGGCAACAAAAAAAGGATAATTTAGTTCCCCTCACATGAATATTTTAAAGTAAAAGATCAGGTCCAAGATTGATTTAACCCCTTTCTGGCTGACACCCGGTGCTATGTGCAGGGAGCGGTCCCGCATCGCTCCCTGCACATTAACCCCCGAAATGCTGTAATCGAAATCGATCACAGCACTCCGGTGGCAAGAGGAGGTAAGCGCGATACTTACCTTCTCTGCCGGCGTCCCGCGGCATCTGAGTCCGGTCCCGGATGTTGTCATGGTGACCGGATGTCATCATGACAGCATCCGGGTCACCAGGAGGCATGAAGTTACTTTGGTCATGCGCAGTGCGCGACCAAAATAACTTCTCCCTGTGCAGCGCTGACAGGCTGCATAGCACAGGGATAGTGCAGCATTCCTGTGCTATACAGCCTATCAGACTGCAAAAAGTGAAAGTCCCATAGTGGGACAATATGTAAAAGTAATAAAAATGTCAGAAAGTGAAAAAAAAAAATAGTAAAAATAATCAAAAAAATTAAAAAAACTATATATATATATATATATATATATATATATATATATATATATATATATATTGTAACCATAAATAAATAATCTTATGAAAAAAAATAAACCAATAAAAGTACACATATTTGGAATCGCCACATCCGGAACGACCTGACCTATAAAAATGTCCTGCTAGTTAACCCCTTTAGTGAACACTGTAAAAAAAATAAATAATCATCATACCGCCAAACAAAAAATGGAATAAAACACGATCAAAAAGATGAATGTAAATAAAAATGTCCCGCAAAAAACAAGCTGCCATACAGCTCCAACGGCCGAAAAATAAAAAAGTTATAGCTCTCAGAATAAGGCGATGCAAAAACAATTCTTTTTTCTATAAAATAGTTTTTATTGTGTAAAAGCGCCAAAACATAAAAAAAAATATAATTGTGGTACCGCTGTAAACGTACTGAACCGAACAATAAAGCTGCCTTATCAATTTTACCACACGCAGAACGGCATAAAAAAAAAATTCCTGGATTGTTGGTTTTTGTTTATTCTGCCTCCCAAAAATCGGAATAGAAAGCGATCAAAAAATGTCATATGCCCAAAAATGGTACCAATAAAAACGTCAACTTGTCCCGCAAAAAACAAGCCATCACATGACTCTGTCGGCCGAAATATGGAAAAATTATAGCTCTTAAAATATGGCGATACAAAAACTAGTCTTTGCAAAAAATAGGGTTTTCAGTGTGTGACAGCTGTCAATCATAAAACCCCGATATGATTCTAGTATTGCTGTAATTGCACCGACCCGAAGAATAAAGTCATCTAATCACTTATACTACACGAGGAATGGCGTAAAAAATAAACTCTAGGGTTAGGGTTAGGCTAGGATTAGGGTTGTGCTAGGGTTAGGGTTGTGCTAGGGTTAGGGTTGTGCTAGGGTTGAGCTAGGGCTAGGGTTGGGCTAGTGGTAAGGCTGTGCTAAGGTTAGGGTTGTGCTAGGGTTAGAGTTAGGGTTGTGATAGGGTTAGGGTTGGCTAGGGTTAGGGTTGGGCTAGGGTTAGGGTTGGGCTAAGGTTAGGGTTGGGGTTGCATTAGGGTTGGGGTTGTATAAGGGTTGGGGCTAGGCTTGTGTTGGGGTTGGGATTTTTTCAGAAGTAAAGAAAAAAAATAACGACGATATGGCGACTAATGTTGAGCGCAAGTGCTCGCTACTTGAGTTTGCATTGGGTGCTCGGGTATGCACCGAGTATAGCAGGTGTTCGAGTGACATGCTCGAGTCTCCGCCTCAAATGTTTTGCAGCTGTTATACAGCCAAAAAAACCTTGCCGGGATTGCCGGACATGCACAAGCGATCCCCACATGTTTTTTTTTGGTTATCTAATAACCGTGAAACATGCAGGGCAGGGACTCGAGCATGTCACTCAAGCATCCGCGATACTTGGTGCATACCCGAGTACCCGATACAAACTCAAGTAGCGAGCACTTGCACTCAAGACTAATGACAACTTATTCAATATGATGACCTAATGTTATCAAATTCTGTGTCGTACCTCTGGGTTCAAAATGTTCACTATACCCCTTGAAAAAATCCTTGAGGGGTGTAGTTTCCAAAATGGGGTCACTTTTGGGGGGTTTCCACTGTTTAGGCACATCAGGGGCTTTCCAAACGCAACATGGCGTTCGCTAATTATTCAAGCAAATTTTACATTCAAAAAGTCAAATGGTGCTCCTTCCCTTCCGAACCCTGCCGTGTGCCCATACAGTGGTTTTCCCCCAGATATGGGGTATCAGCATGCTCAGGAGAAATTGCACAACAAATTGCATGGTGCAATTTCTCCTGTTACCCTTATGAAAATGCAAAATTGGGGGCTGAAAAACATTTTTGTTGGAATAATGTGAAAATGTTATTTTCACGGCTGTAAATTTTGTTGTAAAAATGAGAAATCGCTGTTTTTTAACCCTTATAGCTCCCTAACAAAAAAAAATGTTGGTTCCAAAATTGTGCTGATGTAAAGTAGACATGTGGGAAATGTTATTTATTAACTATTTTGTGTGACATATTTCTCTGATTTAAGGACATGGAAATTCAAAGTTTGAAAATTGCAAAATTTTCAAAATTTGCACCAAATTTCCATTTTTTTCACAAATAAACGCAAGTGATGTCAAATAAATTTTACCACTATCATGAAGTACAATATGTCACGAAAAAAATCTCAGAATCAGTGGGATCTGTTGAAGCGTTCCAGAGTAATTACCTCATAAAGTGACAGTGGTCAGAATTTAAAAAATTGGCCTTGTCATTAACGTGCAAACCTACCTCGGGGGTAAAGGGGTTAATAATGTATGAAGTTTGTTATGTGAGATCCTATGACAGATATTCTGGCTCTAGATGTAAAAATAGTGCATTGTAATCCACAAAGATGCAATGTTTTGGCTACATCTTATATCATATTTTTGTTATGATTGATAAACACTAAGATGTAGAGCAAACGTCATATCTGTGTGGATTACAACACTTTTGTTGTGTTTACTATTTCTGTATTTTGCGGACTATAAGGCGCATCGGATCATAAGATGCACCGCAAATTTTGGGGAGGACGAAAATGTTTTAAATAAAATGGTGGTGTGTCTTATAGTCTAATTTTACAGTAGCTTACTGGGATGTGGCTGTGGTGGAGCGGGATCACAGGAGGCAGGGTTGCTGCTGCTGGAGGCCGGCGACAGTTGGCGTGGGACAATGCTGGAGACTCCGCTGCTGGCAGTGCGAGGCAGCGGAGTCTCTTACCTATTTATGTCCCTGCAGTGGACTTCAGGAAAATGGCCGCCGGAGGCGGCGCATGCTCAGATTGTTATTCCGTCTCCCGTCTCGTGGCTATCTCAGCATATGAGATAATCACAAATCAAACCAGGTCATAAAGTAATGGGATAAGAACTTCATTTCTGGAGAACCACCTACATGCGTGTCTCCAAAATGGCCGACAATCATGCGCAGACATGCTTTAGTCTTCTTTTGTTTCCTCTAGCATTTTTTCATTGCTGGTCTCCAATATGGCCGACACGCATGCGCAGACACGCTGGACTCCTTCCTTTTTCCATCTAGTACTGGTTTACTTTGATCATGCACAGTTTGCAGTAAATGGACGCTGATTTCGGTGATGATTTTGATCATTTTAACTGTCTACTGGGTGAGTTTTTATGAATATAATCACTGACATATGAGGATTCGTTTGTCTATTAAGCTGTTTGCTCATGTATTATCTGTAAATGATGTATTTTGTCCTATATGGATTTATGTATGTTTTAATGTAAACATGCAATATGTGCACTTCTCTGTATATAATGTATTGTATTCTTTATGAATTATGGATATGGAATTTGATCGATGTATTGATTGATGCACCTTTAAATATTTTGGCATATGCACTTTAACACTGCTTGAGGAAGGTCCTCAATTTGAGCACAACGTTGACGTCACTATGGGATATTACATTTTTCTAATTTTCTATTTTGGGAGTGCTGTCTTCATTTTTGAAAGTATATTGGAGGATTGGTTTATGTCTGGGAGGCTCTGCACCCCTCTCCTTTTGCTGCTACTGCCTTGATTTTTTTTCTATTTCAATATTACCTTCTTGTCAATGTCTTTACCTAGCTCTACCCATGCTGGACCTGACATATTCACCTCTACCCCTGATGATAAGGAAAGGAGACACGTTCTTAAGTACACCATCACTTATGGACCTCAAACATAAGTATGGTCTGGATAAGAACCGCTGACTTTTCAATTACATTTGACCACTTTGAAAGAATATTATAAAGTAAAGGGAATCACTAGGGGCATGTGCTCCAATATAAAGCCAAATCGTTTCTTTAGTATTTCCATTTTTTGTGATAAATTTGCATTAATCTGGAACAAATATGCAATGGATGCATTGCTTTCGAATATGAAATTTTTACGAAGATAAGATTGAAGGAACCTCTGGACTCTGCTATGTAGGACAAATGTAATGAATCCATTGCCACTATTTACAAAAAATACGGACTCTATTGAAAGATGTGAAACGACAAAAATGAGAGAAATTATCCCAAAAAACTTTTTAAAAAATGGGTGAACAAAAGTTTGGCAATAGAACGAGCTACACTCATTAATGGGATAAATGTAGATAATGTAAATAAAAAAGTAGGGTATCTCTAGTACCCACATATTGTGAGGAGAGTCAGGACATAGGTAATATTATTAAAAAACATTGGCCCATGTTGGGTAAGTGTTTGCCAAAAGTGGAAGAATTAAAATTACCCCCATTATTTTCTTATAAAAGGGCCAGGAATTTTAAAGATAAACTAGTCCATTCTGATATAGGTTCCTTCAAACAAACATCACAACGTACAATGATACATTAAATATTGAACATTATTTGACTTGTGATTCTGAAGACATAATTTATATTTTACAATGTCCCTGTAAAATTCTATATGTTGGAGAAACAACATGGGACTTTAAGACCCGCATTAATCATCAAAAGTACACAATTACAAAGAAAAGACTAGATTTACCGGTATCTAAACACTTTTTTGAACTTGCACATAAAGCACGAGATTTGAGATGTTGCATTATAGATCATGTACCCACCTTGAGAAAAGGTGGGAATAGGGAAAAGCTTCTAAAAATGAAAGAATTGCAATGGATTCATAAGTTAAATACTTTAAGACCTAATGGTTTGAATGTAGACTTTAAGATACATAACATTTTATAATTCAAATTAATTGTGGTTGTCTTTGTTTCTAGGATTATTTTCTCTCATTAGGTGATACAGTTTTTTTTACATTTTTTTTTGCATAATTTTTTGCATAAGTTTTTCTATTTTTTATTATTTTCACAGATCACATACACTGGGGAGCATATATTAATGGAAATAACTCTTCCCACTGGACAATCTTTGATATTTGTTATTCATAATTGGTTCCTCACATTTTTTCCCAAATTTTTTTTCGATTTTTTTTATATAAATTTTAGAATTGTTTCATCAATTAACATATTACTACTTGAAAACATGGAATATATGAGCGATTTAGGCATGGAGACTTTGGGTTTAGGTTGAGGGATGGCCTCAGTATGGGCAGGTACCTCCCCTGGGTGGTTCACCAGAAATTGAGTTCTTATCCCATTACTTTATGAGCTGGTTTGATTTGTGATTATCTCATCTATGCTGAATATATTGACTTGATTTTTATACCTGAATGTGTCCCATTTCCAAGAGTGTCCTAGAAGTCTTTAAGTTTTATGAATACAGAAACCATATTGAGCAATTCAAAAATGGCAAAGAGAACCTCAAATGCATATGACACATGCACAAAATCCAGATGCTGAAGGCGCATGCGCGGACATGCAGAATGGATTGGGACATGAGAAGATGGCTGCTGGTCTCCAATATGGCCGACACGCATGTGCAGATATGCTTTTATCTTCTCCTGTTTTCTCTTGTATTTACACATTGCTGGTCTCCAATATGGCCGCCACAAGCGCAAACACGCTGGACTCCTACGTTTTTCCCCCTAGTGCTGGTTTACTTTGATCATGCGCAGTTTGCAGTTCCTGGATGCTGATTTCGGTGGTGATTTTGATAATTTTAATTGTCTACTGGGTGAGTCTTTTTATCAATATAATCACTGACACATGAGGATTTGTTGATCAGTTAAGCTGTTTGCTCATGTATTATCTGTAAATGATGTATTTTTGTCCTTTATGGATTTATGTACAGTTGAAACCTAAAGTTTACGTACACTATATAAAAATACACATATGCATGTTTTTCTCAATATCTGACATGAAATCAGAATAAACCTTTCCCTTTTTAGGTCAATTAGGATTACCATCATTTTTAACCCTTTCGCAACCTTGGGTTTTGTCGTTTTTGCTTTTTCGTTTTTTGCTCCCCTTGTTCCCAGAGCCATAGCGTTTTTATTGTTTGGTCAATCTGGCCATGTGAGGGATTATTTTTTGTGGGACGAGTTGTACTTTTCAACGCCATTACTAGTTTTACCATATCATGTACGGAAAAACGGGAAAAAAATTCCAAGTGCGGTAAAATTGCAAAAAAAGTGCAATACCACAGTTGTTTTTTATTTATTTTTTTTACCACGTTCACTGAATGCTAAAACTGACCTGCCATTCTTATTCTACAGGTCATTACGAGTTCATAGACACCAAACATGTATAGGTTCTTTTATATTTAAGTGGTGAAAAAAAATTCCAAAATTTGGTAAAAAAAAAATATATATATAGCGCCATTTTCCGAGACCTGTAGCGTCTCCATTTTTCGTGATCTGGGGCTGAATGAGGGCTTATCTTTTGCGGGCCGGGCTGACGTTTTTATTGATAACATTTTGGGGTAGATCCGTTGTTTTGATCGCCCGTTATTGCATTTTATTGCAATTTTGCGGCGACCAAAAAACGTAATTCTGGCATTTAGAATTTTTTTCTCGTTACGCCGTTTACCGATCGGATTAATTATTTTTTTATATTGATAGATCGGGCGATTCTGAACGCGGCGATACCAGATATGTGTATGTGGGGTTTATTTTTGCTTCGGGGTGGCCTGTGGGGGGGGGCTCTATCTGGTGCTCTGCTTGTATATTCATCTGTATGCTCTTATGACAGCTCACTGTGCCTTCACTGACCTGCCTTCTATTTTACCTAGCCCCGCACTACTAGATGTATTATGTAAAATAGACAGGTCAGTGAACAATCAGTGAGCTGTCATAAGAGCGTATAGCTGAATACATAAGCAGAGCACCAGATAGAGCCAACCCCACAGTCCCACTCCGAAGTAAGAGCATATCATTATCTCCAAATTGAAAGTAAAGATTACACAAGAACCACAGCACGGATTTCATCAACCAAGGTATCATTTTAATCAGTGTAATGTCGCCCACCTGACAGTGTATGTAGTTTACTGATCACAATCCTGCTGACAGGTGCTCTTTGAAGAGGTGCCAAAGTGAGTTTCTAAAGAAGCTTGAAGGTTGAAATGCACCATCCAAACTGTGTAATGAAGTCTTCTTTGATGACAGAGTAATCTCCCAGGGACTGTGGCCACCTAAATTGCCTGATTTAACACTGCCAGATTTTTTTCCTTTGGGGCCATTTGAAGGGTTGGGTATTCAGTAACAAGCCATTAACATTACAGGCACTCAGAGAAAAAAAAACATACAGCGAGAAATTCAGGCTATGACCTCAGATGTCCTGTGGAATACATTCAACCATATGGAACGGCGCGTGCAGGTGTGCTTAGATGCGAACGGTGGACATTTTCAACACATGCTTTAAAACATCAGTTTCTCATAAACCAAGGTATGTACAGCAGATTAAATTGTTACTCTCATTAATAGCTAAAATTGCAAGTTATTTGTAAAAAGCAACTTTGCAACTATTATTAAAAATCCTCTTTGTTCCCAAGAACGGAGTCATTTTTGATGTTATTGCTTACTTCTCCTTGCCTAGGCAACTTGCCATTGTTGCAGTCTAGCAGTAGTGGCCAAAATGTGCAACGATTACAAGCTCTTTCCAACATAGTTTGTAAGTGCTGCTCTGAAGCGGGCCAGATCGCAAGAATGTCTCTGCCTGCAGCATCGAAAAGCGAGATGATGACACAAATCTAAACGGTCAAAAAAACGGGAAGCATGGGGAATGGTGCACCATTGCAGAAAATGAGACATCAGTTTTAAGGAATAAAATTATAAATTTATTATTTTTTTAAATACTTTTTCTTTAATACTCCCTGTAGACCAACGTGTACAGGAGCGCTAAACATGTTATAGCTGAAGTTGCATTCTAATCCACATCTACATATACGGTAGCATTGTAGACGTTACAAATAAGTTTTAAATATTTCAACAGGAGGGATAGCAGAAGATTCCTGTATTCTGGGCAACACTACATGCCAGAAAGCCTTCCCTGCAAAGCTGATATAATTTCATACTTATTCTCTGGTTACGCTACTTACAGAATAAATTTATTGCATGTACTCTAGTATAACAGGAATGGGATGATTACATGCTGCATGCATCTTTAAAGTTGGTAAGGGGATTGCTGTGCTCTGGACAAATTTCTGAAGTCTGTCTATGTGACTGCAGATTACTGATTCAAGACAGTGAGGGTGCATAGCGTACACTGTTATGATTCACCTGTATTCCCAGTGCAAGTGGGCGTAATGTATGCGTTTTGCTTTGTTGCTGTCACAAGCCGACTAGATTCTCATCTTATCTCAGTGTTCTGTTGAAAGAAGCAGATGAGAATTTAGTCGTCATATAACCCCAAGTATTTAAATCGCATAATTCCAGTCTTGTGGCTGCACACTTGCCCTGGGATTATAAGGAAATTGTAACAGTGAGCTCATTGCACACCCTCACGATTCGGTAATCTGCAGTCACGCTATGTTTATTTGTCTAGGAAATCCCCATTAAAGCAGTGAATATTCTGGGTCTACATCACTTCATAATGTATTGTATTCTCAAAGCATGTGCATATTTTCCAATATTGCTAAACAGTAAATATACAGAATAACAAAATCCACCCCAGTGACAAGGGGCTTAATGGTCCATCATAGACTGGTGGAGAACTCTATAGGTTCTTGCAACTTTTTATTTTTTAAATTGAGTCTGTTGAATTCAGCTGTGATTTCCTGTAATGTCTTCCCCTTTGTCTCCGGAAGATAGAAAAACAGGAATATTCCTGAGATTACAAGACTGGCAAAAAAGATGAGGAAACAATAATAACCAAGAGCAGCCTAAAAATGAGAGCAAATATAAATGAGAGCAATGAAGGACAGGCCAACCACCCAAGTTACCCAGTTACAATCCAATGGAGCTCGATTGTGACTTTAGCTGTCCATAAAGAATAGAAAAAGTTCTGTTGAACTGTGCAATATCTGCAGGCTAGACCAATTCTGTAATGTGTATGGACATCTCCTCGCTCTTCCCTGACATCGGCAACTGGAATGTTAGATTTCAACAAGCTTCAACTTTTTGTTTCGGCAGAAAAAAAGTTGCTGCGAAAGATAGATTGTTCCTGTTTCCCAATTAAAATAAACATCTACACTGTGTGCAAAATTATTAGGCAAGTTGTATTTTAGAGGATTATTTTTATTATTGATGAACAACTATGTTCTCAATCAACCAAAAAGACTCATAAATATCCAAGCTTAATATTTTTGGAAGTTGGAGTGTTTTTTTTTTTTTAGATTTGACTATCTTAGAAGGATATCTGTTTGTGCAAGTAACTATTGTTATGCACACGCCCGGGCTGAGCGGCGTGTGCGTGTGATTGTAGTGATTCCACTGGACCATGAACCGGAGAGTGCCTGGAGGGGCGTGACTAAGTATCTGGCCGATCTGACCAAGATGGCACGACGGCATACGACGCCAGTGCACCAGGGAGAAACCGGGCAGAGGGACCAGGTGCTACTCCAGGTCAAACTCCGGACACGGGGGTTGACCCACACAGGGATTACTGGATCAGGCTGGTTAGGCTGGCGCACAGACTGGAGGGTATAGGCAGGCACGACTGGTATGCAGGCAGGCGGGTAAAGGCAAGCGCAGCTAGAGTGCAGACAGGGAGGCACTAGCAGGTAGGAACACAGGCGGGATAGGACCCAGTACACACTGGGACTCAGGAACAATACAGGTAGAGGGGTACAGGCAAGCACAGCTAGAGTGCAGACAGGGAGGCACTAGCAGGTAGGAACACAGGCGGGATAGGACCCAGTACACACTGGGACTCAGGAACAGGCAGGTTAGGCTGGCACAGACTGGTGGATATAAGCAAACACGGCAGGTATGCAGATGGGTGGATACAGGCGAGTATGCAGACAGGGAGGTACTGGCCGAAAGGACGGGCTGGAGCACAGAAAGGTTAAGACCCAGTACAGACTGGGTCACAGAACCGCAGATGCGGTAGACAACCACAGCAGAGAGGGAACGCCCGAAGCGGTGGGCAAGAACAGAGCAGGACGGGGCTGCAGGAGCAGCGAGCACAAGCAGGGCAGGACAGGACTGCCGGAGCAGCGGGCAGAAGCAGGGCAGGACAGGACTGCCGGAGCAGCGGGCAGAAGCAGGGCAGGACAGGACTGCCGGAGCAGCGGGCAGAAGCAGGGCAGGACAGGACTGCCGGAGCAGCGGGCAGAAGCAGGGCAGGACAGGACTGCCGGAGCAGCGGGCAGAAGCAGGGCAGGACAGGACTGCCGGAGCAGCGGGCAGAAGCAGGGCAGGACAGGACTGCCGGAGCAGCGGGCAGAAGCAGGGCAGGACAGGACTGCCAGAGCAGCGGGCAGAAGCAGGGCAGGACAGGACTGCCGGAGCAGTGGGCAGAAGCAGGGCAGGCTAGAACCGCCGGAGCGGTAAGCAAAGGAGTCAGAGCAGACTAGAACCGCCGGAGCGGTGAGCAAAGGAGTCAGAGCAGGCTAGAACCACCGGAGCGGTGAGCAAAGGAGTCAGAGCAGGCTAGGCTGAGTAGGGGGGACAGGGCTCTGTTCACACGGAACAGACAGGAAGGGAAAGGCAGAGCCAGACACCCACAGGGTACTAGCAGAGAAGTAGCGAGTGGACCACAAACTCACAAACGGGAGTACAGAGACAACAAGCAGGAGTTAGGTACGAGTTCAGACTCTGCAGAAAAAGGAAGGGAACGGACATAGAGGCAAAACAGGTAAAGGATAGGAGAGAGTTCAGACTGGAACTGAGTGTACGGAGGAGACCGACACTGCAGCGGAATACAGGAGCGGATCTGGGAATACGGCCCCCAGAGAGGCAGGACGAACAGGCAAGGTGCGTGTTCAGACAGGACAGACAAGATACAGGAGCGGGTCTAGGTAATCGGCCCCTAGAAGGCGGGAGGAACAGGCTAGGAGCGTGTTCAGACAGGTCAGACAAGATACAGGAACGGGTCTAGGTAATTGGCCCCTAGAAGGCAGGAGGAACAGGCTAGGAGCGTGTTCAGACAGGCCTGGAAATACAGCCTCCAGGATAGGCAGACAAGAGAACACAGAACGGGACCTGGCACCTTCAGAGTGCACGCACACACTGAATGAAACACTATGCTCAGGCAGGGATAGATGGGAGCAGCTGAGCTATATACCAGGTGACAGACAGCAATAGGCTGAGGACGCACAAGGGGTGTGACCCACAGCAGGTACAAAAAGCAGGAAGTGATCGGGCGCCGCCCTTAAGCAGCAGAAACAGACACAAACAGACAGCATGGAGGGAAGCCAGAGAGACATTCTGGACAGGAGATCAAGTGCGCACTCTTGCACAGTGGGAGATGGACCACTATGCAAGGACGCCGCCAGGTATGTTACAGTACCCCCCCCCTTACGCCCCCTCTTCTTCAGGCCTGCCAGAATCTTCCGCAGGGAATTCGAGGGCCAATTCTTCACTTCGAAGAGATCACTTCCCCTGTCCACCGGAAAAACTGGTCTCCTCTGGGTAGCTAGGATGCTACCTCCCATCCAGCCACCCTTAGCAACAGACGAAACGGGTGGAGTACCAGGAACAGCACACAAGGAAGTCTCTCTCCACATATTTTCAGGTGGCACCCCAGAGGGTACAGGAGACAGCTGGAAGTCCTCCACCGGGTTGGAGGGGGACAGAGACTTGGGGGTAATCTCTGCTTCGAGGTACATCTTGTCAAGCTCACAGGAAGAAATAGACGGGTTATCAGGTACATAATGAGGAAAAGTCACTGTCTCTTTGTTTTCTGGTGGTACCCCGGAGGATTCAGGAAACAACTGGAGGTCCTCCGCCGGGTCAGAAGAGTGCAGAGGCTCAGAGAAAACATCTGCTTCAGAGTACACTAGGTCGGACTCACTGGATGAAGCAGGCGAGGTATCGGGTACCGAGTATAGGAAAGTCTCTGTCCATTCTCCACCAGGTGGCACCCCGAAGGCTTCTGGAGACAACTGGCGGTCCTCCGCCTGGTCAGAGGGGTGTAGAGACTCACGGGTAACCTCTGCTTCAGAGTACACTAGGTCGGACTCACTGGACGAAGCAAGCGAGGTATCAGATCCAGGATATAGGAAAGTCTCTGTCCATTTACCACCAGGTGGCACCCCGAAGGGTTCTGGAGACAACTGGAGGTCCTCCGCCTGGTCAGAGGAGTGTAGAGACTCGGGAGTAACCACTGCTTCAGAGTACACTAGGTTGGACTCACTGGACGAAGCGAGCGAGGTATCAGGTACAGAGTATAGGAGAGTCTCTGTCCTTTCGCTACCAGGTAGCACCCCGAAGGGTTCAGGAGACAACTGGAGGTCCTCCGCCTGGTCGGAGGGGTGTAGAGACTCGGGAGTAACCTCTGCTTCGGAGTACACTAGGTTGGACTCACTGGACGAAGCGAGCGAGGTATCAGGTACAGAGTATAGGAGAGTCTCTGTCCTTTCGCTACCAGGTAGCACCCCGAAGGGTTCAGGAGACAACTGGAGGTCCTCCGCCTGGTCGGAGGGGTGTAGAGACTCGGGGGTAACTACCACTTTGGGGTACCCATTGTCAGGCTCACAGGACGAAGCGGACAAAGTATCGAGTACCGGGTGTAGAGAATTCTCTCTCCATTTGTCATCGAGTGGTATCCCGGAGGATTCAGGAGGCAACAGGGGGTCCTCCGCCAGGTAGTAGAGGTGCACAGACTCTGAGGTAACCACAGCTTTGGAGCATCCTTGGACATGCACACCGGTTAAAGTGGGTGAAGCATCTGATGCCGGGTGCAGGAAGTTCTCCTGTGTGGAGTCTGGATGGGCAGAAGTCTCTTCGGGCAGGAGAACTGGTGCACTACCCACGCACATTACCCGTTGGGGCTTCTCCGGGATACAGGGAGATGAAGCTTCAGTAGGGACTTCAAGGTTGGGGTCAGGAGGTCTCAGGGAGGACAGACCCTGGCGTGACGGCTTGCCTCTACGTCTAGCACGTCTGGACTGCCTCTTGAGGTTGGGAGAAGTATTCCGGAAAGCGTAGTCACCCTGTGAGGATTCTGGGTGGGCAGTAGTCTCATTGGGCTGGAGGACTATTGCGCTACCCACACACATTACCCATTGGGGCTGCTCCGGGATATTGGGAAGTGAAGCTTCAGCAGGAGCCTCCGGGTTAGGATCATCGAAGACCATTAGAAAGGCCACCAGGAAGGCCATTAGGTCCAGGAGGATCGGATCCTGTGTTTCATATAGGGGGTTGATCCATTCCAAGGCATCACCCGCCAGGTAAGACATAATGAATGCCACCTTAACCCGATCGGTGGGAAAACATAGAGGGTAGAACTTGAAGAGTAGCATGCATTGCTCCACAAATGCACGACTTTGTCTAGGATCCCCATAATAACGTAGCGGATCCGCGGGAACGAGAGCAGATAGATCCATCTGGACGGGTGCGTAATTCGCCTGGAACTCAGCTAAAGGAAAAAAAAAATATTTATTTATTTATTTTAATGCATGTATTCGCTGGAAAACTTCTCAGAGAGCGAAGGCCGTGGGGCTCAACGGGAACCATGGCCTGAGCATGCTGTTATGCACACGCCCGGGCTGAGCGGCGTGTGCGTGTGATTGTAGTGATTCCACTGGACCATGAACCGGAGAGTGCCTGGAGGGGCGTGACTAAGTATCTGGCCGATCTGACCAAGATGGCACGACGGCATACGACGCCAGTGCACCAGGGAGAAACCGGGCAGAGGGACCAGGTGCTACTCCAGGTCAAACTCCGGACACGGGGGTTGACCCACACAGGGATTACTGGATCAGGCTGGTTAGGCTGGCGCACAGACTGGAGGGTATAGGCAGGCACGACTGGTATGCAGGCAGGCGGGTAAAGGCAAGCGCAGCTAGAGTGCAGACAGGGAGGCACTAGCAGGTAGGAACACAGGCGGGATAGGACCCAGTACACACTGGGACTCAGGAACAATACAGGTAGAGGGGTACAGGCAAGCACAGCTAGAGTGCAGACAGGGAGGCACTAGCAGGTAGGAACACAGGCGGGATAGGACCCAGTACACACTGGGACTCAGGAACAGGCAGGTTAGGCTGGCACAGACTGGTGGATATAAGCAAACACGGCAGGTATGCAGATGGGTGGATACAGGCGAGTATGCAGACAGGGAGGTACTGGCCGAAAGGACGGGCTGGAGCACAGAAAGGTTAAGACCCAGTACAGACTGGGTCACAGAACCGCAGATGCGGTAGACAACCACAGCAGAGAGGGAACGCCCGAAGCGGTGGGCAAGAACAGAGCAGGACGGGGCTGCAGGAGCAGCGAGCACAAGCAGGGCAGGACAGGACTGCCGGAGCAGCGGGCAGAAGCAGGGCAGGACAGGACTGCCGGAGCAGCGGGCAGAAGCAGGGCAGGACAGGACTGCCGGAGCAGCGGGCAGAAGCAGGGCAGGACAGGACTGCCGGAGCAGCGGGCAGAAGCAGGGCAGGACAGGACTGCCGGAGCAGCGGGCAGAAGCAGGGCAGGACAGGACTGCCGGAGCAGCGGGCAGAAGCAGGGCAGGACAGGACTGCCGGAGCAGCGGGCAGAAGCAGGGCAGGACAGGACTGCCGGAGCAGTGGGCAGAAGCAGGGCAGGCTAGAACCGCCGGAGCGGTAAGCAAAGGAGTCAGAGCACACTAGAACCGCCGGAGCGGTGAGCAAAGGAGTCAGAGCAGGCTAGAACCACCGGAGCGGTGAGCAAAGGAGTCAGAGCAGGCTAGGCTGAGTAGGGGGGACAGGGCTCTGTTCACACGGAACAGACAGGAAGGGAAAGGCAGAGCCAGACACCCACAGGGTACTAGCAGAGAAGAAGCGAGTGGACCACAAACTCACAAACGGGAGTACAGAGACAACAAGCAAGAGTTAGGTACGAGTTCAGACTCTGCAGAAAAAGGAAGGGAACGGACATAGAGGCAAAACAGGTAAAGGATAGGAGAGAGTTCAGACTGGAACTGAGTGTACGGAGGAGACCGACACTGCAGCGGAATACAGGAGCGGATCTGGGAATACGGCCCCCAGAGAGGCAGGACGAACAGGCAAGGTGCGTGTTCAGACAGGACAGACAAGATACAGGAGCGGGTCTAGGTAATCGGCCCCTAGAAGGCGGGAGGAACAGGCTAGGAGCGTGTTCAGACAGGTCAGACAAGATACAGGAACGGGTCTAGGTAATTGGCCCCTAGAAGGCAGGAGGAACAGGCTAGGAGCGTGTTCAGACAGGCCTGGAAATACAGCCTCCAGGATAGGCAGACAAGAGAACACAGAACGGGACCTGGCACCTTCAGAGTGCACGCACACACTGAATGAAACACTATGCTCAGGCAGGGATAGATGGGAGCAGCTGAGCTATATACCAGGTGACAGACAGCAATAGGCTGAGGACGCACAAGGGGTGTGACCCACAGCAGGTACAAAAAGCAGGAAGTGATCGGGCGCCGCCCTTAAGCAGCAGAAACAGACACAAACAGACAGCATGGAGGGAAGCCAGAGAGACATTCTGGACAGGAGATCAAGTGCGCGCTCTTGCACAGTGGGAGATGGACCACTATGCAAGGACGCCGCCAGGTATGTTACAACTATTACTGTCCCGAATTATTAGGCAACTTAATAAAAAACAAATAGAATCCCATCTCACTTGTTTATTTTCACCAGGTAAACCAATATCAGTGCACAAAATTTAGAAATAAACATTTCTGACATGCAAAAACCAAAACCAAAAAAATTAGTGATCAATATAACCACCTTTCTTTATGATGACACTAGTGTTGAGCGAGCACTAAAATGCTCGGGTGCTCGAAGCTCGGCCTGAGCTTGCCGTGATACTCGGGTGCTCGACCCGAGCAACGAGCCCAATGTTAGTCTATGGGAGACTCGAGCATTTTTGCGGTGGCACTCCCGGCAGTCTTTTAAAAGCCTAACAAGTGCCCAAAACGATAGTGACAGTGCTCAAATGACATGGGGACAGCATGAGGATCGCCCCAGGAAGCATTTCTGACCCCCAGGTCACTGCTGTCAACAACGTGGTCAGAGGTATTAAGCCACTTTTACGGGCTCACAATAAAACGTTCAAAAACGAAAGTGAAACTTTTTTCCTGTGAAATATGTTAAGGAACATCCTTTCCAGGGAAAAGACTTGTGTATAAGTTAAAATAAATGACCAAAACCAAAAATACTCCTCCACACCTTCGGCTATGTTCACAAGTAGCATTTTTTATGTGTTTTTGCACTTTTGTATTGCTTTCAAACTATGACAAATGCATTCACCGGGAAATGTAATTTTAACATTTTACAACCTTATCTGGCCATGTGCTGTGTGACACATGCATAAAGTGCTGAAAAGACATGGGAACAGCATGGGGAAGACCCCTGGAAGCATCTCTGACTCCCAGGTCACTGTCTAAAAGTGTGCCCATCATAAGTGATCCTTGCCGCATCAGAAGATGCAGACTTGCAACTATCCCCATGCAAGTTCTAGTCCCAGGGCAGTGTTCAATTGTACGACCCCCATTCCTTGCAATACAAGCGCGAGTATGCAGCCTGCCACCCACCCACCCCCAGGCTGCAATACCATACTGCTTGCTTGCTTGAACTTGAAATTGGGCCTTTTAGGCATGTGGAGGCGGAATCTGGCCACCATGTCATGGCTGTGTTGGCGGCCTGGAATCCATACTCAGTCCCCAGCCGCCCGGCGGCCGGGTGTCCATACTCGGTCCCCAGCCGCCCCGCGGTCGGGTGTCCACACACGGTCCCCAGCCGCCTGGGGGCAGCCGGGTGTCCATAAACGGTCCCCAGCCGCCCCTATTTCTCCTTGGAACATCCCCCCACACACTTTTCTTAGCCCGGCCTGCTTTAGGGCAGCATTGGACGAGCCCACCAGAGAACCAGACTCCTCCGGTGGGCCCTGACTTCTCCATCGGTGGAGTTGAGAGTGCCAAGGTGAGGAGCATGATGATGATGATAGAAGTTAGCATCTGCTATGTTTTCTTTTAATGCAAGTGTAAGTGTGCAGCCTGCCACCCACCCACCCCAAGACTGCAATTCCATACTGCTAGCTTGCACTTGAAATGGGGCCTTTTAGTTTGGAGGAGGCCGAAGCTGGCCACTACCTCATGGCTGCTTCGGCAGCGAGGTATCCATACTCAGTCCCCAGCTGCCCCTATTTGTCCTGGTGTGTCTTATACATAAGATTAAACGCGTATACCAAAACATTACCTGTGCTCTCCCCAGTGCATTTAGTGGGAAGGAGAGCCTATTCCGCTGTAGTGTGTGCATGCCAAACCCCTGTTCATGGTACATGCGAAGATGCCTCCCACCTTGCACCTGTCGTTGCAGACTTGCAACTATCCCCATTCAAGTCCTTGTCCCAGGGCAGTGTTCAATTGTACCTCTCCCATTCCTAGCAATGCAAGCGCAAGTATGCAGCCTGCCACCCACCCACCCCCAGGCTGCAATACCATACTGCTTGCTTGCTTGCACTTTAAATTGGGCCTTTTAGGCATGTGGAGGCGGAATCTGGCCACCACGCCATGGCTGTGTCGGCGGCCTGGTATCCATACTCAGTCCCCAGCCGCCTGGTGGCCGGGTGTCCCCGCTTGCTCCCCAGCCTCCAGGGGGTGGCCGGGTGTCCCTACTCGGTCCACAGCCACCCCTATTTGTCCCGGTAACCTTGTCCACACTTTTCTTAGCCTGGCCTGCTTTAGGGCAGCATTGGCCGAGCCCACCGGACTATCAGACTCCTCCGGTGGGCCCTGGCTTCTCCATCAGGGGAGTTGAGAGTGCCAAGGTGAGGAGCATGATGAGGATGATAGACGTTAGCATCTGCTTTGTTTTGTTGTAATGCAAGCGCATGTATGTAGTAGCGGCTAGGCCTGAGGTGGTCAGCATTTTGGCGCATATCCTACCTCCTCCGAGGATTGCTGGATGTTTTCCTGCTACTATCCAAGTTCTATGACTCCCGTTAAAACAAAGCTTCAGGTGATAAATGATGGATGAGGTAGTGACAAAGGAGAAAGAGCAGGATGAACAGGGACCATTCACATCAATATCTGGCCAGTCAACCAGATATGTCTTGTAGGATATGTTTCTGTAACAAAAGGAGCGGTTCGGCTACACAGTTATAGGGCATACAGTGAGTGCAATGCCTACCAAAAATTTCGAGGCACTCCAATGCCCCTTGGAAATGACATGGAGGTCAGAGGGCGTTAACTAAACCTTTTTTTCCATTTATAGCAACTGAGTCTCCTGTGCACTGTTGGCCTAAGCAGTGAATGGAAGGCTTTCCAAAAATTATGAGGAACTGCAATGCCCCTTACAAGAGCCATGTGTGGCACCCCAGGGGTCTGGTCACCACAGTAATAGAGATATTACGTCGGAGAGCAAGTGGGAGGTTTCCTGGTCAGGATCCCTTAAACATGCAACATCCTCCTGCCCCAGTCCTGGGAGGGGAGAATTCTGCCCTTATAAACTGGATCTGGGGCGGGGTTGAGTGAGTCAGAGAACAGTCAGAGTCAGAGTGAGAGCAAGGGAAAGTAACAGCAAGGAGCTCTGTAGGAGCTAGGAGCTAAAGACCAGGGGCTGGAAGCTGAGCAGAGCTCGCCCTGGCAGAAGACAATAGGAACCGGACACAGGAGTCCGAGGCTGTGAGGACTTATATATCCAGCAGCAGAAACCAGCCGGCAGGGGATTTCAGGTCCTCTGGCCATAGAAGCCCGGAGGCTCAGTCACAAGCAAGGGACCAGCACTGCCGTCGTGGAGCGGAGGCTAACAGAAGGCCCCAAGTCACCAGCCATACGGGTGAGCACTACACGGTACACTCAGGGACGTGGGCTACTTCTACCCGCTTACAGCAAGGTAGCCAGGAAGAGTGCAGACAGACGGGGAGGCCTACTACTCCACCTGGCCAGGGGAACTCCTGCTTGCTCACAGACTGACCAGGCCTCTAATGCTAGCCAGTACTCCCAGGAGGGTCTACCTTATAATCATCAGTAAAGACCCTGAACTGCACTGCAAAGACTCTGAGTTGTTCCTGCTGCGCTCGTGCACCATCACCCCCATCATCCACACTCACTGCCCTGAGGCTATACTCCTCCCGTGGGGAGTTATCTCATTCTATGCTGCGCACACAACACCAGCCTCAGCGGTCTGCCTCGCAGCGGTGGTACTCCCTGACCGCAATCCACGGGTGGCGCAGTCGGACAATTAACCTCAAAACCTAAGAAAGACTGCCACTGGTTTGACCAGCCTGAGCCACGGGACCGGGTCACCGCCACGGAGACTACAGACCCCAGAGACCCGGCAGCGGGTATCCCACACACGTGTACACACGGCCCAGGGGGCGCGTCACATGCAGTACAGCATATTACAAACATAAGTCCCATTATTGGGGAGTGGGTCTCTCATAGTATTTGCTTATGCCTTGCAAGCAAAAGCTGCCAAAAATTAGGACGGAGCAACTTGCAATGCCCCTTACAAGAGCCATGCAGTACAGCATATTACAAACATAAGTCCCATTATTGGGGAGTGGGTCTCCCATAGTATTTGCTTATGCCTTGCAAGCAAAAGCTTCCAAAAATTAGGACGGAGCAACTTGCAATGCCCCTTACAAGAGCCATGCAGTACTGCATATTTCAAACATAAGTCCCATTATTGGGGAGTGGGTCTCCCATAGTATTTGCTTATGCCTTGCAAGCAAAAGCTGCCAAAAATTAGGACGGAGCAACTTGCAATGCCCCTTACAAGAGCCATGCAGTACAGCATATTACAAACATAAGTCCCATTATTGGGGAGTGGGTCTCCCATAGGATTTGCTTATGCCTTGCAAGCAAAAGCTGCCAAAAATTAGGACGGAGCAACTTGCAATGCCCCTTACAAGAGCCATGCAGTACAGCATATTACAAACATAAGTCCCATTATTGGGGAGTGGGTCTCCCATAGTATTTGCTTATGCTTTCCAAGCAAAAGCTGCCAAAAATTAGGACGGAGCAACTTGCAATGCCCCTTACAAGAGCCATGCAGTACAGCATATTACAAACATAAGTCCCATTATTGGGGAGTGGGTGTCCCATAGTATTTGCTTATGCCTTGCAAGCAAAAGCTGCCAAAAATAAGGACGGAGGAACTTGCAATGCTGGCACCCTGGTGGTATAGTGGTGGTGGAGGCTGAGGATAAGGAGAAGAAGATAAAACAGCCGAAACGAGGAAGCGGTTACCCATGTGTGGGTATGAAGCGGTGCATGTGAATACACCTCCCGAAATAACACAGTGGATTTGACTTTATGTTACTCTGCTGTCATTTGGTGGTGATGAGAAGTCTGGCCCAATCCAGCCCTTGTTCATTTTGATAAGGGTCAGCTTGTCAGCATTGTCAGTTGACAGGCGAATGCGCTTATCAGTTATAATTCCCCCAGCGGCACTAAAAACACGCTCCGATAACACGCTAGCGGCAGGGCAGGCCCGGACCTCCAAGGCGTACAGAGCGAGTTCATTCCAAGTGTCCAGCTTGGATACCCAATAATTAAAAGGCACAGAGGAATCACGGAGGACGCTGGTACGGTCGGCAAGGTACTCCCTCACCATCATTTGAAACTTTCCACTCCTTGTGAGAGTACCCCGCGCCTCAGGGCCTGTAAGCTGGGCGGGTGTCAGAAAACTGTCCCAGAACGTTGACAGTGTTCCCCTGCCTCTGCTGGTTTGGAGTTGCATCTCTCTCGCCTGTACGCCTTGGTTGGGCAACGAACTGTGACCTCTGCCGCTAGCGTGTTCAGATGGGAATTTTTTTAAGAGTTCTGCAGCAAGGGCCTTCTGGTACTGCCCCATTTTTGTAGACCTCTCCACCTCAGGAATAAGAGAGTGAAAGTTCTCCTTGTAGCGGGGGTCTACAAGTGTCACCAACCAGTAATGACTGTCACCCAACATTTTGACAACGCGAGGGTCACGGTTAAGGCAGTGTAACATAAAGTCAGCCATGCGTGCCAGACTGGTAACGGGCAAGATTTCCGTGTCCTCACCAAGATGACGAATGACCATGCTCTCCTCCTCCTCCTCCTCCTCTTCCTCCTCCCCCCTGTCCTCAGGCCACCCACGCTGAACCGACGGTATGACACTTGTACAGGTACTACCGTCTACAACGCATGATAGCAGCTCCTGTTCTTCCTCCTCCTCCTCCTCTCCCTCATTGTCCCCCAGTGCACGTTGGGATGAGATGAGGCTGGGTTGTGTGTAATCGCCCGCTACGGCTTCTTGATCCATCTCATCATACTCTGGCTGCAATGCCTCCTCTTTAATTCTCTGCAGAGAGCGTTGCAAAAGACAGACAAGTGGGATGCTGACACTAATGATGGCGTCATCGTCACTCACCATCTTGGTGGCCTCCTCAAAGTTTGTCAGGATGGTACATATGTCAGACATCCAGGTCCACTCCTGAGGTCTTATGTGTGGAGTCTGACCTGAATATTGACAGCCTTGTTGCAGCTGGTACTCCACAACTGCTCTCTTCTGCTCACAAATCCTTTGCAACATGTGGAGGGTAGAGTTCCAACGTGTGGGGACATCACACACCAGTCGGTGTGCGGAAAGCTGCAAACGCTGCTGCAACACAGCAAGGGCGGCGGAAGCTGTAGCCGACTTGCGAAAATGAGCTGACAGGCGGCGTACTTTCACGAGCAGATCTGGCAACTCGGGGTACGATTTAAGAAACCGCTGAACCACGAGGTTAAGCACATGAGCCAGGCATGGTACGTGTGTGATCTCACCTCGCCTCAGAGCCGCCACCAGGTTACGGCCATTGTCACACACGACCATGCCTGGATGTAGGTTCAGCGGTCTCAGCCACAGATCTGCCTGCTCTTTCACAGCTGTCCACAACTCACAAGCCGTGTGAGGTTTATCACCTAAGCTTATGAGTTTCAGCACAGCCTGTTGCCGCTTGGCGGAGGCAGTACTGCAATGCTTCCAGCTTGTAACTGATGTGGTGATATCTGAGATGGAGGCTGAACATGAGGAGGAGGAGGATGCGCAGGAGCTGTACACTGTGGGGGCAACTCTGACTGACATAGGGCCCGCAGTCCTCGGTGTGGGAAGGATGTGTTCCGTCCCAAGGTCCGACTGGGTCCCGGCTTCCACTATGTTTACCCAGTGTGCCGTCAGAGAGATGTACCGTCCCTGGCCACAAGCACTTGTCCACGTGTCCGTTGTCGGGTGGACTCTCCCAGTAACTGCGTTGTTGAGGGCACGGCAGATGCTTTGGAACACGTGCTTGTGTAGTGCGGGGATGGCACACCGGGCAAAATAGTGTCGGCTTGGGACCGAGTACCGAGGGACGGCCACTGCCATAAGATTGCGGAAGGATTCTGTCTCCACCAGCCTAAAAGGCAGCATTTCCAACGCAAGCAGTCGTGAAATGTGCGAATTTAGGACTGTGGCCTGTGGGGCGTTAGCTGCGAATTTCCGCTTTCGTTCAAAGGTCTGGAATATGGACAATTGAATGCTGCGGTGGGACGTGGACGTGGACGTTGATGCTGTTTCTTGAGAAACTGCCATGACAATTGAAGACTGAGAGGAGGGTGCATCTTTACATGCAGTATGGACAGGGGATTGCCTTGCACACACAACAGGGGGTTCTATTGCACGCACAACAGTGGAAGAAGCAGTAGTGACACCCGCTGACACTGGTCGTGGACCCTGGGTTTCGCCCCACAAAGTCGGGTGCTTTGCTGCCATGTGCCTGATCATGCTGGTGGTGGTCAGGCTGGTAGTTTTGTCACCCCTGCTGATGCTGGCATGGCAGGTGGAACATATGGCCTTTTTTGGGGTTATCAGCAGAGTCTTTAAAAAAATTCCAGACTCTGGAAGACCTACCGCTTGTACTGGCAATGTCCCTCGTGTTGGTGTTACGGGGAATGGTTGCCTGCCTTCTGTCTGCGGCCACCACACTGCTTCTTCCTGCCTGTTGGGGTACTCTGCCTCCCTCCCCCTGTGTGCTGCTGGCCTCACTCTGCATGTCCTCCTTCCACGTTGGGTCAGTTACTAGATCATCCACCACCTCCTCCTCTTCCACTTGCACACCACGATCCTCCTCTTCACTTCCTGGCAATTGTGTCTCGTCATCGTCCACCTCTTGTGACAGATTGCCAACGTCGACTTCCTGTGGCCGTGGCTGTTCAAATATTTTGGCATCGCAACATGGGATCTCCTCTTCCACCACTTCAAGCGTATCAGGCGAGGGGCCCAAATATGGAAATGGAACAGTGAACAGCTCTTCAGAGTGTCCAAGTGTGGGATCACTTGCTGTCTGACGACACTCGGCATGGTGGGAGGAAGGAGCATCAGGGTGAGGAGGAGTATGCGGTCGAGACTCACGGCTACTAAGAGTTGACCGTGTGGAAGACAGACCGGAGGTGGTGGTGCCCAGGTAACTGGAAGTATTATCTGCTATCCAATTAATAACCTGTTCACACTGATCAGTTCTCAATACTGGTGTTGTTCTGTGCTTCCCTAGTAATTCGGTCAAGAAGTGGGAGCGAGAAGATGTGGCTGTTGGTTGTGGCACATATTCACCTTGGCCACGGCCCCGTCCTCTGCACGAACCATCACCAGAACGTCCATTTCCACGTCCCTTGCCACGCGCCTTGCCCATTGTAAATGAAGTAAAATAGCTTACACTTGCACTATCAATGGAAAAAGGGTAATAAAGAGTAGATTAGAACCGTGGAAGAGGAAAACCACAGTTATTGCTTACTGGGGTATACCACGCTTTTTTAAATAGAGATATTTGCGGCTGAACAGTGAGCGACACACTCAAACTGCTTTTTTTTTAGATACCAAAGGCCCAAAACTGGATAGTACAGCGATTTGACCCGTGGAACTGCGAAACCACACTGGGATGTCGGGCCTACACAAGACTATTTTCAACAGATATATTTTTGTGTCACAACAGTCAGGAGACACTACTGTTTTTCTTTACGGAAAATATACCAAAACCTGAATAATAGAGATTTTTTACCGTGGGATGGCAAAACCACAGTTATTGTTTACTGGGGTATACCACACTTTTTTAAATATATAGATTTGCGGCTGAACAGTGAGCGACACACTCAAACAGTTTTTTTTTTTAGATACAAATGGCCCAAAATGGATAATGCAGAGGTTTGAACCGTGGAAGTGCAAAACAACACTTCTGTTTCTCTAGCCTACACCAGACTATTTTCAACAGTTATATTTGTGTCTGAAAAATCAGAGACACCCTTTTTTTTTGGGGGGGGGGGGGGGGGGACACACCTAAAGGTTAATAAGACGGGTATTTGTACAGTGTGAAGGAGGAAAGAAAAAGGAGGATTTAGATGAAAAAAAAAGGATTTTTCCTGGCCCCCGACACCTGGTGCTAAGTCCAGCAATTTCAGTAACAGGAGCACACAGGACTGTAATGCAGCGTTTGCTGGTATAACCACTGTGTCTCCTATACAGCCTGCCTGCCTGGTATCTGGGATGGATATTAGTCCTGAAAAGGACTGTTTGTTTGTTCTGGCAGCCTTTACAGACCCTACACTAACTATTTTGCAGTTTATATCTCTCCCTAAATCAGCAGCGCTGTCCCTACACTGTCTAATCCGGAGCGACTGTGTCCAAGATGGCGGCGCCCGGTTTTAAATACTCGAGGTGACGCTGTGCGGCCAGCCAATCACTGTAATGCCCACAACCAACATGGCTGCAGCATTACAGTGACTGGCTGGCAATCCCTGCATGTTCATTGGCTCTGTAAAGAGCGCCAAACATGCAGGGCGGAGACCCGAGCTCCCGCCCGAGTAACCCGGAAATGCTCGGTGCTCGCCGAACATCCCGAGTAGCGTGATGCTCGGGCGAGTACCGAGCAGTGTCGAGCATGTTCTCTCAACACTAGATGACACTCAACAGCCTTCCATCCATAGATTCTGTCAGTTGCTTGATCTGTTTTCCATCAACATTGCGTGCAGCAGCCACCACAGCCTCCCAGACACTGTTCTGAGAGGTGTACTGTTTTCCCTCCCTGTAGATCTCACATTTTATGATGGACCACAGGTTCTCTATGGGGTTCATATCAGGTGAACAAGGGGGCCATGTCATTATTTTTTCTTATTTTAGACCTTTACTGGCCAGCCACGCTGTGGAGTAGTTGGATGCATGGGATGGAGCATTGTCCTGCATGAAAATCATGTTTTTCTTGAACGATACTGACTTCTTCCTGTACCACTGCTTGAAGAAGTTGTCTTCCAGAAACTATCAGTAGGTCTGGGAGTTGAGCTTCACTCCATCCTCAACCCGAAAAGGTCCCACAAGTTCATCTTTGATACCAGCCCATGCCAGTACCCCACCTCCAGCTTGCTGGCGTCTGAGTCGGAGTGGAGCTCTCTGCCCTTTACTGATCCAACCTCTGGCCCATCTATCTGGCCCATCAAGAGTCACTCTCATTTCATCAGTCCATAAAACCTTTGAAAAATCAGTCTTAAGATATTTCTTGGCCCATTCTTGACGTTTTATCTTATGTTTCTTGTTCAAAGGTGGTCGTTTTTCAGCCTTCCTTACCTTGGCCATGTCCCTGAGTATCGCACACCTTGTGCTTTTTGATACTCCAGTAACGTTGCAGCTCTGAAATATGGCAAAACTGGTGGCGAATGGTATCTTGGCAGCTTCACGCTTGATTTTCCTCGATTCATGGGCAGTTATTTTGTGCCTTTTTTGGCCAACACGCTTCCTGCGACCCTGTTGCCATGAAACGCTTGATTGTTCGGTGATCACGCTTCAAAAGTTTGGAAATTTCAAGACTGCTGCATCCCTCTGCAAGACATCTCAGAATTGTGGACTTTTCAGAGCCCGTCAAATCTCTCTTCTGACCCATTTTGCCAAAGGAAAGGAAGTTGCCTAATAATTAAGCACACCTTATATAGGGTGTTGATGTCATTAGTCAACACCCCTCCTCATTACAGAGATGCACATCACTAGATTTACTTAATTGGTAGTTGGCTCTCAAGCCTATGCAGCTTGGAGAAGGACAACATGTATAAAAAAAAATCGAAGTGATCAAAATACTCATTTGCCTAATAATTCGGCACACAATGTAAGTTCAGTTAAGCCATGCATGCTTGCCTGACAAGGTGTTTTAGTGTGTGTATTTCTGCAAGTAGCGCTCATACTCGATACTGATTAAATTTAGATATTTTGAAATATTTGTTTCCATTTTTTTCATAATTTTCGTATCATTAACATGTCTATCAATCCTGTGATTTCCATAGCTTTATGACATTTCCGTCTTTGTGTTACAATTTCAATGTTGAGGAGTGTATATAAATAAAGACTGATTTAAACTGTGCATGCAGGGCCTTAGACAGTCTAATTAAGGGCTCGCTAACATTAGCGTATAATACAGAGGAATGCAATGCGAGAAAACATCTCATTGTTCTCTGACCAAGGTAATATAATGATTCAGTGCTCATCTGCAAGTTTTTTCTCAGCTTGGATTGAACTGAGAAAAAAAAATCGCAGCATGCTGCGATTGTCTGCGAGAATCGGGTCACACTCGCCAATGCAAGGCAATGGGTGCAAGAAAAAAATCGCACGGCGCACAGACCATATGTGTGCCGTCTGATTTTAATGCACACATCTCAAAGGAAGCCCGACATTTCATCAGCCAACTACAGTAATTTCACAGCCTAAACTGTCAGAATAGAATAAATAGAAATATGTCAGTGAGATATATAATCAGTGCTTTGCGTGTATAGTTTTCTGTACTTGTATTCAACTAATAAATAAATGAATGAAAAAAAGGTGTGGGGTTCCCCTTACTTTTAATAACCATCTGATGGAAAGCAGGCAGCTGTGAGCTAGTATTATTCTGGGAAGGGGCCAATATCCATGCAGCTTCCTAGCCCATTAATAACAGCTCACAGCTGTCTGCGTAGCCTTTATTGGTTATTAAAAAGGGGGGGCACAAAGAAAAAAATGACATGGGGTCCCCTCTATTTTTAATAGCCAGCAAAGCCTAAGCAGACAGCTGCGGACTGATATTAATAGGCTGGGAAGAGCCATAGATATTGGTCACTTCCCAGACTAATAACACTACTACGTCACGGTCGCTGGTTCTCGCGCTACTCTCATTGGCCGTGGTGAGCGGTCGCGTTACTAGTGTAACTGCTCATCAGATCCTCTAGATGTAGCACAGTCGGGGAGTGTCGTGGGACGTCCATATTATGGATTTACGGCAGACCCTGTGGCTTATTTTTTTTTGCTAATAAACGGGTAAAAGAGGGCAATTGTCGGGGAGTGCTTATTGCAATGAAAGGACTTTTGTATGTGTATATGTTTTTCTACTGCGGAGTTTGTAATGGGGGAGTCTGACAGACACTTCTCCATTACTAATCCCTGGGCTTGATGTCAGCAGACAATAAACAGCTGACATCAACCCCAAAACCATTACCCTGATTGCCACTGCACCAGGGCAATCGGGAAGTTCCAAGGCTAAGCGTCAGAATTGGCGCATCTAATGGATGCGCCATTTCTGAGGCAGCTTAGGTTATTAGTCTGGGAAGGGGCCAATACCTATGGCCCCATTTCAGCCTATTAATAACAACCCGTAGCTGTCTGCTTAGCCTTTGCTGGTTATTAAAAATAGGGAATTCTGACAGTTCGGGCTGAGAATTTACTGTACTTGGCTGATCAAATGTTGGGTTACCTTTGAGATGTATGCGTAAAAATCAGACTGCACATGTGTGCCTATCGATTTTTTTTTCTTGCACCCATTGACTTGCATTGGCGAGTCTCGTCCAATATACGTGGCCACTCGCAGCATGCTGCGATTTTTCTCTTAGTTTGACCCGAGCTGAGAAAAAACTTGCAGATGAGCACTGAATGATTGAATAACATTAGTCAGAGTGCAATCCGATTTTTTTATCGTATTGCACTCGTCCGATTTGTACGCAGATGGGAACGGGCCCTAAAGAGCATATATGCTTGTCTAAAATTGCAGTGGGGTGTATGGACCCTCATTTGCATTCTCCTTTTGAACTATCTAATTAGGAATCAAGTAGTATGAAATCTAAAAAGTGCATACTCACCTCCACGTATGGAAATATCATCCCTATCACATACAGTCCGAACCAGTTGATACAAGTAATGATTACAAAAATGGCAGCACGGGAAGAGTGACTGCATATTTCTATAACTATTGTAAGAGTTAATGTCCCTAGAGAGTAGGAAAAAAAAAAAAGTCAGGAATGTTATGGGATTCACCATATTACAAACATGAATAATAAAACCAGGAAAAAGTTCATGGCAGTGATATTCAGTCTTTTGGTTCTAGTTCTGTTGCTGTGTTGCCACCTGTTGCCTTACAGTCACTACAGCCTTTATTGTTCATATTGAACTTCCCGGCTGCACCAACGTCAGGTGTCCTTAAATATCCACCTCGTCATATAGGACATAAAAACCACAAGGTTCCTTATTTATTTTAAATCAGAGGAAAACCACGAAAAAAAATAAATTTTCTATTATACAATTTTTCATAATTCCCCTCTCATGGGCCTCCTGATCAATTGAATTACTCTCGAGAGAGCAATTTTTTGTTTGCAGTTACTGCCACGACCGTATTTGCCATTAGTTATTAGATATGGCAAGTTATCTCAGCAGAGCCAGATGACCAAACAGTTTATGACTATGAACATTTTTTTCCACCATCTTTCCTTGTTTCCCGTGAGACATGATAGCAAAACTGATTTTTTAGGAAGGGGGAGTAGGTGAGACTATAGAAGATAGCACATGAAGAACAGCAAAGCTCCTTTTCCTCCTCTGTTGTGCGAGTGCTGATTGGTGCATCAGTCTTCTCGCTGCTATGTCCACCACTATCAGAGCCTCAGGGTACACACTCCAGAGAGGCAAGGGCTGCCAGGGTGTGTTCATGTATACATGTATGCTGGCGCCTTTTGCTTGCCATTCGGTTTCCATCAGCAGTTTCAGTTTATTTGGCCACCAGTTTTATTCAGATAATCAATGTACAGAGTCGGTGCCAGGGTGCACAATACCAGCATCATTGGAGGTAGATCACACCCCAGCATGAGATCCCTGCTATTGCAGCTGATTGTGTCCCTCCTGTCTGAGAAATGGTGAGAAGCGCCCTTTGAGAAGATAGGGGCTGATTTGGATAACAAGTTTGATTGGGTTTTTCACTATATCCAAGGATTAAAATGAAATAAAGTGTGGCCTAAAATAAGTAGGTAGGACTTCACGGGACGTGTGAGCTGAGCCTAATTATGCTATGGGACTAGGGTTATAAAAGTAGAGATGCCCGTGTCTTACCTGAAAAAAATAAGGTAGGAACTACTGCAATTAAAGTTTTGGATGATGTCCATAGTGTGACATATGTCTAATGTGTGGGTGATGTGCGCAGTATGTGCCAGATCTGTAAGTGACATGTATGCGGAAACTGACAATGATTGATTTATCATCAATCCTTTCTTTTGTTAGGGGTAGGATAAGACTTTGTGATCTCTACACAGCGGAGGTGTACTCCCTTCATGACAGTGTCAGTGGCTCAGATTAGAGGGAAATGCATGTAAAATAATTACCTATTATTTATAGTACAATTGTGCAGTCATAAACAATAATTAATCAATTAACATGCATTTCATTAATCAATTAACATGCATTTCCCCATAATCTATTTGACAGCCTCTGTGAGTCTCTTGGAAACGGCCACACCTCAGCAGTACATTGACTGCAATGTCAGACCCCACTCTTAAATTGATCAACTATCGTTACAATTGCTCAGAAATTAGCGAATCATTATGATAATTGACAAATAAAACCAGGCCTTCAATCAGGGCTTGTTCACGGTTGATACCTGGAGCAGCATGTGTTTTATAATACGGCGCTGCTTACTGGACAAAAATTGGCAACATTTGAAGAATACTTCACATTTTTCGCAAGAGAAATGAATAAATACCTGGACCCATTCCATAGAAAAAGATGAACAAGAAAATGAGCACTGCACTGCAATATGGCATCCAATTAGTCCAGCCCTGTGAACAGATATTATACATTGTTTCATTGTACTTAGGATAAGTTTTATACAATAGGATGGGGATGGAGAGCAGTTTTGATAGATGGACATAAAAATATTTTTTCTTGCCTGAATTGACAGAGTGACTGTAAGACCACCCATCATAGTAGCCATGAATCCACAACTCCCAAGCAGTAGGACTTTTCTTCCACAGCGCTCTATCATCACACTCTGTAAAGGGAAAACCAAATGTAATAGTAAAGATAATTATAAACAGAAAAGTGACTTCAAGGCCACGTTCACACGTTCAGTATTTGGTCAGTATTTTACATCAGTATTTGTAAGCCGAAACCAGGACAGGAGTGGGTTCTTTATCTGGTTTTGCCTTACAAATACTGATGTAAAATACTGACCACATACAGAACGTGTGCACGTGGCCTAAGAATGATGCAATAAAGCCATTTTTTTTATAAAACCCATGAAAAAGAAACCACTTTTCTCTAACAAAACATATCTTGGTTGGTATCATTTTGGCATTCTTATTAACATTTAAAAAGTAAAATATAGAATTTGTAAGAAATGCCCCAAGCCAACCACTTTTGGGTGTGGTTTGCTAAGTCGGGACTATTAACAAGTATCTATTTAATTTAGTTCTTTATTTTTAAATCTATCATATATAACATCTATCTAGACAAAAAAATTAAACAGCAACCTAAGAGCAGAGAGTTGGGTGCCAGGCCTCCTGAACAATTATCCAGATGTTAGATATCCAATGTGGGTAGAATAATTAGCTGGGTAGAAAGGCAAAATGAGCAATTGTAAGTACACAGGGCTATATAATATGATGACTGCACTATATTGAGAGGATACAAATTTTGATGGGACGAGTGCTTCTTTAATACACATTATTAATTATGAATTGTTTCACAAATTTTGCATATGAAGTAAGAAGAGAGTGATTAGGATGTATTTATATTTTTGAGATTAAAATTGTGTGATGATGCTTACAGATATAGACAAACCATCACAGGAGTTCAACAGCGGAAAAGAAGAGGGAGCCAACGTCAACATCAACAACAAAAGAGAGAAATGAGAGTAAAATAAATCGCAAACACAGAGACTATGAGGAAGAGAGAACAAAACTAGTGGTAAATATTTATATGAGAATGTTAACAGATATACAGGTTTCAGTCTTCAGCAAGGGGTTGTGTTATGATCTGCAACAAGTACTAAGGAAAGAAAGGGGAAAGCTATCCCTAGAGTAAGACTAAGCTGAATCCCTACGATGTAGCGGGCTGTCTGTTCCTTTCGAACGGACCCGCCTTAGTCCTAGGCTAGTCTGAACGAAGACCTATAGAATAAAGGGAAGGGGTCCCTAAAAGAACTAAGGACTGAAACAAAAATGGGACACCTCCTGAACAGAGAAAGTTGTTACAGAACACAAAAGAAAAACTGACAGAAAGGTACTAGAGGTCCCAGAAGGACCAAGCAAACTGACGGAGATAGGCACCGAAGCACCTGGCTAGCAAAACAGTCAAACAACACTGAAGTCCAGCACAGCCAAGAGGGCGAAGCTGGAATATAAAGGCAGGTGGTCACGTGACCGCAAAACACAAGATGGAAGAAACAAATAGGAGGGTTTTAACAGTACCCCCTCTTTTATGAGGATCCTTCGGATCCTCCAGGCCCAGGCCGATCTGGAAACCTCTTGTGGAAAGCTTTAACAAGCCTAGGAGCAGAGACATCATCCGCCCTTACCCAGGAGTTAGTCCAAACTCTCTCCAAATCACCGGAAAAATTCTTCTCCTCCGGCACCGCCGACCCCAATTTGGAGAACGAACCAAAAGACGGATGTCTCCCAGTGCAACAAAAAAAAGGGAACACCCAGCTGAGGAGGATGTATGATTGTTAAGAGCAAATTCTGCGAGAGAGTAGGCTTTAACATTCTTAGTACCAGGGATATAGGTAACAGAAAAATGAAACCGAGAAAAAAAAAATGGCCACCTAGCTTGACGGGCATTCAAGCGCTTGGCAGCATCCAGATAGATCAAATTCTTATGATCTGTGAAAACCTGAATAGAAAATCTAGCGCCTTCCAAAAAATGATGCCAATTTTCAAACGTAAGATTAACAGCCAGCAGCTCCCGATTTCCAACATCATAATTCAGTTTGGTTTCCGAATTTTTTTTTTCGAAAAGAAGGCACAAGGATGTACTCCATCCCTGTTCTCCTGAGACAAAACTGCTCCGACCCCCACCGATGAAGCATCGACCTCGACCAAAAAAGGCTTGGTCTCATCAGGCTGCATAAGGATAGGGGCAGAACTGAACCTCTCTTTGAGATACTTAAACGCTTCAATGGCCTCAGTAGTCCACTGGACCGTATTCGCACCTTTCCTGGTGAGATCGGTTAGAGGCTTAACAATTACAGAAAAATTCTTAATGCATTTCCTGTAATAATTGGCAAAACCCAAAAATCTCTGTATAGATTTCAAACCAATAGGCCTAGGCCATTGCTGCACAGCCTGAACCTTCACCGGGTCCATCTCAAAGCCTTTGCTGGAGACAATGTAGCCCAAAAAACTAATTTTCTGCACAGTGATCTCACATTTCTCCAGCTTAGCAAAGAGTGAATTATCACTCAATAACTGCAAAACTTCACGTACACTCTGCCAATGGGACTCCAGATCTGGCGAATAAATCAAAATGTCATCTAAATACACAACCACAATCTTACCAATCAAAGGTCTCAGGATGTCATTAATAAGGTTCTGAAAAAATGCAGGTGCATTGGTAAGACCGAAAGGCATCACCAGATTCTCAAAATGACCTACCGGAGTGTTAAAAGCAGTCTTCCATTCATCACCCTCCTTCACTCGTAACAAATTGTATGCCCCCCGGAGATCAATCTTAGAGAACCACTTGGCCCCCACTAACTGGTTAAACAAGTCAGGAATTAACGGCAATGGGGAGGAATTGCGTACGGTAATCTTAATAATTTCATGAAAATCCAGACATGGACGCAAACCTCCGTCCTTTTTTTTAGCAAAGAAAAATCCAACTGCCACGACTTAGAAGGTCTAATGTGACCAGCAGCCAGGCTAGTCTGTATGTACTCCTCCAAGGCCTTTCTTTCAGGGATAGTCAGATTAAACAAGCGACTCTTGGGAAGAGTAGCTCCCGGAATAAACTCAATGGCGCAATCATAATCCCTATGAGGAGGTAAAACTTGCGACTCCTCCTCTGAAAAAAGCCCTCCAAAAGGAGGGTAATTCCCCTTTTTCCACAGCCACAATGCGACCATTATAACATTTATCATAGCACTTCGGACTCCAAGACATTAGCATATTAGTAGACCAGTCCAGCAAAGGATTGTGCAGTTTTAACCAAGGCAATCCCAGAATGACCGGAGAGGGTAAATTATTGAATACAACCAAGTCCAAAATTTCTTGGTGAAGTCCGTTGATAGTGAGGGGAAATGCAGCAACCTTGTGAGTAATACATTTCAAGGGAGTGTTATCAATTGCAATCACAGAAATAGGTGAAGACAAAGGTTTGGATTTCAATTTAAGTTTTTCCAAAAACCCTTTATCAAGCACATTAAGTGTTGAACCACAATCCACAAATACCTGAAATTCAATCAAATTTTCCTGCAAAGTAGTACTCCCAGAAAGAAATACTCCTGCAGAGCGTAAACAATCTATACGGGCGTACCTGACCTTTTTTTTTTCTTTACTTAAACGAAGCTCACAATACTTAATCAAATGGACAGCTTTACCACAATAAAGACACAATCCCTCGGCTAACCTCCGGTCTCTTTCCTGAGAGCGGAGCGACATCGCCCCAACCTCCATTGGTTCTCCGCCGTCTGAGCAGTTTTTCTGGGGACTAGGACCTGGCATTACAGGAGTCTTTACCTCATTCTGCCTAGATCTCAGCCTCCTATCCACACGAACAGCTAATTGCATGGCATCCTGCAGAGTCTCAGGTGCGGGGAATGCAATTAGCAAATCCTTAACCCTTTCACTCAGACCAGCAAGAAATAGACATTTCAGAGCAGGATCATTCCATTTGACTTCTGAAGCCCACCTTCTAAAGTGTGTGCAATAATTCTCAACATCACCTGACTCCTGATTCAAACGCCTGAGTTCTGCCTCAGCAGATGAGACTCGATCAGGATTGTCATATAATAGACCCATAGCAGAAAAAAATTCTTCTACTGACCTTAAGCACAGATCATTAGGTTGAAGAGAAAAAGCCCACCCTTGTGGTTCATTGCGCAAAAGTGACATAATAAAACCAATGTGATTCATTCCCAGAGGACCTTGGTCTCAAACGAAAATATAACAAACAAGCATTTTTAAAGGAAAAAAAATCTTGCTGTTTACCATAGAAAAACATCAGGCAGTCCTACCTTGGGTTCCACAAAATGCGCTCCAGAACAGCTACTCACGTGTTGCTGGAGCTTGGCTACCTCCAGAGTCAACTCCTGCAAGCATCGAGCCAAATCCTGGACGGAAGCTGCAACAAGTACTAAGGAAAGAAAGGGGAAAGCTATCCCTACAGTAAGACTAAGCTGAATCCCTACGATGTAGCGGGCTGCCTGTTACTTGTGAACGGACCCGCCTTAGTCCTAGGCTAGTCTGAACAAAGACCTATAGAATAAAGGGAAGGGGTCCCAAAAAGAACTAAGGACTGGAACAATAATGGGACACTTCCTGAACAGAGAAAGTTGTTGCAGAACACAAAAGAAAAACTGACAAAAAGGTACTAGAGGTCCCAGAAGGACCAATCAAACTGACAGAGATAGGCACCGAAGCACCTGGCTAGCAAAACAGTCAAACAACACTGAAGTCCAGCACAGCCAAAAGGGCGGAGCTGGAATATAAAGGCAAGTGGTCACGTGACCGCAAAACACAAGATGGAAAAAACAAACAGGAGGGTTCTAACAGGTTGACATTTGGGCCAGGAACTCATGCCATGAATGAGGGGATTAAAGATCAAGATCTACATGATTATTTATTTGTAGAGTAGCCAACCACATTCGTACTATATGTAATGACTAAAATACATAAATCGCTTACAAATGCACCAGTACAACTGATTGTGTCCGGGGTGGATTCAGTATTTAGTAAAAATTGTATATTTTTGGATACAATTTTGAATCCTCTAGCAAAAAATACCTCTTCATTCATTCAAGATACCACAGTCGTTTTACTGAAGTTACAAAAGGTCAGATTAACAGATGAAGTCATATTGGCCTCTTTTGATGTCACTTCCTTATATACTTCCAGTGATCATGAAAGAGGCATTACAGCAGTAAAACGGAAACTTGCATCATTGGACTTAACAGATAAAGGCAAGCAGTTTATTATTGCTTTATTGGATATTGTATTAAAACAAAATTATTTTTTATTCAGAGACTACTTCTATTTGCAGTGGTGTGGTACCACCATTGGTGCCAATATGGCACCCGCTTATGCTAACATTGTTATGACCGCATTGGAGGAGGATCTTGTCTATGTGTCGCACCACTTCCAACATGCGTTAAGGTGGTGGAGATACATAGACGATGTCTTCCTCATAATTAAGAATGTAAAAAAGTTGTCACATGTCACATTTTGTCCTCTTTTATCTATACGTCAAATCTGAAATGGCTCGTATACCCCGATTCTTTTCAGGTTTTTCTCCAAGCTTTTTTCCTGTATATGCCTGAGCGTTTAAAGCATATGAAGTTCTGCTGTCACAAAGTGTCCATATCTTGATGCCGTACTTTGCTGGCTTGCTCGGTATATATTGTGTGAAAGGCACCTACCTCGGAATGCCATCCATAGTGAAAAAAAGAGAAAAAAACAGCTCACCCTCTGTGAAGTCAATGAATCCAGGAGCACGCAGTCAGCGCTCTGCCGGCGCTTGGCAATGTAGATTGAAAGATCAAGATGACTCAGCTCACCGGAAATCGACGTATAAAGTCCAAAATTTTTTATTACTTCTTACTTGGATAAAACATAGTGAAAATGACAATCCACACAAAAGCGGAGGGGGCATACCAAGTTTAAGAACATCATGTTCGAAACGCGTCTGGTAATTTAACAGTAAGTACTGTACCCCCTGTACCCACTCCGCTTTTGTGTGGATTGTGATTTTCACTATATTTTATCTAAGTAAGAAATAATAAAAAAATGTTGGATTTTATACGTCGATTTCTGGTGAGCTGAGTCATCTTGATCTTTCAATGTTCATCCACAGTGACATTTTCTTCAGTATTGTATAATTTTGGAAGAATCCCTATCCATTTATTCCAAACTTCTCCTAATACTTCTTCTAATAGAGAATTAGAGAATTATCTAATGTAAGCAGAGGACAATTTTCCTGCATGGGCAGAAGGCTGCAAGTTCCAAATTACATTTTTGTTTTTAGACTAAGTTGCTTGCATCGGACTACTTGTCTTGGTATCATGCCTCATCAGATTCAACTTCAGAATCATAATTCTCATAATCACTTTCCCTGCCACTTATGTGGTCCTCATCTTTGGTTTATGTGCCTGAAAATCTGATGGGATATCTGTACAAAACACTATCGGGTCATATTGACCCGAACGGTACATATGTAACAATCATCATTTCATACAAAAAAAATTAAAATAATTAAAAAAAGCAACACTCATAATAACAACACCTATCCAAAAACAAATTCACCTAACTACAATTTGCAGATCCTCATAATAGAGAGCTGAGAGCTGATATATCAGGCTGGGAAGGTGCCTGGTAATTGGGCCCTTCCCAGCCTAAAAATACCTGTCCACAGGCACCCCATGTGGCGACTTTTCAGCTCATTCATTTTCGGCTTTTCCCAGTATCTGTCTATCTATCTATCTATCTATCTATCTATCTATCTATCTATCTATCTATCTATCTATCTATCTATCTATCTATCTATCTATCGATCTGTCCTTGTATATCTTTATTCTCATATGTTTTTTGCCATACAGTATGATCTTTTATGCATTAAAGGAAGAGAAAAGAACTTAAATAATTCTTGTATTTGAACAAATCATTTGCCTAAGCCCAAATACTTATGCCACCTATTTTGGGCTGGCAGTGCTCTCTTCAGGTAGGATACACAGCACTCTTGAGAAAAAAAAATCAGCTTTTTTAAAAAAAAATTAAAATAAATAAATATGGACACACCTATGCTGTTTTGCATGCAGTTTGAGGTACAGTTTTTGTTCATTTACTTCTCTATATGGCTAAAAAAATGCAGGTTACCAATGTAACAACATTTTTAAAAAATGCTACCAAAAGTTATTTTAAAAATGCTATAAAAACATCTTACATTTTCTGAAGGAAAAGACAATTCAAGGGTGTGGGCTGTGTTAACCGAAATGATGATCCTTGATCCAATATATAAAGAAGTGGTTTTTATTCCACAACGTGTTTCCACACCGGACTGGCATCTTTCTCAACTGTAAAAGCCAACTGTACAGTTAATTTTTACACTTGAGAAAGACGTCAGTCCAGCGTGGAAACGCGTTGTGGAATAAAAAACGCTTCTTTATATATTAAACATTAGAGAAGATTTACTAGAACTATGTGCACACAACATATTTTAAACTCAGGTGAACTTGACAAGTTTTCAAGAAGACACTTCAGGAAACGCCTGGAGTTTTTTTTTCCTAAAGTGTCTTTTGTGTAGTTTTTTTCAGTCGCTTCCTGAGCATTTTTCTGACGTTTTTTTTTTGGAGGGTTTTTCCATGTTTTTTTAAAGGGAATCTGTCACATGAAAAAACGCTATTAGCTTGCATATATGTGATTAATCTGCAGTTTAATAGCGTTCTGAACCTACCCAGCGCTCGCACTTAGAGCCCCACTGCCGGGAGGAAATTAACTTATGCAGATCCTGGTGTCAGTACCGGGGGCGCAGTTAGAGCCACCACTCACTATACACTGAGCGGTGACTGAACCCATGCTGGCGCCACTCCCATGAATGAAACCCGAATGCTGCCGACAGGAATAAAGTTCAATTCCCCCTGGCAATGGGGCTCTAAGTGAGGGCGCCGGGCAGTTTCAGAACTCTTTTTTACTATCAATTTCCAGTTGGTTCTTTCACTATGTGGACTGTGTGCACATGCCATCTTTTTCAGGCAGTTTCTGTAGTGGAAACCGCCTGAAAATCAAAAAACATGCAAAAAATGAACATATGCATGTTTATGGAAAAGTAACTTGCTGTGCATATGTTCAGTCTTGTGTTACTTTTAACTGCTTCAGGGTTTTAAAACCCTGGAGAGATATAAAAAAAACCCTCATGTTCATTCTTCGGGCAGCTTCTGCACGGAAGACACCCACTCTCGTAATACAACATATAATAAGATGATGCCAGTGGCAGAGTTGCTGCAAAGAATTTGGTAAAGCCGCGGGCAAATGAGCGAAAACTCAGTTGCACCAGCATTTAAAAAACTGTACATAGTAACCGAATAATGAAGAAATTGCTAAGGTTTTTTTGAGCAAAACAATGGCAAAATGTGACAGAATCAGCCTGAAAAAAGATGTTGTGTGCACATAGACAGTGTAAACTTTGTAGTTTAATAATGTCCCAAATTTCTCAAAAGGGACTTTTGCGGTTTGATACATTTGATTCATTTTTAGACTGTCTAGTCCAAGAGTACAACACTTATTAATTGGCCTGCTGTGTGCCAGATATTTGCGCTAGAAATTTGGCGCAATTTTGGCATTTTATGTAGCACCTCAAATCATGCCCCCAAAGCAAAGCCTGTTTCCCAATGAACTACGGACTCTTTCCAGCAAGTGAAAAGTGTTTAAAACACAAAATGGGGTGTGCGCAATTAAAAAAGTACTCCCAGAACATTTTATCTCCTAATTTTGTCTAAATATGCCTGTAGTGTAGAAGCATTAAACTACCCATCACCGTCTTCCAAGGTTTCCAGTGTCGCTCCAGTCCTCTTCTGCATCATATGATCATATGACCTTAAAGGGAAGCTGTCATCTGCTGTATGCTGCCCGTACCGTGAGCAGCATGAATCGCAGCCTGGCTGCATGATTGAAAATGTCTTTCACGAAAACTCAATTACACATTACTATCTGTAACAAATATCACAGATAAAATCTTTTCACTCGAACAGGCTCTCTATGTTAAGATAATGATTGTTGACGGAATAACCCTCACTTAAATTCTGTAATCTAAACTCACAGGAGACAGCACCATAACTCCCCCACCTCTCCATCCCTAACCCTACACCAATCATTTCCCCCTTTTCTTCAATCCTCATCCCTTTTCCTTATCATTTGTTTGTTGTCCTTGCCACATTGAAGTCATCCACCAGATTGGATTTCCATTTCCTTTCTATAGAAATACACTGCATGCTCTATATGTAAGGATTAATTTATATATTATGTTTCTGTTACAATTATCGTTATTCATAATCAGTTCCAATGTATAACAATATAATCATTGTTGCGTATTCTATTGAAATTAAAAAATGTAAAAAAAAAAAAACTATTTATAAAGGAAAGCAAACATACTTTAAAGATCTGGCCCGGGACCATAGTCTGAAACTAGTGCTGCTTTTGTTGATTGACAGATTGACAGGTTTCTCTCATAGCGAGAGACCTGTCAATCACCTGAAATAGTCTAGTCTCAGACTATGGTCCGCCGCCGGATCATTAAAGTATATTTTCTCTAAAGCACAAAATATACTTGGCTGCAATCGTGCAGCCAGGCTCTAAATCATGCTGCCGGTGGTTTGGGCAGCATGAATCAGGTGACCATTTCCCTTTAAATCAGACCAGCTGGCTCACACAGTGGTTTATGTGTGGACCGATATTCACTTTCATAATGCAAGTGTGATATCCGTGCTGGTGCTTGTACATGGGCGTACCCACCGTGGGGCAGGGGGGGGGGCAGCTGCCCCCCCTAGAAGCAGGGACGCACGCCGCACATCAGGGCCGGCGTCAGCATCCGGCGCGCTATGGGACCCGTGAGCGGAGGAGAGCGGTGTCAGCGCCCGCTCCCCCCCGCTTGCTCAGGGCCCCGGCACCCGGCACAATACTTACCCCTCCCCGTGCCTCCGCAGCAGCTCCTGCACCCTCCGCGGCTGCTGCACCGTGACGTCTCAGGTCAGAGGGCACGGTGACTTCTTTACACCACGCTCTCTCCTGAGCAGTCACAGCGCAGAGCGGGATGAGGCCGGCGACGCTGGAGTCCGGAGCAGAGGCAGCAGGTGAGACATGAGGTGAGTATTTGATTTTTTTTTTATTATATGGAGGCCTGTGGCAGTATAAGGGATGGGGGTGAGGTGGGGATGTGTGACATCCTACATGGGGCATTATAAGGGGGGGGTGTGACATCCTGCATGGGGCATTATAAGGGGGGACGGGGGGGTGACATCCTGCATGGGGCATTATAAGGCGGGAGGGTGACATCCTGCATGGGGCATTATAAGGGGGGGGTGTGACATCCTGCATGGGGCATTATAAGGGAGGGGGGTGTGTGACAACCTGCATGGGGCATCATAAGGGGGGGGGTGACATCCTACATGGGGCATTATAAGGGAGGGGGGGAAACATCCTACATTGGGCATTATAAGGGAGGGGGGGGTGTGACATCCTGCATGGGGCAATATAAGGGAGGGGGGGTGTGTGACATCCTGCATGGGGCATTATAAGGGAGGGGGGGTGTGACATCCGGCATGGGACATTATAAGGAAGGGGGGTGTGTGTCATCCTGCATGGGGCATTATAAGGGGGGGTGACATCCTACATGGGGCATTATATGGGGGGGAACAGCATGCATGGGGCATTATGTGGGGGGAACAGCCTGCGTGGGGCATTATGTGGGGGGAACAGCCTGCGTGGGCATTATGTGGGGGGGAACAGCCTGCATGAGGCATTATGTGTGGGGAACAGCCTGCATGGAGCGTTATATAGAGGCCAGTATCCTGTATGGAGCATTATATGGGGGCCAGAATCCTGCATGGAGCGTTATATGGGGGCCAGTATCCTGCATGGAGCGTTATATGGGGGCCAGTATCCTGTATGGAGTGTTATATGGGGGCCAGTATCCTGTATGGAGCGTTATATGGGGACCAGTATCCTGTATGGAGCATTTTATGGGGGCCAGTATACTGTGTGGAGTGATTCGCCGGTTTCGGAGTTATTGTGGAATTTACAATAGATATATCTCATGTAATGTAAGAAGTAAAATCTTTGCATTGTACTATATACAGTACAGACCAAAAGTTTGGACACATCTCATTTAAAGATTTTTCTGTATTTGAAAATTGTACATTCACACTGAAGGCATCAAAACTATGAATTAACACAAGTGGAATTATATACTTAACAAAAAAGTGTGAAACAACTGAAAATATGTCTTATATTCTAGGTTCTTCAAAGTAGCCACCTTTTGCTTTGATGACTGCTTTGCACACTCTTGGCATTCTCTTGAGGAGCTTCAAGAGGTAGTCACCGAAAATGTTTTTCACTTCACAGGTGTGCCCTGTCAGGTTTAATAAGTGGGATTTCTTGCCTTATAAATGGGGTTGGGACCATCAGTTGTGTTGTGCAGAAGTCTGATGGATACACAGCTGATAGTCCTACTGAATAGACTGTTAGAATTTGTATTATGGCAAGAAAAAAGCAGGTAAGTAAAGAAAAACGAGTGGACATCATTACTTTAAGAAATGAAGGTCAGACAGTGCGAAAAATTGGGAAAACTTTGAAAGTGTCCCCAAGTGCAGTTGCAAAAACCATCAAGTGCTACAAAGAAACTTGCTCACATGAGGACCGCCCCAGGAAAGAAAGACCAAGAGTCACCTCTGCTTCTGAGGATAAGTTTATCCTAGTGACCAGCCTTAGAAATCGCAGGTTAACAGCAGCTCAGATTAGAGACCAGGTCAATGCCACACAGAGTTCTAGCAGCAGACACATCTCTTCAACAACTGTTAAGAGGAGACTTTGTGCAGCAGACCTTCATGGTAAAATTGCTGCTAGGAAACCACTGCTAAGGACAGGCAACAAGCAGAAGAGACTTGCTTGGGCTAAAGAACACAAGGAATGGACATTAGACCAGTGGAAATCTGTGCTTTGGTCTGATGAGTCCAAATTTGAGATCTTTGGTTCCAACCACCGTGTCTTTGTGCGACGCAGAAAAGGTGAACGGACGGACTCTACATGCCTGGTTCCCACCGTGAAGCATGGAGGAGGAGGTGTGATGGTGTGGGGGTGCTTTGCTGGTGACACTGTTGGGGATTTATTCAAAATTGAAGGCATACTGAACCAGCATGGCTACCACAGCATCTTGCAGTGGCATGCTATTCCATCCGGTTTGTGCTTAGTTGGACCATCATTTATTTTTCAATAAGACAATGACCCCAAACTCACTTCCAGGCTGTGTAAGGGCTATTTGACCAAGAAGGAGAGTGATGGGGTGCTACGCCAGATGACCTGGCCTCCACAGTCATCAGACCTAAACCCAATCGAGATGGTTTGGGTGAGCTGGACCGCAGAGTGAAGGCAAAAGGGCCAACAAGTGCTAAGCATCTCTGGAAACTCCTTCAAGATTGTTGGAAGACCATTTCTGGTAACTACCTCTTGAAGCTCATCAAGAAAATGCCAAGAGTGTGCAAAGCAGTCATCAAAGCAAAAGGTGGCTACTTTGAAGAACCTAGAATATAACACATATTTTCAGTTGTTTCACACTTTTTTGTTAAGTATATAATTCCACATGTGTTAATTCATAGTTTTGATGCCTTCAGTGTGAATGTACAATTTTCATAGTCATGAAAATACATAAAAATCTTTAAATGAGAAGGTGTGTCCAAACTTTTGGTCTGTACTGTATATATTTCTCTTCGGTATCTGTGACCATGGCTTGCCCCCCCCTAGTTTTGATCCTGTGTACGCCCATGTGCTTGTCCCCTATATTCCTGCTTCGCTTGTCAGCTGACTTAGGCTGACAAATCAGTAATCCTGTTTTATTCCTGGGACTTGTGGCTCTGGCCAGTCCAGAAGCTGTGGGGTTAAATTTTGTTAGTTTGTGTATCTTCCTCCTGTCTCAATATTTAAACCACTGAGAATCATCAGTTCCCACTGGCAGTCAATAAGTTCTGCTTAAGTGGAATAGCCCTATTGTTTTGTTTTGTAATAGGAGGAGAAAAGTCTTTCAGAGAATCAATGCGAGATGTATGTAATAAGGAGAAAGAGCGCCATCTGGTGAGCATTTCAAGTTTGAAAGCTGGACCTGGTCAGGTGACCTCCAGCAGAGGATTTCAAAATTTTATGTTCGAGCGCACAGTGCCGGAGATGATTTCGGCGTCTGACATAGAGATACGTGACCCAGGACGGACGCGCTGTAGGAACCAGCGAGAGAGACCGGGGTGAGAGACCCGTAAGGCAAGACGGGTGGCTGCCTGTGAACAAGCGCGGGATTCAGCGCAGCGGTCCCTCGGGTGTCACGGCTACGGAAGAGGACCGGGACTTGGATACGACATTAAGGAAATGTACAAGACGCTCCTACCCACGACGTGGTAAACCGCCCCGATTGACAGGACAAAGAAAGGATAGAAACGAGTCGTGCCGGAGAGATCACGTCAGCAAAAGCCGACGAGTGTCATCACTAAACAGGGCTGTCACTTCAACCGCCCCCTCATGGTACCGGGAACAATAGGGTTTAGGGTATCAGGTTGGGAGAGGGACGGGTGAGGTGGAACAAGCCAAATGGGATCTAATAGACTTTGTCAGAAAAAGACTTAAAGGCCTAGCGGGAATAACCGGAGACCCCCGCTAGGGACATTTGCAGAACCAATGGACTTCAGTGCTAATCCCATATTTGGGCTAGATACAGTATTTTAGAGAAGGATTTTATTGCTATTGTGTGTTATTGCTATTGTTATTGCTATTGTGATAGTGTTCTCATTACTAACCGCTGTTGTGATCCCTGTCAGCTTGTTTAATATTTATATAAATGAATTGTTATTTATAGCTTGTATTTTGGCCCCCTGCTTTCTTTCTAATTTTGTCTCTGACATGACCTTTTGGTATTGGCCCCACGTGACAATCCTTCTTGGCGCCAGCTTGCTCAACTGGGCGGCAGCTGCCTCTGTAGCCCCAGACCAGAGGTCTCTGTGTAAGTTCAAATCCCTGTACAGGGTTTAAATTGTGAAAGCCAGGGAAACTCCTGGGATCTGGTAAACAGAGTGGCCTGCGCTGAGTCTGTCCGTGGGAACCCTATTAACAGCTGCGAGGTTTCGACGAACATTGCAACTTTGACAGCAATTGTATAAAGCTTTGTTTAGCCTTACAGTAATGTAATTAGTAGAGATGAGCGTTGTTCTACTCGAACTGTTCGCCAATCTCAAATTCGAGCTGTTTTGGGCGGTGTTCGAGCCGTTCGGCGAACACGAACAATTTGAGAAAAATTCGGCTGTTCGAGGTTATGTTCGATAACTGTTCGTGCACCAAAATCATAACTGGATTTTTTCTCAGTAATGATGAAAATTAATGTTAATACGCAGTTTGAGTGTACAGCGGGGTGGGGGGAGGGGCAGGGGATGGATCTCTGCAGGAACAATGAAGATCTCCATTTTTTTTTCTCTTTCCCGCATTTACAGTGGGGAGGTGCAATCTGTCAGCCTATCAGCAGCGCACACACGGAGCGAAGTGCTTTTTTTCACACAAGCAAGGGCATGTGTCATTGGCAGTGTATGTCACATGTCCTTGCCCTATAAGACCAAGCCATTTTCCCCGTCGCCACCATTTTCTCACTGCTGCAGCTGCGTGTTAGACGGCACCGCTGTTGCTGTGTGCGCTATACCTTGTTAATTTCAAGCCAATTTTCGCACAAATATACAGATAGCTTGGGAGTAGGGAATAGTTGTGATTGCAGTCCTTTTAAGGACTAGGTTACAGCATTTCCTACGACTTTTATCAGGGAGGTCTGTGCTCTTAAATAGATAGATTGTGGGAGTAAAGACTAATTGTAATTGGAGTCCTTTTCAGGACTAGGTTACATCAGTTCCTATCAGTTTTTGCCAGGCAGGTCTGTGCCAGTGCTGTGCAAGTTTTTTTCACAGCATTTGGCTGAATCTAGCAAAGCTAATCCTTTTTGGCCTATTGCAGAGTGTGTTAGTCAGTGGAGTAGCCTATCTGTGTTGCAAGATATACCACCTGTGTATAGAATACCAATTTTTTTACTGCACCTAGTGAAGTAAAATCTTTTGGGCATAGCATCATTCTATTAGTCCATCTATACTGACCTCCATCAGGTTGCAAATTAAAACTAATTTTTATCTGCATCTACAGTACCTCTGAAAAAATATTTGGGCTTCTAGCAGTGTGTGGGACTTGTTCTATTAGTCCATCTATACTGACCTCCATCAGGTTGCAAACTGAATATATTTTTTTCTGCATCTACCTCTGAAAAAATATTGGGCTTCTAGCTGTGTGTGGGTCTTGTTCTATTAATCCATCTATACTGACCTCCATCAGGTTGCAAACTGAATATAATTTTTTTCTGCATCTAGCTCTGAAAAAATATTTGGCCTTCTAGTAGTGTGTCGGACTTTCTCTATTAGTCCATCTATACTGACCTCCATCAGGTTGCAAATTAAAAATAATTTTTATCTGCATCTACAGTACCTCTGAAAAAATATTTGGGCTTCTAGCTGTGTGCGGGACTTGTTGTATTAGTCCATCTATACTGACCTCCATCAGGTTGCAAACTGAATATATTTTTTTCTGCATCTACCTCTGAAAAAATATTTGGCCTTCTAGTAGTGTGTCGGACTTACTCTATTAGTCCATGTATACTGACCTCCATCAGGTTGCAAACTGAATATATTTTTTTCTGCATCTACCTCTGAAAAAATATTGGGCTTCTAGCTGTGTGTGGGTCTTGTTCTATTAATCCATCTATACTGACCTCCATCAGGTTGCAAACTGAATATATTTTTTTCTGCATCTACCTCTGAAAAAATATTTGGCCTTCTAGTAGTGTGTCGGACTTTCTCTATTAGTCCATCTATACTGACCTCCATCAGGTTGCAAACTGAATATATTTTTTTCTGCATCTACCTCTGAAAAAATATTGGGCTTCTAGCTGTGTGTGGGTCTTGTTCTATTAATCCATCTATACTGACCTCCATCAGGTTGCAAACTGAATATAATTCTTTTCTGCATCTAGCTCTGAAAAAATATTTGGCCTTCTAGTAGTGTGTCGGACTTTCTCTATTAGTCCATCTATACTGACCTCCATCAGGTTGCAAATTAAAAATAATTTTTATCTGCATCTACAGTACCTCTGAAAAAATATTTGGGCTTCTAGCTGTGTGCGGGACTTGTTGTATTAGTCCATCTATACTGACCTCCATCAGGTTGCAAACTGAATATATTTTTTTCTGCATCTACCTCTGAAAAAATATTTGGCCTTCTAGTAGTGTGTCGGACTTTCTCTATTAGTCCATCTATACTGACCTCCATCAGGTTGCAAACTGAATATAATTTTTTTCTGCATCTAGCTCTGAAAAAATATTTGGCCTTCTAGTAGTGTGTCGGACTTTCTCTATTAGTCCATCTATACTGACCTCCATCAGGTTGCAAATTAAAACTAATTTTTATCTGCATCTACAGTACCTCTGAAACAATATTTGGGCTTCTAGCAGTGTGTGGGACTTGCTCTATTAGTCCATCTATACTGACCTCCATCAGGTTGCAAACTGAATATATTTTTTTCTGCATCTACCTCTGAAAAAATATTGGGCTTCTAGCTGTGTGTGGGTCTTGTTCTATTAATCCATCTATACTGACCTCCATCAGGTTGCAAACTGAATATATTTTTTTCTGCATCTACCTCTGAAAAAATATTTGGCCTTCTAGTAGTGTGTCGGACTTTCTCTATTAGTCCATCTATACTGACCTCCATCAGGTTGCAAATTAAAACTAATTTTTATCTGCATCTACAGTACCTCTGAAAAAATATTTGGGCTTCTAGCAGTGTGTGAGACTTGTTCTATTAGTCCATCTATACTGACCTCCATCAGGTTGCAAACTGAATATATTTTTTTCTGCATCTACCTCTGAAAAAATATTTGGCCTTCTAGTAGTGTGTCGGACTTTCTCTATTAGTCCATCTATACTGACCTCCATCAGGTTGCAAACTGAATATAATTTTTTTCTGCATCTAGCTCTGAAAAAATATTTGGCCTTCTAGTAGTGTGTCGGACTTTCTCTATTAGTCCATCTATACTGACCTCCATCAGGTTGCAAATTAAAACTAATTTTTATCTGCATCTACAGTACCTCTGAAAAAATATTTGGGCTTCTAGCAGTGTTTGGGACTTGTTCTGTTAGTCCATCTATACTGACCTCCATCAGGTTGCAAACTGAATATAGTTTTTTCTGCATCTACCTCTGAAAAAATATTGGGCTTCTAGCTATGTGTGGGTCTTGTTCTATTAATCCATCTATACTGACCTCCATCAGGTTGCAAACTGAATATATTTTTTTCTGCATCTACCTCTGAAAAAATATTGGGCTTCTAGCTGTGTGTGGGTCTTGTTCTATTAATCCATCTATACTGACCTCCATCAGGTTGCAAACTGAATATATTTTTTTCTGCATCTACCTCTGAAAAAATATTGGGCTTCTAGCTGTGTGTGGGTCTTGTTCTATTAATCCATCTATACTGACCTCCATCAGGTTGCAAACTGAATATATTTTTTTCTGCATCTACCTCTGAAAAAATATTGGGCTTCTAGCTGTGTGTGGGTCTTGTTCTATTAATCCATCTATACTGACCTCCATCAGGTTGCAAACTGAATATATTTTTTTCTGCATCTACCTCTGAAAAAATATTTGGCCTTCTAGTAGTGTGTCGGACTTTCTCTATTAGTCCATCTATACTGACCTCCATCAGGTTGCAAACTGAATATAATTTTTTTAGGCATCTAGCTCTGAAAAAATATTTGGCCTTCTAGTAGTGTGTCGGACTTTCTCTATTAGTCCATCTATACTGACCTCCATCAGGTTGCAAATTAAAACTAATTTTTATCTGCATCTACAGTACCTCTGAAAAAATATTTGGGCTTCTAGCTGTGTGTGGGACTTGTTGTATTAGTCCATCTATACTGACCTCCATCAGGTTGCAAATTCAAAATAATTTTTTTCTGCATCTAACCCAGCCAATAGTTTTGGCCTAATACCACAGTTTGGCCACTCAGCTCTGCTCGGTTACCATCCATTGTTTTTTTGTGCAAACAACTCCAGAGTTGTGAATTAGTTAACCACCAAAATGAGTGGAAAAAGGCCTGCTGCTGGTGGAAAGGGGAATAGGCGTGTTGGGAAGGGGAAAAAAGGTTGTGTCCGTGGGGTAGGTGTTAAAGCAACAGTAACATCTGCAGAAGAAAGACCATCTTCCAGCCAAACTAAAATGTCTACTTCTTTTAGCGGACAATGTGATAAGATCCCTTTCTTACGGCCACGCCAATCGCTACAAATTCCAGATGAGGCACAAAAACAGCAGGTGCTTCAACGGATATCAAGTGCTCCTTTAAGTGGGCTCTCCTCCACATCAACTTCAACATCACAAATACTCCAGTCCTCAAAGGTGTCACCCAAATCGCACTTGCTTCCTCACAGCTCCCAAATCTCCAGCTGCCCGTCTGAGTATGAGGTAGAACAGATGGTTGAGTCTGCAGAGCTGTTTACTCATACTATAGCCTGGGAATCAGAGGTCGACTCCAGCGCTTCTGTGAATCCAGACGAGGAAATGATCTGCACTGATGCCCAGAATCTTTATGAGTCGGATCCAGGACCAGACGCAGAAGGTTCTGACCATAATGTAGACCCTCATTCCCAAACTGTAACTCCTGTTGGTGGAGACAATGAGGAAGACGATGATAAGACTCAAATACCTGATTGGAGCGACAACTTTAGTTTTTTGTCAGGGCAGGAACAGGTTGGCTCTGAGGACGACGGGTGTGATAACGCACAGGGTGATGATGATGAGGTCGGAGATCCCACTTACTGTCAACCCACAGTCAGCCAAGAGATGAGGTCAGCAGAGGAGGTGGAGGAAGATGCTAGTGACGACGAGGTCAGGTTGCGCCTTCCTGAACAGAGACGTAGTACTGGAAGCACGTCAACAACTGCATCCTCAAACACAACTCTGCCTCTCACCACAAGTCGTGGTGGCTCTTCAGGTCGCATGGGTGCTAAGCCTTGCATAGCCTGGGCATTTTTTCAGATCGATAAAGATGACCCAACTCGTGTTATCTGTAACATTTGTCAGCAAAAGCTAAGTAGAGGCCAAAAAATACATAGTTTGAGTACTTCATGCATGAACCGGCACATGGACATGAAGCATAAGTTGCAGTGGGAAGCTCAGTGTGCTACAATGCGGCCTAGCCGGCCGGGCCAACCACCGTCTGCCATATCTTGTGCATCCGTGGCCTCTTCATCCTCTGTGACAGGGGGGACAGCAGTCACACCTGTTTTGGGGCGCAGACCTGCCACCTCTTTACCCGCAACAGCCAGCGTGATTGGCAGGTCATCATTTTCTTTGGAGGTGGTAACACCAGCTGGTGTTGAGCGCTGTCCGACATCGATAGCACCACCTTTGGATGAAGGCAACCTAACATGTCCGCCTGCATCTTCCTCACAGACCGGCAGTTTGCCGGGGACACCCTTATCAACCCCGTCTAAGCACAATAGCCAGCCCTCGGTCCCTCAGATGTGGACAAGTAAAAGACCATTTCCTCCTAGCCATGAGAAAGCTAAGAGGTTGAATTTTACCATCTGCAAGCTCTTGGCTACAGAAATGCTGCCTTTCCGCCTGGTGGACACAGAGGATTTTCGAGACCTTATGTCCGTCGCAGTGCCCCAGTACCAGATGCCCAGTCGGCACTACTTCTCAAAGAAAGGTGTGCCTGCGCTCCACCAGCATGTCGCACACAACATCACCGCTTCTTTGAGAAACTCTGTGTGTGACAGGGTGCATTTCACCACAGACACTTGGACGAGTAGGCATGGACAGGGGCGTTACATGTCGCTGACTGGGCACTGGGTAACTATGGTGACAGCAGGACAAGGGGCTGCTGTCCAAGTCTTGCCGTCCCCACGAGTTGTGCGTCAATCCTCTTTATGTCAAAGTTCCTCCACTGCTTCTGCCTCCTCAACCTCCTCTCGGTCTTCCACCTGCACCCAAAGCCTGTCTGGTCATGCCACAAGCTTTCTAACTGCGCAGAAGGGATCCTGCACACCTCCTTACTATGCTGGCAGTAGGGCTCAACGTCATCAGGCGGTTTTTACATTGAAATGTCTGGGAAATGTGAGTCACACAGCTGAGGAGTTGTGGTCAGCTCTGGAGAACCAATTTCATGAATGGTTGTCTCCACTGGACCTGAAACCAGGGAAGGCCGTGTGCGACAATGCTGCAAACCTGGGTGCGGCCCTTCGCCGGGGCAATGTCACACACGTGCCTTGTATGGCTCACGTGTTGAACCTGGTTGTCCAGCAATTTTTAGCCCACTATCCCAGACTAGATGGCCTTCTGCAGAGGGCACGGTCGCTGTGTGCTCACTTCCGCCGTTCGCATCCCGCAGCTCAGCGACTTACATCTCTACAGAAGTCGTTGGGCCTGCCACTTCACCGGCTAAAATGCGATGTGCCTACCCGGTGGAATTCAACTCTGCACATGTTGCAGCGACTGTGGCAGCACCGACAAGCCCTGGTGCAATACGTTCTGACGTATAGCCTGGGCCAACGAGATTCAGAGGTGGGGCAAATCACGCTGGAGGAGTGATCTCAGATCAGGGACCTATGCACCCTTCTGCACAGTTTTGAAATGGCGACGAAGATGTTTAGTGCTGACGATGCCATTATCAGCATGACTATTCCGGTGATTTACATGCTGGAGCACATGTTAAACAGAATTCGGAGTCAGGTGGTGGCACAAGAGGAGGTGGAGGAAGTAGAGGAGGAGGAGTTGTATGCGGAAGGGCTAACATCTGCAAGGTCCAGAAGGTCGGCAGCACCAGGGCGGCAGGCATGTGAGGGTGGGGGAGATGGTTTTACCAGGGCGCATGGTAGCAGCCAAACTAGTGAGGAAGGTGCAGGAGCCCAGGAAGAAGTGGAGGACGAACTGATGGAAGACTCATCAGATGAGGGAGACCTTGATCACATTTCTGTTGTGCGAGGTTGGGGGGAGAGGACAGAGGAAGGAAGCATGATTGTTACCTCGCCACCAACACAACAGGGACTTGGTGCTCCTGGATGCGCAACACACATGAGTGCCTTCTTGCTGCACTACCTGCAACATGACCCTCGAATTGTGAGAATTAGAAATAATCCTGACTACTGGGTTGCCACACTGTTAGATCCCCGGTACAAAAGTAAATTTGCAGAAATTATTCCTGCCATAGAAAGGGATGCACGCATGCAGGAGTATCAGCAGAGACTGTTGCAGAATCTTACATGTGCTTTTCCACAAAATACCAGTGGTGCACGTAGTGAATCTCACAGTTCCAACTTGCCAACCGTGGGACCGTCAAGTGTTCAGCACTCAAACCGTAACAGAACCACAGTATCTGCTGGTAACATCAATTTTGCGGAATCATTTCACCACTTTTTTAGCCCATCCTTTGCAAGGCCACAGGAGACAAGAAGTCTGACACATAGTCAACGCCTAGAGACGATGGTACAGGAGTATCTCCAAGTAAACATTGAAGCCACGACTGTGTCACTGGACCCTTGCTCTTTTTGGGCTTCCAATCTGGATAAATGGCCGGAGCTAGCCACTTACGCCTTGGAGATCTTGTCATGCCCCGCAGCCAGCGTTCTGTCTGAACGTGTGTTCAGCGCTGCTGGTGGTGTGCTGACAGATAAGCGCACGCGGCTCTCCACTGATAATGTAGACAGACTCACGTTCATAAAGATGAACAAATCATGGATCCGAAACGACTTTTCTACCCCTGTGTCATCCTGGGGAGAGTAAAAGCTTGATGATTGGTTAAAATCACCCTACCAAACGTTTTACGCTTTCAAATTACTAATCATGTTTATCTGTATCTTGACTGGAAAATAATTTGGGCTTTGTAGCAGGGTGCAGCACTGATCCTATTAGGCCATCTATACTAAGCTCCACCAGATTTAAAATTAAAAATAATTTTTAGCTGCATCTAGCCCGGAAAATAATTTTGGGGCTCCGAGATGCGCAAGACACATAAGTGCCTTCTTGCTGCACTACCTGCAGCATGACCCTCATATTGTCAGAATTCGAAGTAATCATGACTACTGGGTTGCCACACTCTTAGATCCCCCAAACTTTTCGATCAACCTTTTCATTTTAATAAAGACCAAAAAAATGGTCATTTTTGAAATTATAAGCATTAGCAGGTTGTTAGAAACTGAAATCAAACAGTTTTCAACTCAAAACTTTATTCTAGGTGATGTTACATTTTCACATAGGACCCCTTGTTCGAAAGGAGCTTCTGAACTCTCTCGTCCATTGAATTTGTCAGGTTTTGGATGGTTTCTGCTTCAATTGTTTTGCATGAGGACAGAATACCCTCCCAGAGCTGTTGCTTAGATGTGAACTGCCTCCCGCCATCATAGACACTCCTTTTAATGATGCTCCAAAGGTTCTGAATGGGGTAGAGGTCAGGGGAGCATGGGGGTCACACCATAAGTTTGTCCCCTTTTATGCCCATATCAGCCAGAGATGCAGATGTTTTATGTGCAGCATGAGATGGTGCATTATCATGCAGAAAAATGATCTTGCTGTGAAATACACGGTTCTTCTTCTTGAACCATGGCAGGAAGTGCTGTTTGAGAAAATCCACATACATTATGGAGTTCATCTTTAGCGCCTTCAGGGATCCTAAAGGGGCCGACAATCTCTCTCCCCATGATTCCAGCCCAAAACATTACTCCACCTCCTCCTTGTTGGCGCTGTAGCCGTGTTTGCGTGGGGTGTCCATCAACCAGCCATCCTCCACTCCATCCATCTGGACCATCGAGCGCTGCACGGCACTCATCTGTGAACAAAACAGTTTTGAAATCAGTCTTCATGTAATGTTTGGCCCACTGGAGCCGTTTCTGCTTGTGTGAAGTGGATAGAGGAGGTCGACAGGATGGCGTATGCACAGCTGCAAACCTCTGAAGGACCCTGCATCTTGTTGTTCGGGGGACGTTGGAGGCACAAGCAGCTTCAAAAACTTGTCTGCTGCTATGACAAGGCTTTTTTGCCGCTGCTCTTTCAACCTGACGTAATTGCCTGTAGGAAAGAGTCCTCAATTTGCCCTTATCAGCACGCACACGTGTGTACTGTGAATCAGCTACATACTTCTTGATTGCCAAGACACTTCATCCTGATCATCGCACAATGTTGATTGTAGTCATGCCTTGACCTAAACACTCCACAATTTGTTGCTTCTCAGCAGCCGACACATCCTTTTTCTTTCCCATTTTGGCAGAAAATGTAGGCTGCTTAATAATGTGAGAGAGCCTTCTTAAGTAGTCTTGCCTTTCATTGGACACACCTGCCAAACTAATTAGCACAGGTGTCTGCAATTGCTTACAGTGATATAAAGAGCCCTGACACACATCACCATCAATGAGTTTAACTGACAAACAAACAAATTCTTCCCTTATCACTCCTAAACACTTTTTGCATAATAATTTGGAACGCGGTGTACATGTGCTTTTCCACAAAACACCAGCGGTTCACGTAGTGAATCTTACAGTTCTAACTTGCCAACCGTGGTCTGTATGGAATTGTTCAATAAAGGGCCCAAAATTAAGATAACATAGATGGGAGAGGTCTCTATGAATAGGAATTCCTAAGTATTTGATACCCTGTGAGGGCCAGGCAAAGGGAAAGTTGGACTGGATGGAATCCTATATGGATTTGGGGAGGGAGACATCGAGGGCCTCAGACTTCGCTGCATTGATTTTAAAATTTTACCATGTAACAAAGTGATCTATTTCAGCCATAACAGCATGGATGGATATATGTGATTGAGTGATATATACTAGGACATCATCAGCAAATAGAGAGCACTTGTACTCGGTGCCTCCCACCTCAATCCACCTAATATTGGGGTTATGGCGAATTGATGAGAGCAGGTGCTCCGTCACTAGGATGTATAAGAGAGGGGACAGAGGACATCCCTGCCTTGTCCCATTGGTGATTGTGAAAGGTGATGAAAATGTTCTGACGCACCCCCTGGGCCTTGGGACACCCGGAGCCGGACCCTTTTTGGTGGATGCTGGTGGTTGTAGTCTTCGTGGCGGCGACCCGGTTCCGTGGCTCAGGGCGGTCAAACCAGTGGCGGAACTATTTATGTGGTTTTGATGTTTAAATGTCCGACTACGCCACCCGTGGATTGCGGTCAGAGTGAACCGCCGCTACAGGGCAGACCGCTGAGGCTGGTGTTGTGGGTGCAGCAGAGCGTAGCATAACTCCCCACGGGAGGAGTATAGCCTCAGGGCAGTGTATGCGGAGGATGGGGGTGATGGTGCAGGGCAGCAGCAGTAACGACACGGAGTCAGTGATGCAGTCCAGGGCCTTTACTCACAGTTCTTATTATCCAGACCACGTCTGCAGGTAACGGCTGCCCACGTCGTACTGTGCTCACCAGGTGAGGGGCTCAGACAACTCCCAGATAACTTTGGAGCACTTCACAGGACCCCCTTTGTGTGTCCTTTGTCTGGCCTTTCTTACCAACACTTCTGTCCGGCTGCCTCGGGCCTCCTCTTGGTAAACTTGGCGCCAGTTTCCCTGACCCTATGTGGTGCCTTCCTAGCGGGTGTAGCGAGGGGCTGCGCCACATAAAATGTCAGAGCCTCCGGTTTCTAGCTGAGGGTCGTTTCCTGCCTCCACTAGTTCGGGGACCGGTCTCCCCGTTTGGCCTGACCCCTCCACGCAGGTGGATTCGGGCGTGCGGTGGCGACTCGCCCGTCCGCACCCCTGGGATCCCTTCATTCCTCGTTCCTGGAGCCTTCTCCGCTCCTCTTCCTTCCTTCTCCCTCTTCCAGGCCTGGGCCTCTGTTACTAGGCCCGCCTCCGGAGCAGAGCTCATGCAGAGCCCCTGCTCCCTGCCACTTCTGCTCAGACTTCTCTGCACTGAACTAAGATGGTGCCCACCTTTTATACTCCCTTCTCAATGCACCCAGGAACTGCTTCCTCCCTGCTCCTGCACTACAGGGTTCCCCTTCCTCAGTGTTCCCTCCCCCCACTCCAGCCAGGGACAGGGACTGTCGTGCCCATCTCAGGGGCATATTGGTCGCCCTGCCCCACGGCAATGTGGTGTAATGCATGCAGGTGTCGGGTCCTGATCCACACTCCATCCTTACCTGAGAGTGAGATATCACACCTCTGGGTGAGGTGCAATACGTCTGTAGCAACCGAGCCCTCAGGGTGCTACAGTTCCATTTATCTTCAGCCTAGGTGACGTATTGCGATACAGGGCCGTGATTTTGGCTATAAAAGGGTCCCCTAGACCCCTACCCCAAGCTTTTTAAGAGAATCATATATGGCGTGCCAGGAGACTCTATGGAATGCTTTCTCAGCATCCAACGAGAGTATCTAATTACAAATTTTTAACTGCATCTAGCCCAGGAAATACTTTGTGCCTAGTAGCAGTGTCTGATAGTCAGCGGATTATCCCGGCTGTTAAGCAAGCTACACCACCTGTAGTTTAGACACTTAATTTTTTCAAAGGAAATGCTTCGGGACCATGGGATACTCAGTGAAGAGCATCAGGAGGCACCCCAAGGCATAGGGGCTGGGACTGGCAGTAGGATGCCTTGCGGTGGACAGCCGAGCTCGATCCTTATAAAAGCTTTTTAACTGCAGCAGCTTTAGTGGACGTTACTGGAGCTGGAATTACGCGGCTGCTGGCATGAGACTTGCCCTCCAATAGATCCTTGTAAATGGATTTAAAGTGTATTCATTCAAATTAGAGAGACAATTTAAATTAAAAAGCTTAGAGCTGCCTCCACCACAGGGGGGCTCGCTCGACCCACCAGCGGACAGGCACCAGTATTGGGAGAGGGGGGCTGGCCATCAGGGTTCACCGCGGCTCTGGCACAAACCCGGCGACACGGAGGTGGCACGGGCAGGAGCGGACTGGCCGTGTCGGCTTCTCACTTTTTGGATTTTAGAAGGGCATGACATGCCTATATCTGTGTCTCCCCCTCCTTTTACTCCTCCACCTCTTTTATTTTCGCATGACTATATGTACTTGTCACTTTTCCATGTGTTAGTTGTGTCTTCTGAGCAGTTTGTCAGCTTTTGGACACCTTTGAAGGTGTTTTCTATGTGTTTCTATGTGTTTTTGTTTGCCTGCCATTGGTTTTAACGGTGTTCGAAGGTGTTCGACGAACAGTTCGACGAACAGTTCGGCGAACACACGGGTGTTCGACGAACCAAACCGAACTCGAACACTACGGGGGTGGCTCAACACTAGTAATTAGCCCTCCCTGTGTGATCTGGCAAAGATGCGGGGCACTTATGTGACCAAGAAGAGGAAAGGAGTGGCCCTGAAAATAGGGAAGATGGTGATAGATAAGTATTTTAATGCATCTACACTACATTACAGACGTATTAAAAAGGAATTAAGTTATGAAGTTTTGCTGAAAGTGCTTCTTTAAACAAATGAAGCAGGAAATTTGCATATTTAGCTTAGTAAATGTTCTCCAATGTTTCCACGATATTGTCATATTTTACAGTTAAACCATATTAATATTCCTATTAAAATACTCACACATAGCATGACAGCCATAAGCTCAAAACTTCCCATTCCTAGAACTATATAGGGAATTTTATCCGGCGGTAAACCAGCCGTGAGAAAAACACTTCTTGCATAATAGAAAATCTGAAATACAGTTAAAGGAGAAACAAATATCAGTACAGGTCCCCAATTACCATGGCCTCAAGTTACAATATTCCTCGGCTAATGTGAATTTTGAGTTATTTCGGAGCCTGGGTGGATAGAAATATGTTGAATCAAACTTCAAAATATAAATGTTATTTATCTTACTTATATAGTGCCATCATATTGGACAGCACTTTATAGATTTTGTCTCTGCTCTCCCCATTGGAGCTCATAATCTAAATTCCCTTTCAGTATATTTTTGGAGTGTGAGAGGAAACCCACACAAACATGGGGAGAACATACAAACTCCTTGCAGATGTTGTCCTTGGTGGGATTTAAACCCAGGACCGCAGCGTTGCAAAGCAACAGCACTAACCACTGAGCCACCATGCTGCCCACCTATTATTGATATTATACAATTAATTTATGAAAATTACTTTGTAGGAATTTAGGAAAGTATTAATTTTTGCCATGGAAAACACACTACAAAGGGTTAATTTGAATACAGTGTCAGATTTTTGGTAGCATAAGGTCGGGTCTATATGCAGTTGTTGGAACCACATTATCTTTCAATGATGTGTGAATATAACGTTTAGTATGTGCCAATTAAAGGAATGATCTTTTTTTTAACTTATTTTATTGAATATTATACAACATAATAAGTTTACATCATAGAACAAAAGAGCAAACAGTTTTTCTCATTAATACTGTTTGGTAAAGTTAACCTTGCCCTTAATATACCATGGATCTCATATTTTAATCAAAAGGATAACACACCCTTGTCAGGCACCAAATATCACATACTTTATCATGAGAGAATACTCCTCATTGCTAGGGGACTAACTTGAGTCAAAGGAAAATCAAACCAAGGCTTCCATACCTTGCCAAATTTTTGAAGATAATGTCTATTTTTTATATACCACCCTCTCATAGGAAGCTGCAGCAGTTACCATATTTACCCAGTGTGAAATTCGTGGGGATCTTCGGTCCATCCATCTCATGGCGACAGCGAAAAACAATGTTTTCCCTGAGAAGAGTGCGAGGGTAGTGAGGCCAGGTCTCCTTATCAAGGATCCCTAATAAACACAACTTAGGGCAGAGTAGTACTGGGGATTGTATGATCTTGATGAGGATAGCTATGACCTCTTTCCAAAAGTCTGCAATAGGAGGGCAATACCACATCAGGTGCATAAAACCTGCCACCTCTTCCCCACACCTATGATAATCTGCAGTGGTAGATCTACTCATTTTATATAACCTGCTAGGTATCAGGTGTTATGCACACGCCCGGGCTGAGCGGCGTGTGCGTGTGATTGTAGTGATTCCACTGGACCGTGCCGGAGAGTGAATGCCTGGAGGGGCGTGACTAAGTATTCACCCGATCCGACCAGGGTCGCACGACGGCATACGACGCCAGTGCACCAAGGAGGAACCGAGCAGAGGGACCAGGTGCTACTCCAGGACAGACCCCGGACACGGCTGTTGACCCACACAGGGGAATACAGGAACAGGCTGGTAGGCTGGCACACAGACTGGAGAGTATAGGCAGGCACGACTGGTATGCAGGCAGGCGGGTATGCAGGCAGGGGGGTAAAGGCAAGCACAGCTAGAGTGCAGACAGGGAGGCACTAGCAGGTAGGAACACAGGCGGGATAGGACCCAGTACACACCGGGACTCAGGAACAATACAGGCAGAGGGTTACAGGCAAGCACAGCTAGAGTGCAGACAAGGCTGAGCAGGGAGGACAGGGCTCTGTTCACACGGAACAGACAGGAAGGGAAAGACAGAGCCAGATACTCACACAGTACTTGCAGAGACAACAAGCAGGAGTTAGGTACGAGTTCAGACTCTGCAGAAAAAGGAAGGGAACGGACATAGAGGCAAAACAGGTAAAGGACAGGAGAGAGTTCAGACTGGAACTGAGTGTACGGAGGAGACCGACACTGCAGAGGGATACAGGAGCGGGTCTGGGAATACGGCCCCCAGAGAGGCGGAACGAACAGGCAAGGAGCGTGTTAAGACAGGACAGACCAGACACAGGAGCGGGTCTAGGAAATCGGCCACTAGAAGGCGAGAGGAACAGGCTAGGAGCGAGTACAGACAGGTCAGACAAGATACAGGAACGGGTCTAGGTAATCGGCCCCTAGAAGGCAGGAGGAACAGGCTAGGAGCGTGTTCAGACAGGACAGACAAGAGAACACAGAAAGGACTCAGTTCAGACACGGGAGCTGATACCGCAAAGCAGGAGACATACAGGACTCAGTTCAGACACGGGAACTGATACAAAAAGCAGGAGACAAGAGACGGGACCTGGCACCTTCAGAGTGCAAGCACACACTGAAGGAAAACACTATGCTCAGGCAGGGATAGAAGGGAGCTGCTGAGCTATATACCAAGTGACAGACAGCAATAGGCTGAGGACGCACAAGGGGTGTGACCCACAGCAGGTACAAAAGGCAGGAAGTGATCGGGCGCCGCCCTTAAGCAGCAGAAACAGACACAAACAGACAGCATGGAGGGAAGCCAGAGAGACATTCTGGACAGGAGATCAAGTGCGCCCTCTTGCACAGTGGGAGATGGACCACCATGCAAGGACGCCGCCAGGTATGTTACAGTACCTCCCCCCTTACGCCCCCTCTTCTTCAGGCCTGCCAGAATCTTCCGCAGGGAATTCGAGGGCCAGTCGTTCACTGGGTTGGAGGGGGACAGAGACTTGAGGGTAATCTCTGCTTCGAGGTACATCTTGTCAAGCTCACAGGAAGAAATAGACGGGTTATCACGTACATAATGAGGAAAAGTCACTGTCTCTTTGTTATCTGGTGGTATCCCGGAGGATTCAGGAAACAACTGGAGGTCCTCCGCCGGGTCAGAAGAGTGCAGAGGCTCAGAGAAAACAACTGCTTCAGAGTACACTAGGTCGGACTCACTGGAGGAAGCAGGCGAGGTATCGGGTACCGAGTATAGGAAAGTCTCTGTCCATTCACCACCAGGTGGCACCCCGAAGGGTTCTGGAGACAGCTGGCGGTCCTCCGCCTGGTCAGAGGGGTGTAGAGACTCACGGGTAACCTCTGCTTCAGAGTACACTAGGTCGGACTCACTGGAGGAAGCAGGCGAGGTATCGGGTACCGAGTATAGGAAAGTCTCTGTCCATTCACCACCAGGTGGCACCCCGAAGGGTTCTGGAGACAGCTGGCGGTCCTCCGCCTGGTCAGAGGGGTGTAGAGACTCACGGGTAACCTCTGCTTCAGAGTACACTAGGTCGGACTCACTGGACGAAGCAAGCGAGGTATCAGATCCAGGATATAGGAAAGTCTCTGTCCATTCACCACCAGGTGGCACCCCGAAGGATTCTGAACACAACTGGAGGTCCTCCGCCTGGTCGGAGGGGTGTAGAGACTCAGGAGTAACCTCTGCTTCGGAGTACACTAAGTTGGACTCACTGGACGAAGCGAGCGAGGTATCAGGTACAGAGTATAGGAGAGTCTCTGTCCTTTCGCTACCAGGTAGCACCCCGAAGGGTTCAGGAGACAACTGGAGATCCTCCGCCTGGTCGGAGGGGTGTAGAGACTCGGAGGTAACTACCACTTTGGGGTACCCATTGTCAGGCTCACAGGACGAAGCGGACAAAGTATTGAGTACCGGGTGTAGAGAAGTCTCTCTCCATTTGTCATCGAGTGGTATCCCGGAGGGTTCAGGAGGCAACAGGGGATCCTCCGCCAGGTAGTAGAGGTGCACAGACTCTGAGGTAACCACAGCTTTGGAGCATCCTTGGACATGCACACCGGTTAAAGAGAAAGAAGCATCTGATGCCGGGTGCAGGAAGTTCTCCTGTGTGGAGTCTGGATGGGCAGAAGTCTCTTCGGCCAGGAGAACTGGTGCACTACCCACGCACATTACCCATTGGGGTTTCTCCGGGATACAGGGAGATGAAGCTTCAGTAGGGACTCCAAGGCTGGGGTCAGGAGGTCTCAGGGAGGACAGACCCTGGCGTGACGGCTTGCCTCTAAGTCTAGCACGTCTGGACTGCCTCTTGAGGTTGAGAGAAGTATTCCGGAAAGCGTAGTCACCCTGTGAGGATTCTGGGTGGGCAGTAGTCTCATTGGGCTGGAGGACTATTGCGCTACCCACACACATTACCCGTCGGGGCTGCTCCGGGATATTGGGAAGTGAAGCTTCAGCAGGGGCTTCAGAGTTAGGGTCCTCGAAGACCATACGAAAGGCCACCAGGAAGGCCTGCAGGTCAAGGATGACAGGATCCCATGCTTCCCATAGGGGGGTGACCCATTTCAAGGCATCACCCGCTAGGTAGTCAATCATAAAGGCCACTTTAGCCCAATCGGAAGGAAAATAGAGAGGGTAGGCCTTAAAGTGTAGCATGCATTGCTCCACAAATGCACGACACTGTCTTGGATCCCCATAGTAACGTGGCGGATCCGCAGGAACGAGGGCTGATAGATCCATCTGGACGGGTGCGTAATTCGCCTGGAACTCAGCTAAGGGAAAAAAAAATTTATTTATTTTATTTTAATGCATGTATTCGCTGGAAAAACTTCTCAAAGAGCGAAGGCCGTGGGGCTCAACGGGAACCATGGCCTGAGCATGCTGTTATGCACACGCCCGGGCTGAGCGGCGTGTGCGTGTGATTGTAGTGATTCCACTGGACCGTGCCGGAGAGTGAATGCCTGGAGGGGCGTGACTAAGTATTCACCCGATCCGACCAGGGTCGCACGACGGCATACGACGCCAGTGCACCAAGGAGGAACCGAGCAGAGGGACCAGGTGCTACTCCAGGACAGACCCCGGACACGGCTGTTGACCCACACAGGGGAATACAGGAACAGGCTGGTAGGCTGGCACACAGACTGGAGGGTATAGGCAGGCACGACTGGTATGCAGGCAGGCGGGTATGCAGGCAGGGGGGTAAAGGCAAGCACAGCTAGAGTGCAGACAGGGAGGCACTAGCAGGTAGGAACACAGGCGGGATAGGACCCAGTACACACCGGGACTCAGGAACAATACAGGCAGAGGGTTACAGGCAAGCACAGCTAGAGTGCAGACAAGGCTGAGCAGGGAGGACAGGGCTCTGTTCACACGGAACAGACAGGAAGGGAAAGACAGAGCCAGATACTCACACAGTACTTGCAGAGACAACAAGCAGGAGTTAGGTACGAGTTCAGACTCTGCAGAAAAAGGAAGGGAACGGACATAGAGGCAAAACAGGTAAAGGACAGGAGAGAGTTCAGACTGGAACTGAGTGTACGGAGGAGACCGACACTGCAGAGGGATACAGGAGCGGGTCTGGGAATACGGCCCCCAGAGAGGCGGAACGAACAGGCAAGGAGCGTGTTAAGACAGGACAGACCAGACACAGGAGCGGGTCTAGGAAATCGGCCACTAGAAGGCGAGAGGAACAGGCTAGGAGCGAGTACAGACAGGTCAGACAAGATACAGGAACGGGTCTAGGTAATCGGCCCCTAGAAGGCAGGAGGAACAGGCTAGGAGCGTGTTCAGACAGGACAGACAAGAGAACACAGAAAGGACTCAGTTCAGACACGGGAGCTGATACCGCAAAGCAGGAGACATACAGGACTCAGTTCAGACACGGGAACTGATACAAAAAGCAGGAGACAAGAGACGGGACCTGGCACCTTCAGAGTGCAAGCACACACTGAAGGAAAACACTATGCTCAGGCAGGGATAGAAGGGAGCTGCTGAGCTATATACCAAGTGACAGACAGCAATAGGCTGAGGACGCACAAGGGGTGTGACCCACAGCAGGTACAAAAGGCAGGAAGTGATCGGGCGCCGCCCTTAAGCAGCAGAAACAGACACAAACAGACAGCATGGAGGGAAGCCAGAGAGACATTCTGGACAGGAGATCAAGTGCGCCCTCTTGCACAGTGGGAGATGGACCACCATGCAAGGACGCCGCCAGGTATGTTACATCAGGTAGCATTGATGGACTATATACAATTGGGTTAGCTTGTTATTAATTGCCAATGAAACATATTGTGGGGATGTCAAGGCCTCATCCTAATCCTCCTCTGATAGGGAGGCTATTACTGTCCTCCATTTGGCCTCAACCAACAATGGCAATGAGGAGCATCTACTGCTTAGTAACTGGGAGTATAAAAAGGAGATCAAGCCCCTGGGTCCCTGGCTCCTTTAAATCCCAGTCAGGGGGTATGAGGATATGAGGGAATTTCCAATGTCTGAGAACTGGGTATTTAGGACATACCTTAGTTGCAGATACCTAAAGAAAGCATGTCTGGGGACTTGAAAGAGCTGTGGACATTGATCAAAGAAAACAAGAACACCCTGGATATACTGTATACCTGTGCCAGAGTCTTGACCCCTAAGTTTGACCAACATTGAGCAACTTGGTAATGTAGCAATTTGGGAAGAGCACTTTTATGCCATAAGTTGGACTCAGCTAGTGTCAAAGGAATGATCTTTGAATAGTGAATATTTGAACATGAAGACATCAGCCAGATATTCTGGGTACAACCTCAGAACATGTTTATCATAAATATGTAGACAAATTACTCAACTGCATTGATGCCCGACATCTGAAGAGTAAATGTAATAACAAGCACAACGTAAAGCTGCCAACGCAGAGATGGCTCTTTCACCAGCTCCATGACACTCATGCTCCTAGACTTCTGGCGCATCTCCTGCTCAGCCAAAATTTCATTCATCATGATTTGATGGTCTCCGGGTCCCCAAATTCTTTGCATAGCTGAAATTTCAGGAAAATAATTGAATTAAGACTGTGCTAAATCCATATAAAGGAATAAAACTTAGTATAATAAAATACTCAATGAAATAGCACTACACAATGGATTACAATTTTTATACTATAGGTTATAACCCATTGCACTTAAAGGGTTTTTCCCACGAACAAAGTTAAATTTAATCAACATTGTAATCAATAGAACTTTGAATAATAATAAGTTCCACAATTGGATGTGTTTAAAAAAAATGTTCTTAGGTTAGATAATCTTATAAATGTGCCCCTGCTGTGTCCTGTGTAATGGCTGTGACTGACCGTACAGGAACATGGTCTGATCATACCACATCTCCTGGTCAGGGAGGATGCAAAAGAGTATACAGACATTACAGCAGGCGATCGCAGCTGATTCTTTCTTTCAGGTAAAACATTACTTAAAAGCAGGCATTGAAATGTTTTGCCTCACAAAAAGAATAAGCTGCGATCCCCGATTATAATGTCTGTATACTCTTTTGCTTCCTCCCCTGCCCAGGAGATGTGGCATGATCAGACCATGTTCCTGAACAGTCAGACACAGTCATTACACAGAACACAGCAGGGGCACCACGTAAAGTGCAGGTAATTCTCCTACTGAATGATTTATTGCCAAATTATCAGCTCTGCTTCCATATGCTGATATATTATGTAACCTGCACTTTGACTATCAAAATAAAAAATTATATTCTATGTGGTGTGGACAAGAATTCCTTGCTCTATGCATTCCTATAAGACTAAAAACAAGGCAGTCTGATAAAGGTATTCAAAGAAATCTAAAACGGAACTAAATTAAAGCCCCCCTATAAAATGTAACATTACATGTACTGTATACCCCTAGACAGCAAACATACATAGTACTATATAAAAAAAAAATGTTGCTTACATACACAGTACACATGTGTATATATATTTATATGTATATTTAGTTAGGTCCAGAAATATTTGGACAGTGACACAAGTTTTGGCATTTTAGCATTACCAAAACATATTCAAGATACAGTTATATAATCAACATGGGCTTAAAATGCAGACTCTCAGCTTTAATTTGAGATTATTTGCATCCTAATTGGAGTTAGGGTATAGGAATTACAACTCTTTAATATGTAGCTGCCTGTTTTTTCAGGGGACCAAAGATAATTGGACATTTATCTCAAAAGCTTTTTAATGGGTTGCATAGACTTTTCCCTTGTTAATACATAATCATTTAAGCAGGTAAAAGGTCTGGAGCTTATTCTAGGTGTGGCATTTGCATTTGGAAGCTGTTTCTGTGAACCCACAACATGCGGTCAATTGAACTCTCAATTGAAGTTAAACAGACCATTATTAGGCTAAAAAAGATGAAATCCATCAGATAGATAGCAGAAATGTTAGAAGTGACCAAATCATCAGTTTGGTACATTCTGCAAAAATAAAGAGTACATTGGTGAGCTTGAAAAATATTAAAATTTGAGAGTCCTGGGTGGTTGATACCGTTTAACGGCTAACTGAAAAGATGTTAACAAATAACAAGCTTTCAAGGCTACTCAAATCTCTTCATCAGGCTCAGTATAGCGGAAAATCTGAAGAGTCAAATATTTATACACAACAGGACACAGGAATAATGTCTTATTTAAGACAGGCGACGTGAAGCAGAACTATCAATGTGGGAAGGGGTGAAACAGTTGTGGCAGTAAATATTGGAGGAGTTCATAGATAAGCAGTGTGAAAGTTTTATTAAAGTAGGAAAGACGAGTCAGCTAATCAGGACCGTTGCTCTTGTATCACTGGATCTGGAATATTCGCATGGAGCTGCCCAAACCAGGGCTGCAGGAACGCAGTTCAGTAGAGAGGAGTCCTCCAGCGACGTGCAGGTACATATAAAACTTCACTTTTATTAAAGCATTTTAAAAGCAGTATAAAGCCAGTATAGAGCCAGCACAAGGTAGAGTCCATGCGTTTTGGCATGATGCTCTACTCAGACCATGCACGTCGCTGCATGGTCAGAGTAGTAGTAGCTGAAAGTTTTATCTGGTCCGGGGATTGTGATGCCCCCCACAAAGTCTGAGGAGCACATTCCTTAATTGATGTAAAAAGACATAAGTCCATGCTCTGAATGTGTCAAAGGTCATCATAAGTTTGTATTCCCACATTCTTCTGTCTCTTTGAAGTTACCTTTCAACACCAGCAATTTCATGTCTATGAAGCTGTGATCAGGGCTACAAAAATGTTTGGCCACTGGTAGAGCTATTCTTTTCTCTTTTATTGTGTGGCAATGAGAATTCAGCCTTGTTCTAAGTTTTTGTCCTGTTTCCCCCACTCAAAAAGGCCTGGATGAACACGGATAATCTCAGTATGCTTTCCGTGATGAAGAAAAACCCCTTCACAACATCTACCAAAGTGAAGAACACTCTCCAGGAAGTAGGTGTTTCATTTTCTAAGTCTACCATAAGGAAAAAACTTCCTGAGAGCTAATACAGAGGGTTCACCACAAGGTGCAAATCATTAATCAGCCTTAAACATAAAAAGGCCAGATTAGACTTTGCAATAAAAAAAAACATCTAAGGAAGCCAGCCCAATTCTGGAACAGCATTTTTGGACAGATGAAACTGAGATCAACCTGTACCAGAATGATGGGAAGAAGAAATTATGGAGAAGGCTTGAAACGGCTCATGATCCAAAGTCCACCACATCCTCTGTAAACCATGGTGGAGGCAGTGTGATGGCATGAGCATGCATGGCTTCCAATGGCACTGGGTCACTAGTTTTTATTGATTATGTGACTGAAGACAAAAGCAGCTGGATGAATTCTGAAGTGTACAGGGCTATACTATTGACGCGCCCCCTGGGACATATTCCTTTCTGAGGGGAATACCCGGCACCGGATCAGATGGGGGGTTGTAGTCTCCGAGCGGCTGTGACCCGGTCCCGTGCCCAGGGCGTCAAGCTCAGTGTTATGTGGCAGTCTTTACTGATGTTATTAAAGTTCGTTGTGTCGACTACGCCACCCGTTGTGATGCGGTCACTGTGACCGCCGCTGCGGCAGGGTCCGCTGAGGCTGATGGTGGACGCGCAGCTTGGTGGGATAACCCCCAACGGGAGGGGTATAGCCTCAGAGGGGACAGGCGCAGAGGATGGGGGTTGTGGTGGTGCGGTGCAGCCGGTAATGATGACAGACTCGGGTTGTGCAGTTAAGGGTCTTTACTTACTGCAGATGTTCCTGGTCACTCTAGCTCCAAGTGACCTCCCGAGCCGTGCTGCGTCCACCAGGTCCTGGATCCGGCCAACCCCCAAACAAGTCCGGAGCGTGGCCCTGAGCTCTCCCTCTGTCCTTTCTTCAGCCGTCCCCACCAGTGATTCACCTAAGTCCAGCTCCCTCGGGCCTTCTGTTGGGCAACCTTTGGCCTAAGGTTCCCTGACCCTTCCTGTGGTGTGCCTTCAGGGTGAATGTAGTGGGTGACCGTGACAGACACTGCCCACGGTCTCCGGTCTCTGGCTGGGGAATGTCTTTGCCCCCACCAGCTTGGGTTCCGGTACCCTTCTGCTGACTCCTCACCCGGTGTTCTTATTTGGGTTCTTGGGTCCCTTCTTTGTCCCCCTCTGGGTCTTTCTTCACTCCACTCTCTCTCTCTCCAGGGCTGCTGTTTCCTGCTCTCTGCATCTGACTTGTCCTCTGCAGCTGACTGACCCTGATTCTAAGTTGGTGCCCTCCTTATATATCCCTCTATGTGTGAGCTCAGGTGACCAGCACCCAATGAGCTCCTATCACTACCCAGACTGCTCCCCCTATCTGCCCCTACACTACATGGGATGTTCCTCCCCCCCTCCCACTCCAGCCAGGAACAGGCTCGGTCGCACCTGCACATTTCTAAGTGGGAGTGCCGTCGGCCTGCTCCTCTGGAATGGGATGTATGTAGTGCATGCAGTCTATCTGAGCTCAGTTCCACACTCCTTCCTTACCCGGGAGTGGAATATCACACCTCTGGGTTGAGGTGCAATACCCCTGTAGCAGCCGAATCCTCAGGGTGCTACATTCCCCCCTGGTAAATCACAGCACGTCCTCGGGCTGTAAGACAAAACACCAAAACATACAAATTTTTATAAACATATAAAACATATAAAATATTATATATATATAAACTTTTTCATATAGACATCATTATAACATTCTCGTCGTCTCGTTCTTTCTTCCTCCTCTGGTCACCGTGCAACTCGTGACCAGGTAAAGTGCGACAGTCTTTTGATAAGCAGTTTCTCATAAAACCAGTAGGGGGCGCCTTAGGAAGCGCAACTATGTACAGGGAAGTTTTGGCCGTTCTCAGTCCCCGGCCAAGTAAAGAGAATGGGATGGCTGCTCACAGTCCTCAGCCTGGTTTGGGTAGGGGACACAAGGATTAAACTGTTCACTGGTCCCAACGGGGACTAAACTTTAAAGCAGCCACGGTTACTTGGGTACCCCGACAGGTAACTATTTACATCTCCTTTGTACTATTTCAGTCATAGTACCTTCTAGCCTTGAACCCGTCCGGGTCTTCTGGCTCCTCCTCCCTACACCGCAACTCCTCCTCTGTCAGGCGATGCACGTGGAGGGCGTAAGGTCCCTTGGCACACTTGTGCCGGGTGAACGTTACCTCGTCACCGACGTAGAGGTCACGGCCTTTGTGACCCTCTGGCAGGTGAGACTCGACATCCCGTCGGGTAACGAAGACGTCACCCATGGTGTTCCGGTCCTTTATGAAGCCCCACCCATGCTGCGCATTAAACTTTATTACCGTCCCGATGGTACGGGGACGATCTGCTGCATAGGGGTCCCTTCTGGTCCGACTCTTTTGCTCCGCGCTGCGGGTCCGGGCCCATTGCTCTCTGGCCCGCCTCTCCTCCCGCTCTCTCTTGAACTCTGCCAGCTGTTGACGGCAACACTCGGTACGCTCTGCTGCAGCTGCCCGAGTCTCTCCGGTGAACCCCATCAAATCTTCTCCCGTGGGGTCCCACACGAACTGGGCTTCCTCGAGTGGAGGCGAGACCCGAGTCACGGGCTTTGGAGCCGGGATCAGGGGCTCACACAGGGGACCTAACTTCTTTTGTCGCTCCAGTTCCAAGAATTCTTTGGGCCAGATGAAAGGCCGCCCGTCCGGCCACGCTAGCTGGCTGAAGGGGTCCTCTCCCAGATTTGGCACCCTTGATGTTGCGGGTGCGGGCGCGATGGTGGGGGCGCCCAGGTTACCCAGGCCTTGCGGCCAGGCCGGGGGCATCTGGAAGGTAAATGGAACTGTTAACACGGCGGCGCCCTGGGCTACCTGGCCTTGCGACCAGGCCGGAGGCTCCGCGGATGTAGATGGCTCTGCTGGGGATGCGGCGCCCGGAAACGCTAGGCCCTGCGACCAGGCCGGAGGCTCCTCTTCCTTCGCCACGCTCCGGGTCACGACGCGTGACGTCACTGGGGTCGCGACGGCGGCTTCCGGTCGGGGCCTAGTCGGTGGCGGTGTCATGGCGATCTCGGGTACGGCAGGGGGACTTTCGGGCTCTGCGACGGGGAGCTGGGGCAGGTGGGCGGTCTTCCGGTATGGGGTATAGGCGTCCCCCTTACCTGCTGCCATACGTCTCGCTCCCTCTTCTGCGCCGTCTCCGGCCTTGGGTCCTCCCGCGTCATCCGCAGAGGTAGTCGGTGTCTTCTTCCAAGGGAGCGGGTTCCGTGGACGGATTCCAGCTTGCTGGGCCATCTCCCGGCCCCACTCCGCCAGGATCTCCCTCTGCACTCGGGCCATCCTTCCCGCGAGGCCCTCCAGGGCACTCCGCGCGCACTCCCGATCTCGGGGAAGCTGCGCCAGGATCTCCGCTAAGCCTAGCGGGGTTGTTGACTCTAGCAGGCTCCTGACCATCGGGTCGGTGCTGCTCTGCTCTGCTTCCGGCAGGCTCCTGGCCAGCGGGCCGGTGCTGCTCTGCTCTCCTCCTTCTTCCTTCTGCAGGCTCCTGGCCAGCGGGCCGGTGCTGCTCTGCTGCCGCTCCATTCCCGGGTCTACTCTTCCTCTTCTCGACTCCGGGTGCTCTCGCTCTGGACACCTTGCCTCCGGGTGCGCTCGTTCTAGACTGCTCCAAGCGACACCCATCTTTGTTCTTCTCTTTCGTCTCCTCCCACTCCGAGGGCGGTCCCGGGGCAACTCGGTGACTGTCAGCTCCAGGGGTAGTTCTTTCACGCTGACAGACACCTCCAGCATCACAGTCTCCGCTGGTGGGGGCGGTTTCCACTTTTGGCGCCATTTTCTGTCCCGGCCCACGATGGGATGTGGCCTCTTGCCCTCCTTTGGCACGCCCATAATGGCGTCCGCTGCTCTTCCAAGGCGGGAAATCTGCGGTTTTGGCGGGAAGCGTCGCCCAGTGGCGGGAAACTCTGCAGATGGCGGGAACAAGCTGGAAATGGCGGACAATCGGCGGGAAACGACTGGTGATGGAGTCCGATGGCGTGGACCCTCCGGAACCGGCGGGAGACTTCTTTCTGAGGTAAACTTGCACTTTTCTTCAGGCACGCAGTACCCGGGTGTTGCGGGCACGTAATCCTGCCGACTACGCCAAAGTTGACGCGCCCCCTGGGACATATTCCTTTCTGAGGGGAATACCCGGCACCGGATCAGATGGGGGGTTGTAGTCTCCGAGCGGCTGTGACCCGGTCCCGTGCCCAGGGCGTCAAGCTCAGTGTTATGTGGCAGTCTTTACTGATGTTATTAAAGTTCGTTGTGTCGACTACGCCACCCGTTGTGATGTGGTCACTGTGACCGCCGCTGCGGCAGGGTCCGCTGAGGCTGATGGTGGACGCGCAGCTTGGTGGGATAACCCCCAACGGGAGGGGTATAGCCTCAGAGGGGACAGGCGCAGAGGATGGGGGTTGTGGTGGTGCGGTGCAGCCGGTAATGATGACAGACTCGGGTTGTGCAGTTAAGGGTCTTTACTTACTGCAGATGTTCCTGGTCACTCTAGCTCCAAGTGACCTCCCGAGCCGTGCTGCGTCCACCAGGTCCTGGATCCGGCCAACCCCCAAACAAGTCCGGAGCGTGGCCCTGAGCTCTCCCTCTGTCCTTTCTTCAGCCGTCCCCACCAGTGATTCACCTAAGTCCAGCTCCCTCGGGCCTTCTGTTGGGCAACCTTTGGCCTAAGGTTCCCTGACCCTTCCTGTGGTGTGCCTTCAGGGTGAATGTAGTGGGTGACCGTGACAGACACTGCCCACGGTCTCCGGTCTCTGGCTGGGGAATGTCTTTGCCCCCACCAGCTTGGGTTCCGGTACCCTTCTGCTGACTCCTCACCCGGTGTTCTTATTTGGGTTCTTGGGTCCCTTCTTTGTCCCCCTCTGGGTCTTTCTTCACTCCACTCTCTCTCTCTCCAGGGCTGCTGTTTCCTGCTCTCTGCATCTGACTTGTCCTCTGCAGCTGACTGACCCTGATTCTAAGTTGGTGCCCTCCTTATATATCCCTCTATGTGTGAGCTCAGGTGACCAGCACCCAATGAGCTCCTATCACTACCCAGACTGCTCCCCCTATCTGCCCCTACACTACATGGGATGTTCCTCCCCCCCTCCCACTCCAGCCAGGAACAGGCTCGGTCGCACCTGCACATTTCTAAGTGGGAGTGCCGTCGGCCTGCTCCTCTGGAATGGGATGTATGTAGTGCATGCAGTCTATCTGAGCTCAGTTCCACACTCCTTCCTTACCCGGGAGTGGAATATCACACCTCTGGGTTGAGGTGCAATACCCCTGTAGCAGCCGAATCCTCAGGGTGCTACACTATCAGCTCAGATTCAACCGAATGCAGCAAGGTTGATTGGATGGCACTTCATGGTACCGATGAATAATAACCCAAAACATATTGCGAAAGCAACCCAGAAGTTTTTTAAGGCAATGAAGTGGAATATTCTGCAATGGCTGAGTCAATCGCCAGATCTAGATCAATTGAAGTCAGCTGCAATAAAGGCCTGGCAGAGCATCACAGAGGATGAAAACCAAAGCGTTTGGTGACGTCCATGGCTTCTAGTCTTCAGGCAGTCATTGCCTGCAATGGATTCTCTACAAAGTATTAAAAATTAACATTTTATTTATGATAGTTAATTTGTCCAAGTACTTTTGAGCACCTGAAATGAGGAGGTTTTGTTGAAAATCTGAAAGTCTACTGGAGAGGATTACACAGTAATCAAGAAGACCTTTAGTAATTGCTGTCAGGCCCCTGTGTCTGAAGGACTGGAAGGAACCCTGAGCCCAATCCCAGAGCCTCCACCTCACCCCCGGATACATGAGGACATCAATAGCCAGAAGATCCTAGAACTCACCAACAAGATGATTGAGCTGCTGACTGGAGAGGAGCCTATAAGGTGTCAGTACGTCTCAGTCTATTTCTCCATGGAGGAGTGGGAGTATCTAGAAGGACACAAGGATCGGTAAAAGGAGGTGATGATGGAGGAGCACCGGCCCCGCACATCACCAGTTCTCTCCAGTAAGAGGACAACCCCAGAGAGATGTCCCGCTCCTCCTCCTGCACTGGATCATCAGCTTTTGGATCCAGATAAGGATCTGAGCAATATTAATGCTCCAGAGAGAAATGTGAGGGGCGATCAGCGGTGTAAAGAGGAGACTTCTACAGATAACCACCCAGATGACTGTACCGGAAGGTCAGAGGGACATCCAAAATCTTCACATGTTAATGCAGATTATTGTAGTATCATTTTATATGGATATGAGGAGAATGCTTATATTGAAAATATATCCTCAGCCCCTCCTTTCGCATCGGCGTCTCTGCCTTCTTCCAGGCAGAGACGCCGTCCCTCTCACCTCCTCTCTCCCCGCGCTCCCCGCTCTCCTTCCCAGCCTGCTGTCGGCGCGCGCAGTCCCCCGGGCACTGTGCTTAGGGCGCGCGCGCGCTCCCCCCCTCTTAAAGGGGCCACGCGCGCCGTCCTAAGGAGTCCCCGGCCAATGGCCGATAGTCCTCCCATATATAGGGCACCTCCTCCAAAATGGAGGTGCCCGAGCAAAGTTATTGCACAGTTTCTTATCTCTGCTTCAGCCGTCAGGTCCCGCTGCTAGCCTGACTCCTCGTCCTGCCTGCCAGCCTGTTATCTGCCCGCTACCGGCTGAGCCTGCCAGCCTGCTCACCTGGAGCGCTCACCTGTTACCTGCCTGTTATCTGCCCTGGCTGTCAGTCCGCTCACCTGGGAGCACCCGTCTGTTACCTGCTGTGTCTGTCTGCCCGCTCTCCTGGGAGCACCCGCCTGTTACCTGCTGTGTCCGTCAGCCCGCTCACCTGGGAGCGCCCACCTGTTACCTGCTTGTTACCTGCCTTGTCTGTCTGCCCGCTCACCTGGGAGCACCCGCCTATTTCCTGCTAGCCTGCCTGGAGGCTCTGCCGTCACTTGCTGTGACCACCTGCCTGGTGAACCTAGAGACTTCTACTTGCTCTGCTGTCACGTACCGTGGCCACCTGTCAGCTAACCAGAGACTTCTGCCTGCTTGCCGTGTCCATCCGTCATACCGGTCAGTCCCAGCCATCTGACCCGTGGGAGCCACCTGCTCTCTTACAAGGTCGTCCCCAGAGTAGCACCTGGTCCCTCTGCCTGGATCCTCCCTGGTCACGGAGTCATTAGCCGCCGTCCGACCAGGGTCGGTTCGGGTTGATACTTAGTCACGCCCCTCTGGGTCCCTCCTTGCACCTCGGCACAGAGGTTCCACCACCCGGACCCGTAACACCTCCTATCCAAAATGTATCATCTGATCCTTTTAAACAGATCCTATCTCCTGATTCATCACAGGCTGTAAAGTAAAAAAGTTACAGACTGGGTGTTGAAAAGCTCTCATAGGAGGAAGTCATATTTATGTTCAGAATATGGCAAATGTTTTTCGTAGAAATCAGGTTTGGTTAGACATCATAGAATTCATGTCAGGAATGTGAAAAATGCTTTACTGATAAAGCATGTCTTGTTAGACATGAGAGAATTCACACCGAAGAAAAGCTGTATTCATGTTCAGAATGTGGGAAATGTTTTGAACAGAAATCACATCTAGTTAGGCATCATAAAAAAACACACAGGAGAGAAACCATATCATTAACATGTCTATCCATTCTGTGATTTCCAGAATTCTTTGGCTTTTCCTTTTTGCTCTGCCTCTGAATCCCCATATGACTTTAAAAATTGCCCCACCATGTGGCCCCTTAGTTAGTGATTAGCCATTATCCCCCATAAATATATAAAATTATTCAATGTGCCCTTTTGAATATATAAGAAGCTACTGTGCCCTCTTAATACTAAATTATCCTCTATGTACCCCTTAGCATCAAATTAGCATCTATGCTCCCCTTAATATTAAATTAGCCACTTCCACCTCTTAATAATACATTGGCCACTGTGTCCCCCTTTATTATTAAATTAACCACTGTGCCTCCCGTTAATATTAAATTAACTACTATGCAACCTTTTAGTATTATATTAGACACTGTGCTCCCTAGTCTTAATATTAAATTAGTTGCTTTGTCTGCCTGTCGTCTATCTATCCGCCCAGCAGTCAAGAAGAATCTGGCAGGATGTCCAATCCCTGATTGGCAGTGATGACTGGAGAAGAATGGCAGTGGCACACTGACACAGCTCATTTGTCTGCCTTCACCCCAGCCGTCACTCTGCTGTGTGCACAAATTCTGGATGGAGTCTAAGCGCCGACAGCTGTACTACATTCATAATGATTTTTTTTCCAAATGCACCCTCCCCAGGCTGTCATGAGATGGCTCTCAGGACAGTCTCCTAATTCAGCCTATCCTTCGTCCCTGGCATGCATGTGGCAGAAATCCACATAACCAACAGCAAAATTACACATGTTAAGCATCCCATATGTATGATAGAATTTGCATCCAGTGAAAAACCTAACCTGGGATCATTGTTCGTCCTATAGACTTTAAATAAATCTGTACCATGCATACATGACCATTGCTCCATTCAAATTGGGGACATCAATTCTCATACTCATTGGGGGAATCTGGGGGTGGAACCCGCAGCGATCCAGCACTTATCATCTAATGTTAATAATACAGGTCAATTTTTGCTTTAAATTCTGTTTTACAAAGGCAACAAAAATTATAGTAATTTACATTTTAGACAGCGATCCTGGTCTTTTTTCACTAATAGTAGATACGGTGGAGTCTCTGGGTAAAAGTTCATTACAATCAGTTGTAGCAATTCTGTAACACCACACAATGACAGCATCAAAGGCCACAGTGTCTCTGTCCCCAGAACTTCACTGAAAAAGAGCAGTATGACAAATTGCAAAAAAATTAGTACATATACAGAAATTTCATTTTAAACTGCTTTTAATTAATTTTATGTTACTCCATGGAAGAAATGTATAGAGCAAAGAAAACAGAGGTTTTAGTAAATTTAGAAAAACAGTAAAAAACAGAAATTGGAAGGTGTCAAATGCTGTAATTCCAATATTAAAGGCAGCTCGGAGTAGAATTTGCATTTGGGATACATTGAAATAAAAAGTTTAGTTTAGGTATAGGGGTATCCCAGTTGAATTGTTAAATTTACATGAATTACAGATTGAAAGAAAATGTGATAGGACAATTCCCATCCTCAGTCTTCAACTGTTACTACATGTGCACATAGAGGGTCCTAAAGCAAACAATAAAAGTGCTGCCGACTTCTGGTCCTGATTCCCAGCTTAAAATCCGGGGTGGGGCGTGGAGAAGCTTAGCCCTTCCCAGTAAAAATTAGTGATGGGCAGTCTGGCTCTTTTAGGTGATCTGGCTCTTCTGGATCCACGCACCAAAAAGAGCCGGCTCTTTTGGATCCTAAATGGATCCCTATTAAATATGTGTTCACCATAGGTGAACACATATTTAACATTAAGTTGATGCGGTCAAAACTCTGCCCACTTGCAATTAGCCAATTAAATAGATGAATGGGTGGAGTTTGGCTCGGGTGGGCGGAGTTACAACCGCCGAACACCCTGATTTTACGCCCAATGAGAGCCAGTCAAAGAGTTTAGTGGCTCTCACTTGGGTGCCGGCTCCCATCGTTCATAGCAGGGAGCCCACGCTTTATCTCGGTTCGTTCGCGACTGACACATCACTAGTAAAAAGTGACTGCACAGTGTCAAAGTGCACATATTAGATATTGGTCTGATTAAGTTCCATATCTTATTTTATTCTGAATCTTACCTAAGACCAACAATTTGACCAAAGAGTTTTCCTGTGGTTACAAAGATTGGGGCTGAAGTGTTGGTGAACCCTCGAAGTTTACTGGGAGCGATCTCTCCAAGATACTGAACATATATGTTAATTGCCAAACCTGCAAAAAAAAATGTATGTGAATCTGTTGGGTGACGGCACAGTGGTTTATGGTTTAATGCATCGTCTTTGTTACTATGGTAAGTAATAACTATGCCAGGAGAGCACATCCACTAAGTACTGAGAAAAATAGAATTCAAAGACAATTGATTGTTTTTTATTGTAAGAGCTGTCAGAATAGGCAAGAGTCGGTATTAGGAGTTTACTTATTTAATTACTAGAGAAAGGTCATTGATTCTAATTGTCAGATTAAAAATTTGAAAAGAATTTTCAACTTCTGTCTCATGGGAGTTTACACCTTTATCTGATCAACTTTGTAAGACTACAGATTTTGGGTAAAAAAATATTCAGATACAATTAACTTTCTTAAATAAATCTGAACAAAGTGGATGAAGTGATGCATTATAACTTTCTTGGTGACCTATGTTTTGGTAAGTAATCTAAAGGGATGGTGGCTCAGTGGTTAAATCTGTAGCTTTGCAGCACCGGCGTCCTGGGTTCAAATCCCACCAAGAACAAAATCTGTAAATCTCCCCATGTTTGCATGGGTTTCTTCAGGGTTCTCTGGTTTCTTCCCGCACTTCAAAGACATACTGATAGGGAATTTAGATTGTGAGCTCCAATGCGGACTGTGGTAATGATGTTTGTAAAGTTTTGTGAAATTATTGCCATTATATAAGCAAGTAAAATAAATACCTAATGTAAAACCATAGAGAAACCGTCCCACAAAAATAATTTCATAGGATCCACTAATGTTGCTGAGCCCAAAACACAGAGAAGCTGTTATTCCCACCAGGTCGCTGAGTATGTGACACCGTCTCCTGTAAAGAAATATGAAGGAGATCTTATAAGGTGTCACACCTGGCTTTTTTGACTGTTTGATATGGCTCAGTCAGTAATGCATCAGCACTATACATTTAGAAATTGATGTACTTTTTGCTTATTAATGTAATGTCCTGTTATAGAAAAACAGAGGTCAATCATCATAAAGATATATTATGAAATAAATCAACAAGGACATTTTGGACCAAAAAATACATTGTAGTTAAAGATGGAGATTCTTTTGAAGGATATTTATAAATCATAAGACTGTAGCAGATTTTGAATTGGGATAAATTGTGGAAAGTACTTACTTCCCAAACCTTCTGCTCATATACCCAGACACCAGTGATCCAAGTAGTCCACCAACGCTATAAACGGAAATTGCTACAGACCACAGCAGGGTGACTGTTTCTTTGGGAATGGCTGATCCATACCTTCTTATCCAGGTTTGGTTCATAAAACCCTTGACAAACTGTGGAGGACATGAATTAAGGTGTTGTGGCAATGCACTGGCCAAAGAAAAGAGAAGATTATCTAATGACTGTTTCAGAGCACCAGCACGTTACAAAATTGATTCCGCTGCCCATGTCCAGCGTGTCTAGTTACTGCTTTGATAAATGGGACTGAAAAATCACATTTTTGGCAGACAGTAGATTTTCTTGCATTTATGGCACATGAGTTCTACAAGTGTGGGGTGATAACATGACTGATGTTTCTTTTGAGTATTGCACAAATGAATAGTATGGCAGCAAAAATACTACTGAAAAGGATGGAGTTATAATTAAGATTTATGTCAATATTAGATAACACATTAAGAATTAGTTAAAATTCACCAGGAGCTGCTATCATATATTCAAATTGCAGCACAATAAATCACATGAATCCAACAAAGTGGGCAGTCAGACGGCTGTATTAAAAGGACAAAGATCGGAACGTAATGCTCGGACTGACTGGCGGCTCTCCCGACCTGAGCGTGACAGTTTCATGTATTTCTATGCAGCTATCACGCTCAGGTCGGGAGAGCCACCGGCCAGTCTGAGTACTGATCTCCATATGATTTATACGATCGTCGACTGGACCCAAAATGCGAGAGGTTTTAAAGTAAATGATATTGGCATATATGGATAATATATATTAAGCACAGTCTCTGGTTGATACCGACCTTAAATAGATTTTGAATATAAAAGTTGTACAATCCACCTGGCACTTGGTCCTGGGATATCAATAAGTAGTCCGTAAAATGAATAAAAACACGGAACTATTCCCATTTGACATGTTGTAGATAGGATGGTGAGAAGCGTAGTGCTTGGAGCGTCCTGGCTGGAGGTGCACTTGAAGCAAGTACTGAATGTACTCAAACTTCCCTCCCGAGTACCATGCTGAGTGAAAAAAACACAGACCCAAAATTATCGTTATTGACACATCTAGACTAAGTGGATTGTACAACTTTTAGATGCGAAAATCTATGTAAGGTTAGTACCAAACAGAGACTGTATTTAATATATACTTTCCATATGCGCCAATATCAATATATTATTTAATTATACTTAACTTTGTAGACGACTTTCAGTTTGCGGTATATGAGTAATTGTTTACTTGATCATATACTGGACAATACAACCTCAGTCTAATGAGCGCTCTGTTATTTTCTGGACACTCTCCAGGAAAGTGTGCAGCCAAGACATATTTCCCGTGATACAATTTTCGCCTATATAAGTTTTCTTTTCGTACAATGGAAAATGCAATATTAATGGTAATGGCGAAATAAACATTAAAATCATAATGTTTAGTGCATTATGCAAGAACATTTTTAGAATCACATCATTGTGACAGGATCTCTCTACCAGTGGATATTGTTATAGTCCATTCATTTCTACTATGTAGGCATTTAAATAAATGTATTCAAAAGTGGGGTGGAAGTCTATTTAGTATTAAATTGTTCAGCAAGAGAAAGGATTAAGAAGAGCACAACAAGCAACTAGATAGATAGATAGATAGATAGATAGATAGATAGAAAAAAAATAAAGCAGCACTTGTGGGGTGCACTTATATAGTGCTGGGCAGCCCTCCTGATCTAATGCTATGGGCGTCACTAATAGGCTGTAAGCGAGACACTGTGCACTACACTTATCTGTGTGACTGGCGCCATATACAAGCCTTTTCTGTGTACAATTCTAATACTAGGTGACCAATCCTCTTGAATTGGTAGTTGTGTGAGTGGCTACTTCATCAGTATTTTACACCTGTGCTGCCGCCACCTTTATCAAGGGGGCTGCTGCATCCTGTAAGTGCATTCGTTTTCTGACTTACCTTGTGTTGGTAAATACAGCTGCATTTTTTCTGCTATGATTTTTTTTTTTTTTTGTGCCCTTTTGCTGTATTTCAGGACTGTGGATAAATGCACGGGTCCACTTAATAATTGCATTCACTTAATAATATAAAAATGAAAAGAAAAAAGGCAGAACTCAAATTTTTTTTTTTAAAAAAAAAAAAGAGGACTTATTAGCCAAACAGCAATGACATTTCAGACCAAGACTTGGACTTTTTTAAATCAGCCATAGTATACTACAAGTTATGCTATCATGCATAACCACCATTCATTCATACCTACTATTCAACTTTGATATTAGCCTCCATATACGAATCAAAACTAGTGATGGGCGAACCTGAACGATAAAGTTCGGGGTCCGTACCAAATACCTAGTGTCCGTGCATGGACCCAGAACATGGACGTCCGTCTTACTGTTTGGGTTTGGCAGCCCGAACAAAGGGTGTTTCCCACACTGTCATCTGTGTGACAGCGCAAGAAACAAAGGCTCTGATTGGCGGTAAGTTCATTACTGCTGGTCAGAGCACTGCAGTTCCCATGCAACAGCTGTGACCAACGGTAAAAATGTTACCGGTCACAGGCGTTGGCTGATTAGAGTACTACTGTCATCATCCTGCGCATGGTCTCCCTAATAGCAGCGAGAGCAGGCGAGGCTGATGAGAGTATTCATCAGCTGCCACCTGTGCAATAAATAAATAAATTAAAAAATGGCATGGGTTCCCCTCTATTTTTGATAAGCAGGGCAGGTAAAGCTGACAGCTGCGGCTTGCAGCCCCCAGCTGTGAAATTTATATTGGCTAGTTTTCAAAAATAGAGGGGTCACCACACTTCTTTTTAAAATTATTTAAATATATAATTAAAAAAATGGCATAGGGTCCCCCCCATTTTTGACAACCAGCCAAGCTAAAGCATGCAGCTGAGGGCTGATATTCTCAGACTGGGAAGGGGCCATGGATATAGCTCTCCCCAGCCTAAAAATAGCAGCCCACAGCCACCCCAGAAAAGAGTATCTATTAGATCCCACTTGCACTAGTGGGGTAATATTTGTGGGGTAGATGTCATCTGTTTAATGGCTGCTGACATCAAGGTCAGGGGTTAGTAATGGAGAGGTGTTTATAAGATGCCCCCCATTACTAACCCCATAGTCATATTGTAAAAAATTCGCAGCCAGAAAGTTCTCATGCAGAGAGCGGTGACATCAGTGAGGTGACCAAGGTTCATCAGCTATGAACTCTGATGACCTTTGTCTCGTCAGCACTACATACTGCAGGAACGTAATCACGCTCCTGTCTCAGTGTGTTCTGGCTGGCTTGCTGAGCGGTCGCATCATGCCACCACTCAACAAACCATCCAGATTTAGCAGAGCTGAAGTTTTTCATGGGACAGCATCATATAGGGATTTTCGGTGAACAGATGAGGAATATGGTGGTTTATTATATTTTATTGTAATAAATGGGAAAGAGGGCCGGGGAGTATTTATTTAAAATAAAGGAGTCTGTGTCTTTCAATTAAAGGGCTTTATTCCGGCTGTGTGTTTTTTATATTATGACTATGGGGTTAGTAATAGGGGCGTGGTGTCCTCCATCATTTTCATAATCAGCTGAAGGAAAGGTGATGACTAGAGACTGATGTTAATTGTCACGAGTGTGTCAGATGTGACAGATAGTCGCCCTGCAGTTGGTTGCAGAAGATCTCTTCATTTGGCATTACAGACACCTTCTTAGATCTGTCTCACTCTAGGACCCAGCGGCTACCTCCCTCCTGCTAATTGACAACCAGGCCTGGGTGTTTAAATACTTTCTGTTTGCTACAGGGAGGTGCCGGTGATATTCACATGTTCCCTTGTGAAGACTTGAAGCTATTGCAGTCAGTTTACTTCCTCTCTGGTACTAGGAGGACGTGTGGTGTAATCGTCTAAACATATGGCTCACAGAAAATGCTTGCCAGGTCTGGACCTGAATGTGAATGACTTTGTGTGTTTTTTTTTACCAGAAATATCAAGTTGAAAGTCCCTTCTTGGAATCTGGGACCTAGGTTTATTGGTCCCCGTAAAATAACCGCCATCATTAACCCAGTAGCGCTTTGTCTTGAGCTTCCTCAGGCCCTTAAGGTCTACAATGTTTTCCACAGGTCCTTACTCAAGAAATATGTGAAACCTCTTGAGCCCTCACCCCTACTGCCGCCCTCAATAATGGTTGATGGTAATCTGGAGTTTCAGATTTCAAGGATTGTCTTCAACGTCGTTCCCTACAATACTTGGTGCACTGGAAGGGTTATGGTCCAGAAGAGAGGATGTGGGTTACAGCATCAGAGGTGAATGCTTCCAGGTTGATTTGTTCAGCCTGGTCCTGAGTGTCCAGAGGCCACTCGTAGAGGGGGGTTACTGTCACGGGTGTGTTAGATGTGACAGACAGTCGCCCTGCAGTTGGTTGCAAAACAGCTCTTCGTTTTGCATTACAGACACCTTCTTAGATCTGTCTCACTCTAGGACCCAGGGGCTACTTCCCTCCTGTTAATTGACACCCAGGTCTGTGTGTCCTGTGTGTTTGCTACAGGGAGGTGTCGGTGATATTCACATGTTCCCTTGTGAAGGCTTGGAGCTATTGCAGTCAGCTTACTTCCTCTCTGGTGCTAGGAGGACGTGTGGTGTAATCTCTCTGAAGTCGGCTCAAGTTAAGTTACTTTCCCCCGTGTTTGTCTCCCTTGTTGTCTTTAGTTGTTAGTAGGGACTGACTAGTGCTCATCCTCCTTCCCTGTCCAGGGCCAATCTCTAGGGAAATACAGGGTTTAGGTTCTCGTGCGGCAATTGGCGATGAACCAATATAGGGACGATAGGGGAGACAGGGTGATATCAGATCAGCCTAGGAGGTCTCCACTCCCCCTTGCCTAGTGTCTGAGCTCCCTTCCCCTCTTCCCTTCGTGTTGCACTTAGTCTTTCCCACACCTTGCGTGACATTAATACATTGATATTCTGGGAAGGGGCCAATAGCCATAAAGGTTCCAGGTTATTAATATCAGCTCACAGCTGTTTGCTTAGCCTTTACTAGTATAGGGAACACTCCCCCCCCAAAAAAAAAATAGCAACATTTATTTATTTATTTTTATCGGATTGCATTCGTCCAATTTAATCGCAAGTGAGAGCGAGCCCAAACACATATATTGTGCATGACTACAGTACAGACCAAAAGTTTGGACACACCTTCCCATTTAAAGATTGTTCTGTATTTTCATGACTATGAAAATTGTACATTCACACTGAAGGCATCAAAACTATGAATTAACACATGTGGAATTATATACATAACAAAAAGTGTGAAACAACTGAAAATATGTCTTATATTCTAGGTTCTTCAAAGTAGCCACCTTTTGCTTTGATGACTGCTTTGCACACTCTTGGCATTCTCTTGATGAGCTTCAAGAGTTAGTCACCTGAAATGGTCTTCCAACAATCTTGAAGGAGTTCCCATAGATGCTTAGTACTTGTTGGCCCTTTTGCCTTCACTCTGCAGTCCAGCTCACCCCAAACCATCTCGATTGGGTTCAGGTCTGGTGACTGTGGAGGCCAGGTCATCTGGCGTAGCACTCCATCACTCTCCTTCTTGGTAAAATAGCCCTTACACAGCCTGGAGGTGTGTTTGGGGTCATTGTTGAAAAATAAATGATGGTCCAACTAAACGCAAACCGGATGGAATAGCATGCCGCTCCAAGATGCTGTGGTAGCCATGCTGGTTCAGTATGCCTTAAGTTTTGAATAAATCCCCAACAGTGTCACCAGCAAAGCACCACCACACCATCACATCTCCTCCTCAATGCTTCAACGTGGGAACCAGGCATGTAGAGTCCATCCGTTCACCTTTTCTGCGTCGCACAAAGACACGGTGGTTGGAACCAAAGATCTCAAATTTGGACTCATCAGACCAAAGCACAGATTTCCACTGGTCTAATGTCCATTCCTTGTGTTCTTTAGCCCAAACAAGTCTCTTCTGCTTGTTGCCTGTCCTTAGCAGTGGTTTCCTAGCAGCTATTTTACCATGAAGGCCTGCTGCACAAAGTCTCCTCTTAACAGTTGTTGAAGAGATGTGTCTGCTGCTAGAACTCTATGTGGCATTGACCTGGTCTCTAATCTGAGCTGCTGTTAACCTGCGATTTCTGAGGCTGGTGACTCGGATAAACTTATCCTCAGAAGCAGAGATGACTCTTGGTCTTCCATTCCTGGGGCGGTCCTCATGTGAGCCAGTTTCTTTGTAGCGCTTGATGGGTTTTGCAACTGCACTTGGGGACACTTTCAAAGTTTTCCCAATTTTTCGCACTGACTGACCTTCATTTCTTAAAGTAATGATGACTACTCGTTTTTCTTTACTTAGCTGCTTTTTTCTTGCCATAATACAAATTCTAACAGTCTATTCAGTAGGACTGTCAGCTGTGTATCCACCAGACTTCTGCACAACACAACTGATGGTCCCAACCCCATTTATAAGGCAAGAAATCCCACTTATTAAACCTGACAGGGCACACCTGTTAAGTGAAAACCATTTCCGGTGACTACCTCTTGAAGCTCATCAAGAGAATGCCAAGAGTGTGCAAAGCAGTCATCAAAGCAAAAGGTGGCTACTTTGAAGAACCTAGAATATAAGACATATTTTCAGTTGTTTCACACTTTTTTGTTAAGTATATAATGCCACATGTGTTAATTCATAGTTTTGATGCCTTCAGTATGAATGTACAATTTTCATAGTCATTAAAATGCAGAAAAAATCTTTAAATGAGAAGGTGTGTCCAAACTTTTGGTCTGTAATGTACATAATGCAGCATCCCAATAGATTAGTGAAACACATATGATCAGTACTAACATGGCTTATATCTAGTGTGCTGTCTGAAGTTACGTGGACCATGTTGGCTAAGGATATAGATGATATCTATATGCTCTAAAGCATTTAAACTGATAGTTTTCATATTAAGGTGTGTACACCTTATTAATAAAAGGCAATATTCAAATGAGCACTAAAAGTAATACTTAGAAATAATACTTAAAGCATATGCTACTAAACATATATTAAAATATACAAAATTATAATAACAGGATTGCAATTTCATATATAAACATTTTATTGTCATTATCTCAGTAAATTAGAATAATTAATAAAATTAATAAAAAACACCTGCAAAGGCTTCCTAAGCATTTAAAAGGTCCGCTAGTCTGTTTCAGTAGGTTCCACAATCATGGGGAAGACTGCTGACTTGACAGATGTCCAGAAGGCAGTCATTGACACACTCCACAAGGAGGGTTAGCCACAAAAGGTCATTGCTAAAGAAGCTGGCTGTTCACAGACTGCTGTATCCAAGAATATTAATGGAAAGTTGAGTGGAAGGAAAAAGTGTGGTTGAAAAGGTGCAGAAATAACCGGGATAACCACAGCCTTGAAAGGATTGTTAAGAAAAGGTGTAGCGCCCCGAGGGTTCGGCCGCTACAGGGGTATTGCACCTCAACCAGAGGTGTGGTATTCCACTCCCGGGTAAGGATGGAGTATGGACCAGGGCTCAATTAGCTGCATGCATCACACACACCCCATTTCCGGGGGACAGCTCAACGGTGCTCCCATTTATACAGTAATGCAGGCACGACAGACCATGTCCCTGGCTGGAGTGGGGAGGGGGGAGGAAACCCCAGTGATGTAGGAGCAGAAGGGGACGGTTTCTGAGCATAGGAAGGAGCTCATTGGGTGCTGGTCACCTGAGCTCATACTGAGGGGAGGTATAAAAGGTGGGCACCATCTTAAGCAGTCAGTCAGTCAGTTCAGAGTGAGAGGAGAGGACAGGGAGCGGAGGCTCTGTAGGAGCTCCGCTCAAAGGCAGGCCTAGGGTGAAGGCCGGAGCCTGGGAGGAGAAGGAGAAGTGGGCCTGGAGAAGAGGCCGAGGGAAGGAGGAGAAGAAGGAACAGGAAAGGAGGAGAAGTGACAGAGAAACAGAAGGGCTCAGAAACAAGAAGGCAGAGGGGACCCTAAGGACCAACGTGAAATCGGGTGACGGGTCAGGCAAGAAAAAGGTACCGGATCCCAAATTGGTGGAGGTAAATTATCCCTCAGCCAAGAACCGGAGGTCATGATCATCACTTGGTGCGACCCCCTGCTAAACCTTGCTAGGAAGGCACCATATAAGATAGCAGGAAACGGGGCCCACGTTTACCCGCATAGATCCGCGGCAGCTGGATAAAAGCTTGGTCACTGGTGGGGCACGAGCCAGAGGAAGGATAGAAGGGAGTCCTGTGCCATACTCCTGAATTGCCTGGGGGTTGACCGAGCCCCTCACCTGGTGGACACAGCACTGCTTGGGCAGTCACTACCTGTACAGAAGTGGCTTGGAGTATACGAACTGTGAGTAAAAGACCCTGGATTGCAACATGTTGTCTTTGTGCGTCTTACTTTGCCAGCACTAACGGTACTGGGACTCCCTGTACCATCACCCCCACCATCTACTACACTGCCCTGGGGCTACACTCTTCCCGTGGGGAGTTATACGATCTCAGCTGCACACACCATCAGCCTCAGGGGACTGCCTTGCAGTGGCAGTTCATAATAGCCGCAATCCACGGGTGGCGTAGTCGGACATTGCAAAGCACATAGTAGACTACCACTGGTCTGACCACCCTGAGCCACGGGACAGGGTCGCCACTACTACTCCCAGCTTTGCCCGGAAGCCTGGTCCCGAGTGCCCCACGGCCCAGGGGTCGAGTCAAAGGCCATTCAAAAAATTGGGGGAGATTCACAATGGGATATCACCAACCATTTCCATTTAATTTAGGAGTATACATATAAATGGCCCGCCCACCCTGTATATATATATATTTTTTTCCCCATTTATAATAAAGCTTCATCTTTTACTATGGTTCTTTTAACACATTTTTGTATAGAATGATGTATGTTGATGTATTGAACCCTATGTATGAGTTCCATGCATATACCTCGGTACAGATATACTCAGCTGAATACTTACATACAGTGCCTACAAGTAGTATTCAACCCCCTGCAGATTTAGCTGGTTGACACATGCGGAATTAACTTGGACAATTAAATTGTGACATTTGTACTGTAGATCAGCCTGGAAGTGGGAAATGCACTGCAGCAAATTTTTTTTTTTTTTTTTTAAAAACGCTAAAAGTTAATTCAGAGTGTCATTTATTATTCAACCCCTCAAACCACAAGAATTCTGTTTGGTCCCCCAAAAGTATTAAGAAGTAGTTCAGGCACCAAGAATAATGAGCTTCACATGTGTGGATTAAAGATCTCTTTTGCCAGCCTTTTCTGACTATTTAAGACCCTCCCCAAACTTGTGAACAGCACTCAGACATGGTCAACATGGGAAAGACAAAGGAGCATTCCAAGGCCATCAGAGACCAGATCGTGGAGGGTCACAAGGCTGGCAAGGGGTACAAAACCCTTTCCAAGGAGTTGGGCCTACCTGTCTCCACTGTTGGGAGCATCATCCGTAAGTGGAAGGCTTATGGAACTACTGTTAGCCTTCCACGGCCAGGACAGCCTTTGAAAGTGTCCTCCCGTGCCGAGGCCAGGCTTGTCCGAAGAGTCAAGGCTAACCCAAGGACAACAAGGAAGGAGCTCCGGGAAGATCTCATGGCAGTGGGGACATTGGTTTCAGTCAATACCATAAGTAACGTACTCCACCGCAATGGTCTCCGTTCCAGACGAGCCCGTAAGGTACCTTTACTTTCAAAGCGTCATGTCAAGGCTCGTCTACAGTTTGCTCATGATCACTTGAAGGACTCTGAGACAGACTGGTTCAAGGTTCTATGGTCTGATGAGACCAAGATCGAGATCTTTGGTGCCAACCACACACGTGATGTTTGGAGACTGGATGGCACTGCATACGACCCCAAGAATACCATCCCTACAGTCAAGCATGGTGGTGGCAGCATCTTGCTGTGGGGCTGTTTCTCTGCCAAGGGGCCTGGCCATCTGGTCCGCATCCATGGGAAGATGGATAGCACGGCCTACCTGGAGATTTTGGCCAAGAACCTCCGCTCCTCCATCAAGGATCTTAAGATGGGTCGTAATTTCATCTTCCAACAAGACAACGACCCAAAGCACACAGCCAAGAAAACCAAGGCCTGGTTCAAGAGGGAAAAAGTCAAGGTGTTGGAGTGGCCTAGTCAGTCTCCTGACCTTAACCCAATTGAAAACTTGTGGAAGGAGCTCAAGAATAAAGTCCACATGAGACACCCAAAGAACCTAGATAACTTGGAGAAGATCTGCATGGAGGAGTGGGCCAAGATAACTCCACAGACCTGTGCCGGCCTGATCAGGTCTTATAAAAGACGATTATTAGCTGTAATTGCAAACAAGGGTTATTCCACAAAATATTAAACATAGGGGTTGTATAATAATGGACCCACACTTTTATGTTTAAAATTTAATAAAATTCAACTGAGCAACATAACTTTTTGGTTTGTAAGATTTATGCTTCTGTTCATAAAACCTACTCTCGTTTGCAGTTTGAAGGCTCTAACTTATTTGCATCTTATCAAACCAGCTAAATCTGCAGGGGGTTGAATACTACTTGTAGGCACTGTATGTGCTGTGTTTGTCTGCATCACTTTTCTCTTCAAGGTATGAAAACATTAGATATTTCACGAAAAATTGAGCGTGGTCATCGTACTACATTGTTGCTGATACAGAACACAGATGGCAGGGGCGGACACTGACTTCTTGGGGCCCCTGTGCAAGAAATGTGCCTGGGCCCCCCACCTTTTATGGTGACAAAGCTATAGATGTATATATAGCCAAACACACATATATACCTCTTACATAGCCTCCTTTATTATGTATATTGCCGTCCCTTATTACACAGTGCCCTCTCTTGTTATGTACAGCACCGTCCCTTACATATCGGATAATATAGCACTTTGTTTTTTATTACATACTGTCCTCTCTTGCTAGATATATAATGCAATGACGACTGGATGGAGATGCTGATGGACCGGTCTTTTGGTCATTGGCTGCTCCATCAGCAGTTATTTTGCATCTAACAAGAGAGGACTATGTAATAAAAGAGGGCGCTGTGACAGACAAAAATAACAAGAATACACTTAGTAAGGGACAGCACTGTACATAACAACAGAGGAAGCTATATAATAAGAGACGGCACCATATATAACTAGAGAGGATGGTACGTAATAAGGGACGGTGTTATACATTATTATTATTATTTATTATTATAGCGCCATTTATTCCATGGCGCTTTACATGTGAAAAAGGGGTATAATACAAGAGCAATCACAATAATCTTGAACACAATGTGACAGCGACTGGTACAGGAGGAGCGAGGACGGGATGGGTGAGGATACAGTAGGTGAGGGTAGAGCTGGTCGTGCAGCGGTATGGTGGAGCGGTGGTTACTGCAGGTTGTAGGCTTGTCGGAAGAGGTGGGTCTTCAGGTACCTTTTGAAGGTTTCCACGGTAGGCGACGGTACATAATGAAAGATGAAACTATATAACTAAGGATGGCGCTATACATAATAAGTGAGTGCACTATATATTAAGGGATTGTGCTATACATAATAAGGCTATATTCCTGTATCTGTGTGCAGTGTCGGTGTGCTGCCTGCTTTTACAGACGTATTGAGCATGTCCTATTCTGATCCACAAAATCAGATCAGAACAAGACATTATCTGACCCTCACGTATCTCATTCTCAGATCCGTGATTTTCATGGATGTGTGAATGGATCTGTAAAACTCTACGAGTCTGTGGACCATCCGATAAAAAAATCTGGTAGCACACGGGCATTTCACACAAATGTGAGAATGCAGCCTAAGGGATTATACATGTAACATTATCACTCCAAGTCACACAGTGCAGATATAGAATAATATTTACATCCAGGCACTTACCGCTGACGTCTCATCTGATCAGAGTCGGTTTCTGCTGTTTCTCCATCTGGTCAGATCTTCATGTTGACATCTCCCACGTCTCGTCTTGTCACGATGATCTCCAGCCTAGAAAATAACAAGGTCACATATATTGTATATATACATGCGTTTCACCCGCACTGCGCCCCTGAATACTGATATGTACCCCCCCATTAATATACTATTAGCCACTTAGTAATCAAAATATAAAGTGATAAGCAGCACTGTGCCCCCCATTAACTATAATCTTCATCGGCAAATAATATAAATTATTCAATCTCTGTGACTCTCCCCAATTAACTGTAAGCCTATGTGCTCACGTAAAATATACACGGCTTTACAGTACAAGAAAAGTGAAATCCCCATCATTGCTCTCTCCCAGCACCCCCATCATTGCTCTCTCCCAGCAACCCCATCATTGCTCTCTCCCAGCACCCCCATCATTGCTCTTTCCCAACACCCCCGTCATTGCTCTCTCCCAGCATCCCCGTCATTGCTCTCTCCCAGCACCCCCATCATTGCTCTGTCCCAACACCTCCATCATTGCTCTGTCCCAGCACCTCCATTATTGCTCTTTCCCAGCACCTATCATTGCTCTGTCCCAGCACCCCATCATTGCTCTGTCCCAGCACCCCCATCTTTGCTCTCTTCCAGCACCCCGTCATTGCTCTCTCCTAGAACCACCGTCGTTGCTCTCTCCCAGCACCCCCATCATTGCTCTGTCCCAGCACCCCCATCATTGCTCTGTCCCAGCACCCCCATCATTGCTTTCTCCCATCACCCCCGTCATTGCTCTCTCCCACCACCCCCGTCATTGCTCTCTCCCAGCACCTCTGTCATTGCTCTCTCCCAGCACCCCTGTCATTGCTCTCTCCCAGCAACCACCATCATTGCTCTCTCCCAGCACCCCCATCATTGTTCTCCCCAGCCCCATCATTGCTCTCCCCAGCCCCATCATTGCTCTCCCCATCACCACCATTACTCTCCCCATCCCCATCATTGCTCTCTCCAGCCCCATCATTGCTTTCTCCAGCCCCATCATTGCTCTCCCTATCACCACCATTGCTCTCCTTAGCCCCATCATTGCTCTCTCCATTGCCACCATTGCTCTCCTTAGCCCCATCATTGTTCTCTCCATCGCTCTCCTTAGCCCCATCATTGCTCTCCCCATCACCACCATTGCTCTCCTTAGCCCCATCTTTGCTCTCCCCATCGCCACCATTGCTCTCCTTAGCCCCATTATTGCTCTCCCCCACCTCCCGTCATTCTCCTGTTCTCCCCAGCGTTTCAATATATAAAAGTAAAAAAATACACAACTTACCTCTCAGCGCACTTCCTTGCAGCATCGTCCTTGCCGGCTGTTTCCTCTCTGACACAGGCCCGTGCTGCTTGATGACATCAATCCTGTGTCAGGGAGGAAGCCGCAGCGGCGGGCAGGAAGTAGAAGTGAGGACGCTGGATCCCTCCAGCGCCGCTGCCATTTTCTCCTGTCAGCAGCGGCGCTGGAGGAATCACTCCCTGCCCGCCGCATATGATGAGGGCAATCTGTCCATGGGCCCCCCGGAGCCTGGGGCTCCGAGAAGCATGCCACATTGCCCTCATCATTAATCGCCCGACAAGGGCCCCCCTGCACCTACGGGTCCCAGTGAAGTTGCACCTGCTGCATCGGCGGTAGGTCCACACCATGCAGATCAAGGCATAAATGAGGAAGGTTTCGACCAGGCAAATTCATTGGATTAAGAGAGCACCTCAAGTTGAAATCCAGAGGCTTGCAGTTGTGCATAAACCTACTATTTGGCCACCTCTAAACAGTGCTCACAAGCAGAACCGATTGCAGTGGGCCCAGACATACACGAAGACTTATTTTAAAACAGTCTTCTTTACTGTTAAGTGCTGTGCAACCCTGGATGGTGTAGAGGATAGATGGTGGATGGTCACAATGTTGCAACTAGGCTGCATTGTCGACAAGGAGGTGGCAGAATCATAGGGCGAGAGCTGGTAGGCCCATTTAGGGTCCCTGAAGGTGTGAAAATTACCTAGGCAAAATATGTAGAGTTTCTGACTGATCAGTTTCTTCTACGGTACAAAAAGAAGAACAGTGCAATCCATAGTAAAATTATCTTCATGCGTGACAATGCACCATCTCATGCTGCAAATAATACCTTTGCATCAGTGGCTGCTATAGGCATAAAAGGAGAGAAACTAATGGCGTGGTCACCACCCTCTCCTTACCTCAACCCTATTGAGAACCTTTGGAGTATCCTCAAGCAAAAGATCTATGAGGGTAAGAGGCAGTTAATATCAAAACAGCAGCTCTGGGAGACTATTTTGACACACTTGTTCTGTTTGGAAGTGACGTTCAGTCTATTGATATTTGTATACTCAGGCTCTCTGAACGAGCACTCCATCCTTCAGACTATAGAGGTTTTAATCACAGCAGGATCCTACCTACCCATATAAATGTAGACTATCAGCCCAGGAGAGGAAACACATTAGGTTAGGTTCCCAGCAAAGAAGATCACCTTGTCATGACCGCTGGGCGTGCATGAATTGGCCAATTTATGCGCTAAGTGTTTTAGTTTTTTCCTATTTTCTAGAGCAGTAATGCAATTCCAGTTTCATATATTTCATGTTTACATACTAAAGCGTTACAGAGTGCAACTTTATTTGTTAGTTATATATGGAGATGGCTACTCTTAGTATGCACCTGTTCACACTTGTTCTTTTTGGAAGTGACGTTCAGTCTTTTTATATTTGTATACATAGGCTCTTTGAACGAGCACTCCAACCATTAGCCTATAGCGGTTTTAATCACAGCAGGATACTACCTACCCATATAAATGTATGTTATCAGCCAAGGAGAGGAAACACATTTGGTTAGGTTCTCAGCAAAAAAGATTGTCTTGTCGTGGCTACTAGGCATACATGAATTGGCCAGTTTAGGCACTAAGTATCTTAATTTTTTTCCTATTTTCTATAGCAGTAATGCAATTGCAATTTCATATATTTCATGTTTACATACTATAGCGTTACAGAGTGCAACTTTATTTGTTAGTTATAATGAATCGAATGCACTGGCTCACTTGCAGGTATATTGACAGACATACAGTAGACTACCATAACTACAGAAAAGTGACCACATTTATCTCGCTGCAAGATTTTGCTATATAATCTAACAACACTACGAGGTAGGGACAGAGACCTTGATTCCAGTAATATATCACTTAGTTTACTGAGTACAACAGTTATGATAAAGTCACAGTTGTTGAGCTGTGTATAACTTCGTCCACACAATAGCTTTCTGTGTGCATTGTATTGTAACAGAAAGCTGCTAATCAGTGGTGGGGGAGTGGTTGGACTACCCTGCATGTGCCACGTTGTCCTGTAGTGATAATCTCCTGCTGATAAAACACTGATTGTAGTTGAAACAGTAAAACAGAGACCAGTAAGTGACAAATTATTGCAATTGGGGTCTCTGCTCCTACATTATGATGCTTTCAGATTACATAGCAAAAACCTGCTTATAGATACCTCAAAAGTAGTTACTAATCAAACAAGTTCTATATCTCAAAAGAGGTAACTAACCTGGAATATTCAAAAAATATTTAATATTACTTGTAGATCTGTAGAGTTATGTATGTCATCATGTTAAGATAAAGATAGTTAAAAATAAGGGGTGAGGAAATGGAACATTTTTACATTAGTGTTTGGATTAGAAAAAATAAAGAAAGTTTAAATAAATAAAAATAAAATGTCATGAACATTGAAACAAGGAGTTTAATTTGGTGTGGATGAGTATTGAGTGTACTCACTTGTTGGCTTTATTATTATCTTATTATCTTTAATATCTTACTTGTGGACTGAAACGTCACTGTTGTGGGGCAAATAAAAGTTCTCACTTTTGTCTTGGAATTTTGAGTGCTGCCATCTTTTATTTATTTTTATATTAGATAGATAGATAGATAGATAGATAGATAGATAGACCAGAAGATAATTGTGGTCATTGGATGTTATACATTACTTGATGGATAACAATGAAAACTGTGATCATAATTAAATCTGATAGTGTTTCAATGCATGCTGCATCATCATAATTAATAAATAAAGTATCATTTTATTGGATGATAGTTGCTTACCAAGGAAGGTTTTGCTTACCAAAGAAGAGGAGCTGATCACTGATAGATGGTAGCCAAATGGCAAACCATTGCCAAGACCTAGCACGATAATCAGTGGAAGAATTCTCCAGTGTTTTACCTAATATATGACAAAGTGTTTAATTAAAACTTGGTAAATAAAGATTACAGAACAATACTGGCTTAAGATATGTGCACACGATCAGTATTTGCAGCAAAAAAATCTACTGAAAATACTGGAGTAGGCAGTAAAAGCACTGTGTAAACTGTAAATAGGTGCGTTTTTGACACGTTCTTGTGTATGTTTTTGATGCATTTTTTTCCCATTCATTTGAATGGATGAAATACATTTCAAAAAGGCTGAAAGAATTGACATGCTTCAGATTAGAAACTGCTTTCAGAAATCTCATTTACTTTGGTGGTACAGTAAAACGCTGCATTTTTTCGTGGAAAAAAATGTGGGGGAAAACACAGTCAAAATGTTCAATCCAAATAAATGCAGCACTCACCGTGGATGAAAAACAATTGCGGTTTCTTCATTGCATCATCATTCTGGTCAAAGGAGGTGTACAGAAAACAATGCCTATATAAACATCCTGTGATGAGATGATGCATTACAGAAACTGTAATTGTTTTTCATCCGTGGTGGGTGCTGCACTACTGCATGTCTTTCTTTCGTGGAGTGGAATTTGTCATTTGTCTATGGTATGCTGAGCATGATAGAGGATTGTGACAGCTACTGAGCGGTATCGCACTGCAATGTAGTGTGTTTAGAGAAGTGCCGGCTTTTTTTCTTATTCTGTTGGATTTAAAACCTAAAAAGTATCTAAAAAGTAAAAATACTAAAAAGTAATCCTGGCATTGGCCCCAGATTAGTTTGGTATAGCATTAATACACATATGCATGAAACATATTGAAAACTTCCTAAGGCTAATAGAGTATGATATTGCTTGAAAGAACTTTCATATGTTGCAAAATTTGTGAGCAGATCTGATTCTTTTCTAAATAAAAAAAAGGGAAGGAACAGACCCCTGGTTGTGGATGCATATTTAAGGTATCCCTCATTTATACAAAGGTTCGTTTTGCAGCCCCAACCCTGTGCTCATCTGCTTGGTTATAGCAGATGAGCACCACTTGTGCACAGAACCTAGAGAACACTACCTGCCATTAGCCACTTACTTTCCCTCTGCTTCTTGTTCTGGTGATGTTACTGATATAACAAGGAATCTTGGGACAGGAAGATGTCTCACAATGAGTAATGTATGGCCAGCTCATACATAATAGACACATAAAGATTATAGAATAAGAATAAAATTTCTTATCTAATTTATGCATTTCATTGTCAAAAATTTAATTTATTGAATATGCGGTAACATTGTATTGATGGCAATATTATTGTCATTAATACATTTTAATGATGGCATAAATGATGAGCTATATATTTGTGATAAAATAAAGATAGACATCCATAATTAATCTGATAAAGCATAACTTTAGAGAAGCTTTGAACGCCTGTTCCATTTTAATGACATTAGTGAGACTGAAACTATCTCAATAGCCCAATTTTGTAAGTAATATTTGCATTAATAATATGCAAATATATTACATTGATATTCAATAATTGTATAAACTGGGATTATTGACTGTAAATAGTCTTTAATATTCTGTACACTTGTTCTTACATTGTTTTTAATTTTGCATTGCTCAAAATACATTTTTATATAATGCAATTGCTAATGTTATAGATGTACTCACCAGGTCTGAGAGAAACCCAGTCATATTGTAGATGATGAGATGATCAATGTCACATTAATGAAATGTGCTGAGAACTTCACCCCAGGATTCAGAAAACATTGCAAAGGATTATCAGTGTTTGACTTGGATTCATTAGTGGTCATCTAGAGCCAGACACGTGAACCAATGACAATATTGTACTACAGAGCATTCTGTGAAATCATTGGCTTGAGAACATGAATGTGGATGTATTCCATATACTACTAAGATCAACATTCAAAAATTGTCTTATAAAGAACATTCCAAAGGATAGATAATGATATGTATGATCTCTGGGGGTCTGGCTGCTAAGACCCCCTCCTGTGAACGTGAGGTCTAAAGTAACTTGTGTAAATGAAGTGGTAGTAAGCAGGTCTGACCAACACTTCTATAGACAGTAAATGGACATGTAGTTACATGTACTCTCTTATCCTATCCAAATAGGTGACTTTTTGCAGACCCCAGCAATTATGCATTTATCATCTATCCTGTGGAGTAACCAAACATATAAGGAAAAGAATGCATATACTATAAACTTTAGTGTTACACAACTGTCCCGCATCTGGGCTATGCTCCCTATCCCTGGTCCGCTAAACTTTCTTGTGCCCCATGTCAGGCTTTGCAAGTCCAGATAGACAACAACCATGGCATTTCCCTGGTCCAGCCTGGAACTTACCTCCTCATAGAAGCTGATCAGATTAGTCAGACAGCACCGATCTTTCATAAACGCATATTGATGATGGGTTGTGAGATAATCCAGGATAGTATCTCTTAGAAAACCCTCGGAGATTTTTCCCACACTAGAGATGCCACTTAAACACACAGTTTAGTGTCAATATCAAGTGTCAACAATGATTGGTGGAGACTTAATGATTGAATATTTTCCTTGTGGAACAACTAGCATCACCAGATGGACATCCCTAGTATTGGAGAGAGAGTATTGCGGATTTAAACACAAGTGTCACATCACATTTGAGACTCCGTTAAGGTCTTCTGTCTGAAGCCTCAAAACACGTTTCTAACAAAACACCTGATAGAGCCATTCACTATAATGAAGCATATGTAGTCACTTTGTACTCAATCTGCCTCTTGTCTATCAGACATAGTGACTCTGTCTGCCTGGTTATAGTGAGTAGCTCCATCACTGATGGAGTCTTGAACGAGGTGTCAAACGTGGTGTAAATCCCAGCCTTGGAATGATGGGAAGTAATTACCTTCATTATGGCATGTAACTGTTTTATGAACACATCTGTTGTAAATATTCCTATTGTTCAATCAGATTGACTTTGCACTATCTTTGTAAGTTCTGGCATCAGATATATTTGTAGTTCCAGGTTTTTAGAGTCCAAGGTTTTAACCCTGGAAAGTATTAACTCTTGTCATTTAGTATAAAACAATGATGGGATACACAGTTCAGCTTCTAAACCTTGCACACTTATTTTTTGCTGTTTTATTGCACTTCTTTACATACATAATCCCATAGTGATGGAATCTTGTTTGGTACTTATGCATAAGTCAACTGTTTTTTTCATTTCCATATTTCAAAATCCAAATATTTTTTATTGTTTTTTTTTTCATAGCCATATCAGGACTTGCTTTTTTGCATAATGAGTTATATTTTAAAAATTTTAAATTTGGGGTACATAAAATGTATTCTATAACTTTTATTTTTTTACAGTTGAAAACACGGCAATTTAACCACTGTATTACTTACAGTATTTGTTTTTCGATTTTTTTTTTTGCACAATGAAAACACTGTAATTTTTAAATAATTGTATTCTGTGTTGCTGCATTCAAACACCTATAACATTTTTACTTTTCTGTTGACCGAGTTGTGTTGTTGTTTTATTGCATTTTTTTGGGAAATGGAATTAACAAAAATTGCTGCTTAAGTATGGTGACTTGCGGTGTGCTATTAAAGCAAGAATTAGTTTACATTTACAGAAAGGAAAAAAATCAAGCATTGTACAAAAGCTAGGAGGGAAAAGTAAAATAGTGAGTAGGGAAAAGCTTTGTCCACTACTGCCACATCGTGACTGCAGTAGTAAGTGAACCTCTTTCCATAGAATGTAAAGGGCTAAAAGTTATACTGACAGCCTAATCAGTTGGCACCAAAATTAATTGTTTAACTGACATGCTATTCTAAGAATTCTTATTCTTGAAAAATAATAAGGCTAAAAAAAATAGATAAATCCTTGATAACCTGGATTTAGATGTAAATGTTCAGCCATGACATGATTTTTTTTTTAATTAACATCCTGGAGTGGTCACTGGTCGCTTCAGATGTCAAAAACATTATTCTAATAGAACTTATTTTTACAAAACACAATTTCAGTTACTTAGACATAGCCACAGTCATATATACAGACTACCCTTCACAATTTAAGGCATGGGTCACCATCATAGGCGGATTATAATGAGGACGATCTGGGCTACCGCCCGGGGCCCGAGGCTCCGGGGGGGGCCCATGCCAGATCGCCCTCATTATAATGTTTTCTGCAGAGGCAGAGGGACCGCACTGTACCATTAGACGCCGGCCGGCTGCATCAGGGGGACAGACACGCCCCCGGCACGCCGTGTGCTGCATCTCCAGGACTGACGTCACACAGCGGCGCCTGGAGCTGCTTCACTTCAGCCTGCTGGAGAGGAGCTCCTGCATCAGAGGATGGCGGTAAATAGTAAATGCGAGGTTGAGCCCAGGGCAGGATGTCTAGAGTGAGGAGGGGGCTGCAGGATGCTGCTCCCCTCCTGATGAGTTCACAGGGATCCCTTAGTGTCAGGTCGGCGGCTGTTCTGCTGGGGCTCAGTGTGACTTATTGCCAAAGTCTGACCTTTGCTGCAGATCAGGTCGCGCTGTCAGTGCCAGGTTATCGGGCTCTATCGTCACCAGATCTGCATGAAAATTCACAGTCCTGCAATAAATCACCCTGAGCCCCAGAAGAGCGACCACAGGCATCAGCATAGAGGACCCTTCACTGACTGATCAACTCTGAACCTACAGGACATGCTTCCCCATCCTGGTCCATGCTTCCCCCACATCCTGGTCCATGCATCCCCCCATCCTGGTCCATGTTTCCCCCCATCCTGGTATATGCTCCCCCATCCTGGTCCATGCTTCCCCCCCATCCTGGTATATGCTCCCCCATCCTGGTATATGCTCCCCCATCCTAGTCCATGCTTCCCCCCCATCCTGGTATATGCTCCCCCATCCTGGTATATGCTCCCCTATCCTGGTCCATGCTTCCCCCCATCCTGGTCCCCCATCCTGGTATATGCTCCCCCATCCTGGTCCCCCATCCTGGTGTATGCTCCCCCATCCTGGTATATGCTCCCCCATCCTGGTATATGTTCCCCATCCTGCTCCATGCTTCCCCCCATCCTGGTATATGCTCCCCCATCCTGGTCCATGCTTCCCTCCCATCCTCATATATGCTCCCCCATCCTGGTATATGCTCCCCCATTCTGGTCCATGCTTCCCCCCTTCCTGGTATATACTCCCCCATCCTGGTATATGCTCCCCCATCCTGGTCAATGCTTTCCCCCATCTTGGTATATGCTCCCCCATCCTGGTATATGCTCCCCCATCCTAGTCCATGCTTCCCCCATCCTGTTATATGCTCCCCCATCCTGGTATATGCTCCCCCATCCTGGTCAATGCTTTCCCCCATCTTGGTATATGCTCCCCCATCCTGGTATATGCTCCCCCATCCTAGTCCATGCTTCCCCCCATCCTGGTCCCCCATCCTGGTATATGCTCCCCCATCCTGGTCCCCCATACTGGTGTATGCTCCCCCATCCTGGTATATGCTCCTCCATCCTGGTATATGTTCCCCATCCTGCTCCATGCTTCCCCCCATCCTGGTATATGCTCCCCCATCCTGGTCCATGCTTCCCTCCCATCCTCATATATGCTCCCCCATCCTGGTATATGCTCCCCCATTCTGGTCCATGCTTCCCCCCTTCCTGGTATATACTCCCCCATCCTGGTATATGCTCCCCCATCCTGGTCAATGCTTTCCCCCATCTTGGTATATGCTCCCCCATCCTGGTATATGTTCCCCATCCTGCTCCATGCTTCCCCCCATCCTGGTATATGCTCCCCCATCCTGGTCCATGCTTCCCTCCCATCCTCATATATGCTCCCCCATCCTGGTATATGCTCCCCCATTCTGGTCCATGCTTCCCCCCTTCCTGGTATATACTCCCCCATCCTGGTATATGCTCCCCCATCCTGGTCCATGCTTCCCCCCATCTTGGTATATGCTCCCCCATCCTGGTATATGCTCCCCCATCCTGGTCCATGCTTCCCCCCATCCTGTTATATGCTCCCCCATCCTGGTATATGCTCCCCCCATCCTGGTTCCCCATCCTGGTATATGCTCCCCATCCTGGTCCCCTATCCTGGTATATGCTCCCCCCCTCACCTTGGTCCATGCTCCCCATGTCCGCATAGCGCGATATCCGGTTTCATTTGAATTAATACAAATGTGCAGAGTCTATTCAACAAAATGGCGCCAAAGTACGCGCATGCGCATACCATGCTGTCCATTTTGTCGAAGACACTGTTCATATTTGTCTTCACTAAAATAGCGCCGGAAATCGCAGTATGAGAGGACCGAACAAGTATGTGTTTATAGTGCCTTCGCATACTGCAATTTTTGGCGCCACACTCCTCATCCCTGTCTGGGATGTGGATGTGTCTTTCTGTCTGCGGCCAGACTGCGCAGGTATTGCGCTTGCGTAGTCTATAGAGGCTTCTGACAGAAGGACACATCCCTGATTATACTATAGATACCAGTCATGTATTGTCATATAAACTGTACAGAGCCATACCTAGGGGAATCAGGGGGGGGGGCATGTGACCTGGGTACAGCTGTCAGGGGGTGCCTTTGGGCCACCTCATGCGGTGGTCAGAGGTGTCTCCCAGGTAGCTGCATTTTGCATTCGACCATTCTCTGAGCTGGCTGTAGAACTGACAGTTGATCAGAGAAGGGAGCTATGTAAGGGCTCATATTGTATATAGGGAGCTATGTTGGTGCTCATACTGTATATAGGAAACTAATGTGGGTGCTCATACTGTATATAGGGAGCTATCTGGGGCTCATACTGTATATAGGGAGCTATGTACGGGCTCATACTGTATATAGAGAGCTATGTGGGGGCTGATACTATATATAGGAGGCTATGTGCGGTCTCATATTGTATATAGGGGGCTATGCGGAGGCTCATACTATATCTAGAGAGCTATGCGGAGGCTCATACTATATCTAAGGAGCTATGTGTGGGGCTCATACTGTATCTAGAGAGCTATATTTGGGGCTCATACTGTATCTATGGAGCTATGTGAGGCCTCATACTGTATATAGGGAGCTATGTGCTGGCTCATACTGTATCTAGGGAGTTATGTGGGGCCTCATACTGCATATAGGGGGATGTCAGCATACTTAATTCTGCTCAATATTAAGTCATACAATTAATATATTTTCTTTTATTAATTTGTTAATATTATTAATATTGAACAGAATTAATTTCAGCCTATTGGTTCGGCTTCCACAACAGTCACGGTCTCTCATGTGGCCCCTCAAGGAAATTAATCTCCCACCGCTGCTCTACTATATATAGCGCTATGTTATGTATAGGGCTGTGTACATAATGGAAAAAAATATTGATCATTTTCCATCTACAGATGTGACCAAAGCATCTGTGTGTTAGTCACATGACCTATCACATGATCTATCAAAGGGGATCATGTGACATGTCACGCGATACATCGGGCACCTTCTAAACTGCCCGGGGCCCTGGCTACTCTTAATCCACCCCTGGTCACCACAAACCCTTTGATTTTAGCTGGAAGGCCACAGTTGAAGAGATTCCTTTGTTAACCCTTTTTTATAAGGATGATCTGAGGAAAATATGGTGGCCCCATAATGTTGCGCTGTTGGAAACTCCAAAAATCAGCTGGAATGTGTGGGGAAACCTTGCAGCAAGTGTTTCATTCCCCTGCAGCGTCAACATGGGATAAGGGAGAAATTACTTGACAAGGGTAATAGCGACGCATTCGGCTGCCCCTAGATACATCACAAGCCCACGTTTAACCATCTCCTCCCCCTTAACATATACCTATTACAAAAATAACACAAAACACCATTTTTGGATTTAATTGGCCACAGCAGCCATTTATTAACACTTAATAAACAGTAAACAAATAAACTCAAAGAGGGGGTGGTCCTCGAAGCCCCAAAAGCCCCAAAAAACTTGATGAACAACACCATACCACTTTTTCTTATTTATTGTCCCAACTCAGGTCATAATTTACCACTAGCCGTAAAGCGCCAGCTCAGAGGCACATAAAATAACCTGGCAATTGTCCCGAACATAAGCCTCAGGCCCATGCAATCCCTCCCTCGGGATATTAAGGCCCATTTTCAGTCAACTCCATTAGGGGGAATCCAGAACCTCGTGAGATTCCCCCCCCCCCCATTATACCGCCATTATCCAGGACCACCAACTTCGAGGACCCCCCCATGCCACAAACAAAAATATTCTGTCCCCTCAAATATTTTTGTTCCTCCACATTGACCACAGCCTAAGGAAATTGAACTTGATATCCTTAATTAGCTCCCTGCAAGGTCGTTTGCCAAAGTCATTGCCCCCAAGATGGACCACTTCAACATCCGGAGCCCAATCTAGCCGGACAAAATGGGGAAACTCAGGAAGAAACTGCCTCCAAACCATTCCATGTTTTCCGATCCATCGTAACACGGCCTCCTCCCTTCCGATTCCCAATTGTCGCCCGTCCGGCCGCAATGCAGCACGCAAAACCACCCAGAAAACAAACAAATGTCCCATAATTCATACCAGAAGTGAAGGCCGTCCTGCAAAATAAAATAAATAAAATCCGTAACAATCGCAACTATGAAACACTCCGTGCCTTCTGTTCCCGTGAGCCACCCCTTAAACCATTCCCGTCCGCACGTAGGACCTGACCTTTCGGATTCCCAACGCCCTATTTTCTTGATCACTTCTTCCCCTAAGCCCATCCTGGCTGCCTCCATCGCTGCACCAATACGAAATGAGTGCCCACTATAATCCCTTGACGAAACCCCACCAGCCTCTAAGCAACGTTTAAAGACGGCGATAAACTGAAAACGCGATATGAATGAACCGTCGGCAAGACCGGAAGATCCATATTCTTCATCGCTCTTGCCAAAAGCTCGAGTGCACTGTATCAGGCAGAGGGCCGACCCCTGCACTTTAAACAGCACCAACCTACACCCTTTACCATAAACATCCGTTTTCGAAGACCGTATCAACAGTTCAACCCTGTCTTCATATAAATCCACATTTTGGTTTAACAGCCCCCTTTTTTAAGCCTCGAAGGACTTACCAATTCCCCCAAACGTAATGCCCCAAAAAATGCCAATGAAAATTCTAATTTAAATAAATCAACCTCCCAAACGAAGTGCAGATGGTTTCCAGCTGTGCCCCCACTAAGGCTATGTGCCCACGATGCAGAAATGCTCAGGATTTTTTCCTGAGCGTTTCTGCATCTCCCTGGCAGAAAAAAAACGCATCCGGATTATACATGCGTTTTCCTGCCAGGGACATGCGGAAGTGAAGCGTTCTTCACTTGCATTTCCGCATGCAGGTTGACAAGCGCTTTCCAAGCGATTTTAGCATCACTTGGAAAGTGCTTGACAACTTGGTCACACTATATAAATCCATGCAAACTGCATGGATTTATATAGTGTGACCCGAGAGAATGTCAAAAATTAAAAAAATAAATATATACTTACCCTGGTAACATAACCTAAAACCCACACCTGTGTCTACTTGGATACAAAAACCCAGACCACGCTAGCCACTGACTGAAGTTTCTCATCCACTACCGCTGGAAACTGGTTTGCAGACTTCAGATTTTTTTTACATGGACCCAAAACACTATTGGACGCCGGGATTTGAAAACCGTCCCTAAAGCCATCCTTTAACAATGTGGCAGCTGCTTTATCCTGATACCTGCTTAGAAATTGCTCCATCTCTGTTAGTCGAACCGGAGTCTCCCCTTTTTTCAGCACTGTCCCCACCTCTTGGTCGACTACTCCTAAGACACTTTGATGCCCCATGTGCCCCTCCACAGTTTGAGCATTCATGTTTAAATTTACATTTGCTCCCAAATTTGCACGACCCGTTGTTGAAACTGAAACATAATCCCTTCTGTAGTACCACCGAGTGACCGGACTGCCCAGACCCCCAGGTGCCCCCGGGAAACGACTGACTCCCTTGACCAGACCTTGACGGGGCCGTCACTCTCATCCACAAAGCAATGTCTTTGTGATCCCACTGGATGCTGGGCCTTACCGCTTTCCGTTGACGGAATTGCTCATCATATCTGAGCCAACCCTGCCCCCCGTACACCCTATATTCTTCCCCTATGGTGTCCATATAACAGAAAAGGGGTGAACAATTCTCTGGTGCTCTTTTCCCTATTACACTGGCTAAAATTGCAAAAGCCTGAAGCCAGTTAGTGAAGGTCCTAGGAATCAAGCGGTACCTCCTTTTTTCCTCCTCATCTCTTTTGGAATCATCTCTTTTCAATCTATCCAAATTAAAACGCTCTAATGGCAGTAAGGAAAATATGTCGACATATTCCCCTTTCCAAATCCTTTCCCTCACCTCCTGTTTCAAATGTGCACCCAAAGGCCCTTCAAAACATACATAAACTTCCCCCTTTGCTGCATCATCAAATCTTGGTGCCTCATCCTTTTCATTATCTTTTTCTTTTTCCTGGTCTGCACCCAGAACCTGCATGGAAGTCCCCTTCCCTGATCCCGCAGCTGCAGCAGGACTGACTACCGGTAATTGAAACTGACTTTGGTTCCCCATTCCCACATTAGTCCCCGTCAATGGACTACCACTCCCCTCCTGTATTCCCACACCCATAGCTGCTGCCATATTAAAATTCCCAAGCCAAGCTGCTACCCGCAACGGTCCCCCCTGAATTCCCCCTGACACCATTAGCATTGCCATATCCCTTAAACCCTTTAATAAAATTCCTAACCCCTCGCCCATCCCCCTAGTGATATCTCCCTGATCCAATAACCCTGTAGTGGGTAGCACATAAATAGCATTAAAAAATTGAGATGCCTTACCTGGCTGCCTGGGTGCTGTGATCCCAGCAGACGTCTGTCCTGCATCCTGTAGTCCGTCCATCGGCCCAGCCGTTCCGGTTGATGAATTTTGTGTCCTGGCGACCAGTGCACCCCGGACCTCCCCGGGGCCAGTTGTCTACTGACCGTGTTGACCCTTGCTGGTATATTGATAAAATTGTGGGCTTATAGGCTGCCCTAGGCAACCGCCCTCTGTCCCTGCCATAGTCTGTAGTCCTAACCCAAAAGAAGATTGGCCGCGTGAGGGGTTATGCACTGGAGCTGTGTGTTCTGCCATTATAGCAGCTGCTGCTACTTCAACCTGGCCACTACTAGATGGCGCCAGAATCCTAGAATCGCTGTGCCCAGCAGGAAGCTGGCCGTGCTGCAGGGGCTGTGTGTTAGAATCTGTTTCTTTGGGACCATCCGCCATTTTGTTGTGGTTTTTTGGCTGTTGGTCTTTTTCCCCTGGTGTTGGTTTTGACTAAGGTCAGGTGATTGTATCACCCTTTATTACCCAGCACGTGCCTCCTAGTCCTTGCCGGACAACAGTGTTAATCCGCGAGAGTTCTGGCAAGGAGGTTTGGTAGTAGTGGTTTCTGTGTTTAGTTTTGTGCAGTTCTGGGATCCTCTAGTTCTGCCTGCTGAGATTCCTGTATTCCCTTTTAGTTTCTGCAGCTTCCTCTAGTTTCCTGCTAGGAGGTCACCTGTTTTTTTCCCAGTCCTTAGAGCTTTCAGGGTCTCCTTTCCCCCTTCCTTTAGGTCTTCTTTTGAGTTTAGTCTAGGAAACGTCAGTGGGTCTATTCGCTAGGAATAGGTTGCCCACTCCATCATAGAGCTTCAGTCTAGTCCTAGTGCAGGGCCAGCTTTTCCCCCTCCTGCCCTAGTTCTGAGTTGCAGTTTCGTAACACTGTGTGTCTGTAGCAGCCGTTGGCGCCGCATGGTGTGCAGGGCCAGCCGACTGCGGCCCGCTGTTCCTGCCACGCTGAGGAGCCTGCCGGGTGGACCCCCATCTCCTCACCTGCTAATTTCCCCGATGATGAGCCTCTCCTCGTCCGGTAAGGATGGCCGCCTGTGCTGCTCCGGTCTCCCGACGTCAGGGTGAAGAAGTGGGCGAAGAGGCCACGCCACGCTGTAGACACCGCCGGGAAGGAGGATTCCTCCCGGATGTTGAGCGACGGGCCCCTGTGGAATGGGCCGCGCTCAGATCCGGACAGTCCCTGGACGGGGCTCTTGATACGGCGCCGGGCCCTGGGGTTATGCTCAGGGCTCAAGCACGCCAGAGGCCTGGTCCTCCGCGGCTGGCGCCCTGCCTGAGCTGGGGGGGCAGCGATATCCCCTTGTATCAGACCCTGGATTGAGGTCTGCAACCATTGTTCACCCCTAGATCCAGCAGCAGTCCTAAGCTGCTGGATCAGAGCATCCACTGTATCCATCAGACAAAAATGGCAGTTCGGATCAGTGCAGATCTGCTCAGGATAGGTGTCCATCTCTAATGGTGGCTGGCAAGCACATGACCTTACTATTTAAAAGGTCACCTCCCCCTAGATCTCTCTCCTCCTCCTGCATGCCCCACAACCATCCTCTCCTAACCATTGACCCTTTCTATATCATTAACCTTCCATGTCCCTTATTCCCACCCTAACCCTGCCATGCCGGCCTCCCCTCAGGCCAGGGGCCCCAGTATGGCCTTTTCTTGAAAACAATGAGATGTCTGTGCAATGTGAGGATCTATTTGTAGATGATCTCTTTTCCACCTATTTTATGGAGGTCCTATACTCAAATTTCCCTAAGGTCTCATTCAGATGTCCGTGTTGCACATACATGTTCTGTTTTTTTTTCATGAGCAGAACATGTACCCATTGTCTATGGGGCTGTTCACATGTCTGTGTTTTTTCACAGACCGGGTTTCCGTGCAAAACTCACTGAGACATGTCTGATTATTTCCAGTATCACAGAAAAAAAGGGTCAATATAATGCTATGGATCATGGAAAAACATGTATTTTTCTATGAATCTTTTATGTAATGTAATGTATGTAATTCTATGGATCACTGAAAAACAATCCATGCCCTGTCCACATTTAACATTGCAAAAGACTGGAGAAGCTTGGTAATTTAGGGCTTATTCACACGTCAGTATTTTCTATCATTATTTGTATGCGAAAATGAGGAGTGGAACTTACAGAGAAAAACTATAATTGGAAGATTCCTGTTCTGTGTTTTGGGGACATTCCTGGTTTTGGTATACAAATACTAATAAAATACTCATCAAAACTACTTTGTGAATTAAACCTTATTTATTCATTTATTGATGGGTGAAAATCACTGATGATAAAAACCGGCATACGGACCAAACACTGATGACACGCTGGATACATTGATACCATTTTTTCACATATGTATTTAAACACAGATGTGTGAATGAGGTCTTGAGTTGTAAGGTGTTAATTTTTTTTTTTAATCTGACAACATCTTTATAATTGATATTGAACCACGACAGTATTAAAAAAATATTGTAGATCTTGCGAAACACAGTACTGGAATGCTCTACGGCAGATAACAGTTTAATTGATTAATAATTTACAACTATCATCTAACAACAATGACAAATGCCAAGTACCAGTGATATTGTGCTGGTGCAAAGTCCTATCTATAGTGCTGACTTGTAATGACCCCAGTGCCAAGTATACACTTCTTAAATGGGTATTTTGTGATTTTACTAAATAGCTTGCTAATATGCTGCCATCACAAATTGTACCCCAAGAATCCTTGTAGAAATGCCACAGAGTAACTGGTTGACATCACATGGTTGACATCATGATAAAACACATAACTGTATCTGTATTTACCAGTCCAATAGTTCTCACCTTGGTGCCAAGTTTCAGTAGTACAATTATATCTCCTGTGTGCACAATAATATCTTAAATAGCATTTCTGCATCTGCATTGGATGCTTCACAAGGAGCACCTGTGACAGATTCTGATGATTTTGACAAGAATAGTGCTGCATGCCTGCAGATACCTTGATGGGATTCAATGGAACCAGTTATAAGTCAATGAAGTCCATCAGTCACAGACAGAAGTGACAATGCAACATCAGTTCAGAAGAAAAGGACAAGCACTGCTTGCCTTCTCTTAAGAGTACTACAAATTCCAGACTTGTGCTGCACAGCAATCACCAGGACACATTGCTTTCCAAACTCATAGTGGTGCTCAGTGGGTTGAACAATCCAGAGTCCAAACATGAAGTAGTTTAAGGCCAGATTCACACATCCATGAAGTAGACTGCCAGGTCTCCTGACCTGAGCTACCTGCCTAACAGCCAACTATGAAGGAGTCAGCTCAGGTCAGTGCATCTGTAAGCAGGCTGGTTGGATGCAGAACGCAGACAAGGCGGAAGTAACCAACGTAGCAATTTATTTCCTTAACACAGATATGGAGAGGGATAGTTTTAGATAATGAGTAGATAGTGCAAGAACAGAATATTTACAGCATACAATATTGACAAAGCTGATATCTAACACAATACACCTCTTGAGCAGGATTCCTCTCCTCTATCAAGCCAATTCCTAATGGGTCCAAAGTTCATAGTAATAAGAGGGTCACTAAAGCGGTCCCACCTAGGTTACAGGCACTAAAGGGGTTCACCACTACTTCCTGCTAGGCCACAAGTCCTTCTAACAAAGTAAATTAATGCTCTCTGGGCCTTTTTTACACTGGCCAGACCCCGTCCCATATGCTGCACTGTCCCGTACTGAACCCTGTACCGTACGTCAGCAGTGGAAACAACAGCCCGGCTCACTCGTGCCTCCTGATCACTGCAGTGGTCATTCGCACTCGATCTTTGGTACTTGACCTGTGACAGTTGTCTTTTGGATCCAAACAGATGAGGGCTTGGCCTCGAGTCTTGATATGTAGTCTGGCTCGCAGATCTTGACCTTGGCAGGGCTAGAGCTCAGGTCTTGACAGGGGTAGTCTGGCTCACGAGTATTGGCCATGGTTGTCTGGATCCCGCTCGTATCAGTGAATCACCCGCGGCGTCCTCCTTAGCACATTTCCTACTGGTCTCACTTATTGACGCCAAACTGCTTCCTGCCTTGCCACTCCGGCCTTTTGTATCAGAGGACAGATGTCACCTGACTCGGCGCTCCTTTCCGATCCGTCCTTCCCACAACACATTCCCGTTCTTTTGGTTCCGCCGGGTTCTGGTTGAGCATTGGTGGCAGTCTCTGGTCACAAATGCTGCACAATGCTGGGGAATCTCTTTTTCTGCGGTACACTCTTACACATCTACTTCAAAATACTCCTCAAAAAAGCTCTTCATGAACCTAGCCTTTGGTTACCTTCATACAGAGATTTTTTTAAAGGAGGATTTTGAAGTGGATCCACTCCAAAATCCTCCTAAAAATGCTTCAAATACACTTTTAATGCTTTTCATATTGTTTTTAATGCAAAATCTACTTTGCTTTTCATATGTGTAGTTTTTGAAAGTTATTTCCAATGAGGTTTTGAAAAAAAACAAGTGATATCACTTTTTTGAGGCAGATTCTTCATAGAATCCTCTCCTAATTTGCCACTGTCAAGTCAAAAAGCTGCAAAGCACAATGTGGAAAAAAAAAACGCTTCAAAAACCTCTTCAGAATCTCGTCAGATTTTTCTATCTCCAAAAAACACTGAATGAACCTAGCCTAAGGCCTAATTCAAACGTCAGTTTTCATGTACTTGTTCTATCCGTGTTTTTCACAGATAGAATGCATACCCATGAGGCTGTTCACATATCTGAGTTTTTTGCGAACCATGTGTCTGTGAAAAAATCACTGAGATATGTTCAATTTTGAGCCAAATCACAGATCAAAATTGCACATTCAAGTCTATGGATCCATGAAAATCACAAAAAGCTGATGGATACCATTCATGTGCTGTCTGATTTTACCATCCTTTTTTTTTTTTACACAGTAGTGTACGTATATGAAACGCCGACACAGGAGGTCCTGCTGCCATATTGGTATGTGTTAACTCGTTCTTACCTGTGTTGTATTTGCTGTATGCTTGTGTTTGTTATATCTACAGGTGCATCTCACTAAATTAGAATATCATCAAAAAGTTAATTTATTTCAGTTCTTCAATACAAAAAGTGAAACTCGTATATTATATAGAGTCATTACAAACAGAGTGATCTATGTCAAGTGTTTATTTCTGTTAATGTTGATGATTATGGCTTACAGCCAATGAAAACACAAAAGTCATTATCTCAGTAAATTGGAATAATTGACAAAAAACACCTGCAAAGTCTTCCTAAGCGTTTAAAAAGGTCTCTTAGTCTGTTTCAGCAGGCTCCATAATCATGGGGAAGACTGCTGACTTGACAGATGTCCAGAAGGCAGTCACTGACACTAAGTAAATGAAAAGTAAATTTTGCATTTCATTTGGAAATCAAGGTCCCAGAGTCTGGAGGAAGAGTGGAGAGGCACACGATCCAAGCTGCTTGAGGTCTAGTGTGAAGTTTCCACAATCAGTGATGGTTTGGGGAGCCATGTCATCTGCTGGTGTAGGTCCACTGTGTTTTATCAAGACCAAAGTCAGCACAGCCATCTACCAGGAAATTTTAGAGCACTTCATGCTTCCCTCTGCAGACCAGTTTTTTGGAGATGGAAATGTCATTCTCCAGCAGGACTTGGCACCTGTCCACACTGCCAAAAGTATCAATACCTGGTTTAAAAACCACAGTATCACTCTGCTTGATTGGCCAGCAAACTCGCCTGACCTTAACCCCATAGAGAATCTATGAGGTATTGTCAAGAGGAAGATGAGACACACCAGACCCAACAAAGCAGACGAGCTTAAGGCTGCTATCAAAGCAACCTGGGCTTCCATAACACCTCAGCTGTGCCACAGGCGGATTGCCTCCATGCCACGCCGCATTGATGCAGTAATTGATGCAAAAGGAGCGCCGACCAAGTATTGAGTGCATTTACTGAACATACATTTCAGTAGGCCAACATTTTGGATTTTAAAAACATTTTTCAAGCTGTTGTTATAAAGTATTCTAATTTACTGAGATAATGACTTGTGTTTTCATTGGCTGTAAGCCATAATCATCAACATTAACAGAAATAAACACTTGAAATAGATCACTCTGTTTGTAATGACTCTATATAATATAGGAGTTTCACTTTTTGTATTGAAGAACTGAAATAAATTAACTTTTTAATGATATTCTAATTTAGTGAGATGCACCTGTATATACTTACCTGCATCTACTGCACACAACAGAAGGGAATTGGAGTAACCATAAACCACCAGTAAAATTAAAAAAAGATATTTATTAGAGAAAATAAGATTTAAATAATTTAAATAATTATCATACCATACAACAATATGTCAGATTAGAAGGAAAACAGATGGAGAGTCACCAAATAAATCCAAGGTATCAAGCAGTATATAGTATATACTAAACCTATACAGCTAATCACCATGTATAGTAAAGGGCCGAATAGCCATAAACATGAAGTAAGACAAAAGACTAGCTTACAAGTGGTAATGCTTATCCATAGTGAGGGAGGATTTAGTGGAGCCCTGCCAGCACTGCCCCGATGGGCGTTTCGCGTGTGGCTTTTTCTAGGGGACACCCACCGACCTCCCCTTGAGAAAGCTACAAGCGAAACACGCGTTGGACATATTTCAAGATTTAACAATACTTTAAGTTACTTTCTTGGTAGAACATTGTTTAATAACAAGCAGTGAAATGTTTTACCTCACAAAAAGAATCAGCTGCGATCCTGTGCTGTCCTGTCTGTACACTCTTCCCCCCCCCCCCCCCCGCCCAGGAGATGTGGTATGATCAGACCATGTTCCTGTACGGTCAGACACAGCCATTACACACTACCCAGCAGGGGCACATTTATAAGATTATCTCAGCACAGGAACATTTTATGTAAACACATCCAATTGTGGAAGTTATTATTATTACAAGATTTATTGATTAAAATGAACTTTTGTTCGTAGGAAACCCCCTTTATATGACTTTCCAAAGGTTTCCACACATCATTTCCTCAGTCCTTTTGTCCTTTACTCTGACTGCCCAGATGTGGGTTTAGCATTGCTTATCCATTAATATCCGCCATATCACTTTTTAGTTTTTGACCATTGCACAGCTTTACATTACAATTACATAATATATGTATTTTACTGGATGGAATAAAACACAATTATAAAGTTGTTGACCATAATAATAATCCAGACTTAATTTTCCCAATTGCATTAAGAATAATTCATGTGCAATCTTAGTTTTTGTTACAAAAAGTTTAGACCCCAATGGAAGCGTAGATGTATTAAATATAAAAAAAATAATGAACCACTTCTGTCAAGCTATAAATTAAAGTTATATCTACTATCCCTTAAATAAGCCGTCCCATTTTTTTTCTGTAAATCTACTGCTGCCTTCTCCGGGATCCAGCACCGCTCTGCTCCTCTCTTCAGTTATGTAACCGCTCTTTAGACTCTCTGGTCACTCTATGCTGTATGTGAGTCTGAAGTCTCTTTTACAATGTATGTCTATTGTACCTCGTTCTGACGCTCCATAGGCTGACATTGTAAAAGCTACTTTCGGGTAAGCAGAGTGCAGCATGACCCAGTCTGCAGAGCGGTGATGTCATTGAGTAGAGGAGCAGAACTGCGCTGGATCCCGAAAAAGGCGTCGGTAGATAAATATATTAACACACACGCTACACTACATACACATATACACAGATTTATAGAAAGGAAAGGTTTCTTTAATACCACTGCTTTAAACACTTGCAATATAGATGAACTTCACAAATATGCAATCCTACAGGGCCTCAAAAATATACCACTATTAGGAAAAATCACCAAATTGCATAATAATAATCTGTAGTTTATTAGTTTAGTTTATAGGTACAAAAATACGCACTACCAATAAAAGGTTGATAAAACATTTCAATTGTATAATCTACAAAATGTAGTGGTCTGCGTCCATTCAAAAATCCTTATACTTAGAATATTCAAATGTTAAGAGTACAAACTTTTTCAGATATATTTTTATGCTGGTACCTAGGGCTTGGTGATTTTCCGAAATGTTGCTCCGATGTTGATCCAGAAAATTAGGATGAGTGTCATGCGAGTGCATTGTGAGTGTGCGATTTTTTTTTTTCTCACCTACCGTTCGTATGACATCTGTATGACATGCGTTTTTAACATCATCTTTTACAAACTGTAATTCTCTATGTAATTTAAAGCTAGTTTATAAAACTAATAAAGAAATCTTATATAGCTAGATACATACCGTAGATAGATACATATATAGATATATAAATAGATAGAATAGCTACATGTCCTGTAGATATATGTCACAAGCCCCCTACATATAATAAACTTGCACCCTTTAGTGCCTTTCATGTATCACGAAAGGGTGCTTTACCTTGGCTGGTCATGAAAAATAGGGCGACCCCACATCATGTTTGTAAATTTTTTAACAGGTTAAATAAGGCTAAACACTCTTTAGTGTCACATGAAAGGCACTAAAGGGTGCAAGTTTATTATACTGTATGTAGGGGGCATGTGACATTATATATCTACAGGACATCTAGCTATTTTATTTCTCTATTCTGATGGTTCTGAATGTGAATTTACTGTAATTGGCTGATGAAACTTCGGGATTCCTTTGAGATGAGTGCGTAAAAATCGGATCGCATATGTGTGGCACCCTGCTGTTCACAGGTACCACAGGACCCAAAAGAGTGCATGGATGGACTTCTCCACAAGAGGCCCTCATTACAAACAAACACCTCCATCCATCCACCTCATACCACCAGAGGGAGCCCTGATAGGGATATATATATGGAGGGTGGAGCCAGCCAGGCAGTCAGTTAGTTGTTCAGAGAGTTGGAGAGTGTGCTGCCACTGAGAGCAGTGAAGACGCAGCACGTCTGCTGCTGAGTTGAGGGCCCCGAGTGTGGCCGGAGGCAAAGAGGAAAGGAGAGAGGAGTTGAGGGGGCAGAGGAACATCATAGGCTCACCCCAAGACACAAACCGGACACCGGGTCCGCGCCTACAGGGTCCTCTATACCCAGTAGGGACTACCGGCATACCAGAAGGCTTCCAGACCCCTGGTCATCCTGAAGCTACCAGCAATAACAGGACTAGGAACCACGAAGGCCCCGGCGTCCAGGGATAGTAGTTGCCAAAGAAAGATCCTACTACCAAGCGGTCAGGTGAGAGAGCAACACAACACAGAAGCTAGGCCAAGTTCCAGGCTGGCTAGAAGCTTAGAGAGAGGGAGACACGGATCAGGAGGCCTTATACCCGCTCACTGGGGAGAAGTCCTGAAGTGCACCCTTCCTAGCAAGTACCCTGGACCATACCTGCCATTACACCAGTAAAGGTACTGAAGCGAATCCCCTGTGTGGGTGTCCGTCATTCCCCCTGACCTGGCCATCTCTCACCTGCATCCCTTCCATCAACCCTGCCCCGGGGGTCCGCTCCGCCTGTGGGGAGCAGAAACATCCCAGCTGCCATCCCATCACCCCCAGAGGTCTACAGCAGCGCTGGTAACCATTATCAGAAACCACAGGTGGCGTCACGAGACAAAAACTGTTATTAACCAAAAACCCCCTTTTTCAAGAGAGACCCCAGAATATGGGCCCGGGAGCCGACTGCTGTGACATCCTAAGCAAGGTAAAAGGCCCAGGTACCGAGTCCCCTATATTCCACTGGGCGAGACATCTCTCTTCCTGGCGTCATGAACAGGATTTCGTGCCCGTTGCCACCGGGTACTGTGTGCCGTATTTGAACTGTGCTTGTACTGTGGTGAACATCGCCGCCATTACCGCGTCGCCACGCGGGAAGAAGAGGGGCGTAACCGCGGAAATCAGAGAGGCGCGACTGTTGGAAGAGCGAGAAACTCAAGCCCCGCCTCGCGCTCTGACGCAGCACCTGGAAGCGTCAAGTCCTGGAAGGAGACCATCGTCTGAGGAGCTGTGGCCTACCCAAAAAAGGAAAAGGAGGTAGGGTATGGTTTACTAGGGGGGCGCAACCATGGCTGACGACCAGCAAGACGCCGGAGCACCAGTTAACGCTCCCGATGTTCAACTCGGCCGCCCCACCAGCAGGGGTTGTGACTCCATTGATACCCATGGCCCTGCCGTATATCCCCGGAGCGAAATGGCTTCCCCAGTATGACGGCAAACCAGACACCCTGTATGGATCCAAAAGGAAAATGTGCGGTGTACTGGACATGTACTCAATGACTGGTAAACAGAGAGCTGCTGTTGTGCTGGAACAATTGACTGGTGCCGCAGAGCGGGAAGTTGAAACCTGGCCAGCCGCAGACCAGGAATCAGTATCCATTATATTTAAGAGACTGCAAACTGTCTTTGAAAACCGCACCGAGACAGATCTTCGGATGAGGTTCTACCACTGTACCCAGAAACCTGAGGACAGTATCCGGGACTATGCCTGGCGTCTACAAGAGGCACTGTGGGCCCTGAAACAGGTTAGTCCAGCCAGCATACATGATGAGGACAAAATGCTGACAGAACAATTCATCCGGGAGTTAAGGTCCTAGGAGGAAAGCAGAACTGTACGGAGGTGGGCCTTAGATCATCCAAATGCCACCTTTGACACCCTGAAGGACATGGCTATTAAGGGTCTTCAGCCCCTGGAAACATCAGGTACTGCTATCCAGCGTTATCAGACTGGGGCCACCCCAATGGCCACAGCACTCACTGCCCCTTCATTAGCGGCTGAGACGAAAGTGCAAACAGCACCCCCTAGCGAGCTGGACAGCCTGCGCTCTGAAGTGCGTCAGCTAAGTAAGACCCTGACCACTGTCCTGAGCGCCCTGCATCTACAGACGGAGCCCGAGCCGGAGGGAAGGATCCTACTCACCGACAGTCCGGAGGATGTCCCCTGGATGAGGAGAAGAAGGAGGACAACGCCACCCCGTGGGAGGACCAATGACCAACGTCGCCCTCCAAGAGAATTCATCTGCTACCGATGCCACAATGCAGGCCACACCGCGCGGATCTGTCCTTTAAACGGGCAAACGCTGGGGCCAAGGGCCGACACCCAGGAGTAGATCAACCAGGCCCATCAAGCTGGTACGACCGGTTTGTAGGAGGAAGGCCTTTCCTGTCTATCGTGCTGGACGGCATAGCAACACCTGCATTACTGGACACCGGCTCACAGGTAACCATCATACCTGATGTCCTCTATAAAAGGTACTGGTCCATAGATGAACTCCACCCGCCAGCCCCAAATCTCTCTGTGTATGCCTCCAATGGCCTTCCTCTTAACCTAGTAGGGGTTAAGGACGTGACAGTGAAGGTGGGGAGAGTAGAACTAAAGGACCAAGGACTAATTGTTATAGAATCTAACCCTGGTGATACCAATCCGTATATGATACTTGGTACAAATATTGTTGGTAACTGTTTGGGAGAAGTGTTGTTTTTAATCCAACAGATTGCTGACACTGCCAAACCAGGGCAGAGGAAGGTGCTCCAGAAAGAAATTCAAGCCCTCCTGTACCAGCAACAGGTAAAGCTAACAGGTGGTGAGATTGGTAATGTACGGGTGACAGACCCGATACCCATTGTGATTCCCCCAATGAGTGGAATGCTGATTTGGTGTAGGGCAGCAATAGGTCTCAAGGGACAGAACTACCAGGCAGTAGTAGAGCCCATCAGTTCAGAACACAGACCTACACTCCTAACTGCTAGAGGGGTAGTTGATGTACGCAATGGGAGGGTACCCGTACATCTCCTGAATTGTGGGGAGGAGGAAGTTAAATTGCCAAGATACGCCACTGTTGCCAGACTGTATACTGTGAATAATGATGCCATACACACAGTGGAATCCTTGACCCCACCAGATACAGTGGAGGACAATGATTCCGAAGCTCAGCTGGAGGAATGGTATCAACAGCTCCATGTTGGGACTGACGCCACTCCTGTCCATCAGAAACACGGTGTTTACAGAGTGGTTCAGGAATATGAACAGGTGTTTAATAAACACCCACTTGATTTTGGAAGGGTTAAAGGGGTACAACACCACATACCCACAGGTAACCATCCACCCATTAAGGAGCGTTACAGACCCATACCACCAGCACATTACCAAAAAGCAAAAGAAATGTTGCATGACATGAAAAAGGCAGGGGTAGTAAGGGATAGCTGTAGCTCCTGGGCAGCTCCCCTGGTCCTGGTCAGAAAGAAGGATGGTAGCATGAGGATGTGTGTAGATTATAGACAAATTAATCGAATAACACACAAGGATGCATATCCTTTACCCCGTATAGAGGAATCCCTGGCTGCACTAAAATCTGCCAATTATTTCTCTACATTGGATCTCACTAGCGGGTACTGGCAAGTCTCTGTTGCTGAGGAAGACCGGGAGAAGACAGCCTTCACCACCCCGATGGGATTGTGCGAATTCAACAGCATGCCATTTGGACTCTGCAACGCACCCGGAACGTTCCAGAGGTTGATGGAGTGTTGCATGGGACACCGGAACTTTGAGACAGTGCTGCTATACCTGGATGACTTTATCATGTACTTGAGGACGTATGAAGACCATCTAAAGCACCTGGCGGAGGTATTTGAGGCATTTTCCCAGTATGGGATGAAACTAAAACCTTCCAAGTGCCACCTGCTCAAACAGAAGGTTCAGTACCTGGGACACGTGGTCAGCTCAGAAGGAGTAACACCAGACCTGGAAAAGGTCACTGCCATCCAGAAGTGGCCCGAACCAAGGAACATCAAAGAAGTACGTCAATTTCTGGGAATGGTCGGGTACTACAGGAGGTTCATTAAGGACTATACCAAAAAGGCAGCACCTCTACAAGATCTCCTGGTAGGACAGTCCAAAAGAGGAAAAAGTTCCCCATTCCAGTGGGGCAAAGAGCAGACCGAGTACTTTGCATCAATGAAAGAAGTCCTAACCGGTGAAGAAATCCTGGCTTACCCCGATTACAGCCAACCTTTCCTGTTGTACACTGACGCCAGCAACGAGAGACTGGGATCTGTGTTGTTCCAGAAGCAAAACGGCAGTGAAAAGGTAATTGCCTTTGCCAGTAGGAAGCTCCGCCCTACTGAGAGGAACCCGGAGAATTACAGTTCCTTTAAGCTGGAGTTGCTGGCCTTGGTCTGGGCTATCACTGAAAGATTTAAGCATTACCTAGCCTTAACTAAATTCACAGCCTTTACCGACAATAACCCCTTGACACACCTGGAGACAGCCAGGTTGGGAGCCATGGAACAGCGTTGGGTGGCCAGACTGTCGAATTATCAGTTCACAATCAAGTACCGGGCAGGTCACAAGAACACCAATGCTGATGCCCTGTCAAGAATGCCCCACCAGTCGGACTCCGAGGATGAAGTGGATGACCTAGAAGAAATTGAATTACCTGCTTTCCACAGAAGCGGAATGGTCCACGAGCAACACATTGACCCGGTTGTCAGCCTCATCAAAGGACTGATAACCCAAGAAGGTTCTCACCTGGAGAAGGATGCTCCTCCACAAGCCAAACACCTGTGGAATGAGAGAAGCCGGCTGTTCATCTACAGAGAAAAGCTGTGCAGAAGGTATGTCAACCCCAGAACCCATGAAATGGTGTGGCAGATTGTTGTACCCAGGACGGATATCCAGATGGTGTTAGAGGCCTACCATGACCAAGCAGGTCACTTTGGCTGGAAGAAGCTGGAAACCCTGCTGAAGGACCGATTCTATTGGGTTGGGATGCGGAGTTACATAGAAAGGTGGTGCCGGAATTATGGGCCCTGTAGCCTTAGAAGAAAAGACTATGGCAGCCAGAAAGCACCCTTGCAGTCCATCAAAACAACCCAACCCCTGGAGATTGTCGCTCTGGATCACGTCAAACTGTCGCCCAGCAGATCAGGTTACTCCTATGCCCTGACCATGGTGGATCACTATTCCCGATTCCTGGTGGTAGCCCCTGTCAAGGACCTGACAACAGAAACTGGAGCAAGAACGTTCCAAGCCTACTTCTGCAGACTCCATGGATATCCGGAAAAGGTGCTCACAGATCAAGGCCCAGCTTTCGAAGCCGAGCTATTCAAGGAATTCTGCTACCTGTATGGGTGCAAGAAGATCCGGACTACGCCATATCATCCGCAAACCAACTGTATGTGCGAGAAAATGAATAATATCATTATAGACCTGCTAAAAACTCTACCTTTGGAAGAGAGGAACCAGTGGCCAGAAAAACTACCTGACCTGGTGGACCTGTATAACCACATACCTGTGAGTTCTACTAATTGTACCCCAGCGTACCTCATGAGAGCAAGACCTGGAAAATTGCCCATGGACCTGGAGCTCGGAGTGGTAGAACCTGCTGCAGATACGTCCACTGAAGATTGGGACACAAGTCGGCAAGAGCAGTACAGGAAGGTACAGGCCTGTGTCAAAGACAGTCTAAACAAGGTGAGGAAAAGGCAGGAAGAGCAGTATAACAAACATGCACCAGCAGAACCCTTGGCACCTGGAGAGATAGTGCTAAAGCGAAAAAGAAGAGGTCACAAGCTCGATGACCAGTGGGAAAGAGAGCCCTACACGGTGTTAAACTCCAGATTTGACAACAGTAAAACCTGCCTGATCAGTAAGGATGGAGGTAAGACAACTGCAACAGTCTCAAGAGACCACTTGAAAGTGTGCCCAGGTCTACTGAAGACACCGGAGGAAGAAGCACCTCTTGTCACACCGGAGAAACCCAAGGAAGATGTACTTCATACAGTTCTAGGAGACTTCCCTGCGGACTGGCCTCAACTTGATGGAGCAGTTATTATACCAGTAATACACTTCTATCAACCACAAGAAGAACCTGTGAGCGCCCTAGAAGAACCTGCTCAGGAACAGGAAGAGTCCCCAGTCAGAGGAGGATCACCCGTTAAGGCAGAGCCTGAAGGCCCAGTAATCAGTGCACTTGCCAGTCCCATAGAGAGATTGAGGCAGTTTTATAATCTACCAGCAAGTACACCTGATAGGTTAACAGAGAGTGCATGCACAGACACACGCAGCACACAAGGACAAATCCCTGCCAGGTTTAGGGAATAAGCACAAAGTGCCTACATTATAAATAGTTATCCAGTTGGGTATTGCCTATTGTTTATTGTGTAAACTGAAATTAATGTGTGCATTTAGTTACCCGTAAGGGTACAAAGACTTGTAGGCTGAGGACTGTGAGCAGCCAAAAAAACTTTCCCCTGTAAATAGTTGCACTCATCAAAAGTGCCCCCCTTATTTGACCACTGAACAAAAACCAGTTTGGCGTGGCCAAAGACGTGGTCCAACACCTGGATCACTTATGCCCTGTAGCCACGCCCAGGGCCTACGTTGAGGGTTTTCAGGCGGGTCCCTCATGTTACTCATTTTACACCTTCACCGGTGAAATGGACACCTGGTCACGGGACTTACTGTAACTTTATTATTGTTATTGATATTATATTTATTGTTACTTTTTGTTACCTGTTTAAAATGCTTCAGTCCAGGAGTACTGAATTGTACTAGGGGGGAATGTGGCACCCTGCTGTTCACATGTACCACAGGACCAAAAAGGGTGCATGGACGGACTTCTCCACAAGAGGCCCTCATTACAAACAAACACTTTCACCCTTCCATCTCATACCACCAGAGGGAGCCCTAATAGGGATATATATATGGAGGGTGGAGCCAGGCAGTCAGTTAGTTGTTCAGAGAGTTGGAGAGTGTGCTGCCACTGAGAGCAGTGAAGACGCAGGACTAGGAACCACGAAGACCCCGGCGTCCAGGGATAGTGGTTGCCAAAGAAAGGTCCTACTACCAAGCGGTCAGGTGAGAGAGCAACACAACACAGAAGCTAGGCCAAATTCCAGGCTGGCTAGAAGCTTAGAGAGAGGGAGACATGGATCAGGAGGCCTTATACCCGCTCACTGGGGAGAAATCCTGAAGTGCACCCTTCCTAGCAAGTACCCTGGACCATACCTGCCATTACACCAGTAAAGGTACTGAAGCGAATCCCCTGTGTGCGTGTCCGTCATTCCCCCTGACCTGGCCATCTCTCACCTGCATCCCTTCCATCAACCCTGCCCCGGGGGTCCGCTCCGCCTGTGGGGAGCAGAAACATCCCAGCTGCCATCCCATCACCCCCGGAGGTCTGCAGCAGCGCTGGTAACCATTACCAGAAACCACAGGTGGCGTCACGAGACAAAAACTGTTATTAACCAAAACCCCCTCTTTCAAGAGAAACTTCAGAGTACGGGCCCGGGAGCCGACGGCTGTGACATCCTAAACAAGGTAAAAGGCCCGGGTACCGAGTCCCCTATATTCCCCTGGGCGAGACATATGCATGGTCCGTGCGGCGTCCGATTTTTTTTCTCGCACCTATCAACTTGCATTGTCGAGTCTCGTCCAATATACGTGACCACTCGCAGCATGCTACAATTTTTCTCTCAGTCCGATTAGAGCTGAGGAAAAACTCGCAGATAAGCAATGACTAATTTAATAACATTGGTGCAAGTGCAATGCGATGTTTTCTTGCATTGCACTCGCTGATTTTATACGCAAGTTGGAACGAGGTCTGACAATAAGTACTTGTACATCGCATCTCTGTGTTGCACTTCTCCCAAAACCGAATAACTTCCTGGTCTAACCAATGATTTTATTCACATATACAGTACAGACCAAAAGTTTAGACACACCTTCTCATTTAAAGATTTTTCTGTATTTTCGTGACTTTGAAAATTGTACATTCACACTGAAGCCATCAAAACTATGAATTAACATATGTGGAATTATATACTTAACAAAAAAGTGTGAAACAACTGAAAATATGTCTTATATTCTAGGTTCTTCAAAGTAGCCACCTTTTGCTTTGATGACTGCTTTGCACACTCTTGGCATTCTCTTGATGAGCTTCAAGAGGTAGTCACCGGAAATGGTCTTCAAACAATCTTGAAGGAGTACCCAGAGATGCTTAGTACTTGTTGGCCCTTTTGCCTTCACTCTGCGGAACTGGACGTTCTGGTGATGGTGCGTGCAGAGGACGGGGCCGTGGCCAAGGTGAAAATGTGCCACAACCAACAGCCACATCTTCTCGCTCCCACTTCTTGACCGAATTACTAGGGAAGCACAGAACAACACCAGTATTGCGAACTGATCAGTGTGAACAGATTATTAATTGGATAGCAGATAATACTTCCAGTTACCTGGGCACCACCACCTCCGGTCTGTCTTCCACACGGTCAACTCTTAGTAGCCGTGAGTCTCGACTGCATATGACGCGCCCCTGGGCCTGTGCTGAGTAGCGTTGCGCACGCGGGAGCCTACCCGGAGCCGGATCTGATAGGGGTAGTAGTCTCGTGGCGGTGACCCGGTCCGTGCCCAGGGAGTCAAGCTGAGTGGCAGTATATTAGCAGTAGATGTAGGACGACTACGCCACCCGTTGAATTCAGCTATGGAGCTGCCGCTGCAGGGCAGACCGCTGAGGCCGGTGGAAGGATGGTGCAGCGTGGATGGTATAACCCCCAACGGGAGGGGTATGGCCTCAGGGCAGCCGACGTGGATCATGGGGGTAGCAGGAACCACTCGGAGACGGTACGGTGTAGTTCAGGGTCTTTACTGGTGACAAAGATAGACCCTCCCGGAGTACTGGCTAGCGATTGGGGCCTGGTCAGTCCTTGAGCAGATGGGATCTCCCCTGGCCAGGCGGAGTTGTAGGCCTCCCAAACTAACTGTACTCTTCTGGCTACCTTGCTAGAGGCGGGTATAAGTAGCCCACGTCCCTGAGTGTACCGTGTGGTGCTCACCAGTATGGCCGGTGACTCGGGGCCTTCTAGTGGCGTCCGCTCCACGACGGCGGTGCTGGTCCCACGCGTGTGACCGTGCCTTCGGGTTTCTTGGCCAGAGGACCTGAATTCCCCTGCCGGTCGGTTTCTGCTGCTGGATAGGAGTTAGTCCCCACAGCCTCGGACTCCGGGTCCGGTGATAGCTTCTCAGTCAGGGCGAGCTCTGCAGCTGCCAGCCCCTGACTCCTTGTAACACTGCTCCCACAGAGCTCCTGTTGTTTCTTCCCATAGCTGCTTCTCTTCTCTGTCTCTACTTCTGGCATGGCCCAGGAGCTGGGCCCAGCTGGAGCCACAGCTCCCTGTCAGCCCTCCTGGCTGAACTCTCCCTCTGAACTCCCTAACCCTGCCTCAGCCCCAGGTTTATATAGGGGAAGTTCTTCCCCTCCCAGGACTGGGCAGGAGGTGTGGCATGCATAGGATTCCTGACCAAGAGACCTCCCACATGCTCTCAGACATAACATTGCTGTTACTGTGGAAACCAGACCCCTGGGGTGCCACATTCCCCCCTAGTGAAATTTAGTACTCCGGGACTAAACATATTTTTAGAAAAACATAACAAGGTATAAACAATAATAATACAATAAGAAAAACACATAAAGATGGTTACGGCGTGTCCGCAACCGGGTGCAGTTTTGAAGAAAAGCAAGGTGTCCATTTCACCAAAACAGGGAGACGTAACCAGGTAGGGGTCTGTCCTGCCCCGAGTCCTTAACAGTCTTTAGTCCATTCCTGGGTTACGCTCCAACCATGTACAAAGGATTCCCGGTAAATCCACCAAAGACTCCCATAAATTACTAGAAACACATAATTATTTACAGGATATGGCCGCTCTCAGTCCTCGGCCAGTGGGGATAAGGAATGGCTGCTCACAGTCCTCAGCCTGGTTTAAGATAGGGGCACATGGGGAACAATTCACTAATCCCAACGGGGACCATATTTTAATTAGCAGCAGTCCTTGTACCCTTACGGGTAACTATTTACAGCTCTTTATTCACGCTACTTCCCTTCAGTAGCTATGTCCTCTTTGTGCTCCCTCCTGAGGGTAGTCCTCAGACCCGTCCGGGTCCTCTTGGCTTTCCTCGTATTGGTAGTACTGCAGCTCCTCCTCGGTTAGCTGGGTTAGTATCTCTGCGACAGTCCTCCTCCCAGGTGGCCAGGACTTTACCTCCCTTTGGGCTGCCCCGGTTAATTGGGCCACCAGGATGCTCACTTTTTGCTCCTCTGTGAGGGGGTACACCTGGAAGAGGCTATCCAGCTTTTCTCTAAAGTCATGCAGGGTATGTGACTCCCCTGAGTACTGGGGTAGCCAGGCTGCCCCCGGGATATAGGGCATGGTGAAAGGCATGACCGCAACAGCGGTGGCGCTGGCGGGGGTTGAAGCGGTGAAGCTCTCCTCCGTATCCAACATCCTTCTCCCCCCTAGTGGACCGTGGCCTACCTTGCGATGATCCTCTTCCGTAGGCCGCGGCTCCGCAGTGGATCGTCAGGGTTGAGGACCTTCCGTCGCGCTCCTGTGACGTCGGCGTCTGCTGGGCTCCTTCCAGGACCTTACGCAACGTCCGGACGTGAGGCGGGGCTTCAGTTCTCGCGCGCTTTCGGAGTCCACGCCCCTCTTCTTCCCGCGCGGCGTCTTCAAGATGGCGTCCAACGGCGGGAAAACTCCACGGATGGCGGGAAGAAGGCAGAAGATGGCGCCGGATGGCGGGAAAACTTCGCGGATGGCGGGAAGAAGACAGAAGATGGCGCCGGATGGCGGGAATCTTCACCACTGGTAAGTTTGAACAGTCTTTTTCAGGCACGCAGTACCCGGTGGTTGCGGGCACGAGATCCTGCCGACTACGCCAAAAGTTGACGCGCCCCTGGGCCTGTGCTGAGTAGCGTTGCGCACGCGGGAGCCTACCCGGAGCTGGATCTGATAGGGGTAGTAGTCTCGTGGCGGTGACCCGGTCCGTGCCCAGGGAGTCAAGCTGAGTGGCAGTATATTAGCAGTAGATGTAGGACGACTACGCCACCCGTTGAATGCAGCTATGGAGCTGCCGCTGCAGGGCAGACCGCTGAGGCCGGTGGAAGGATGGTGCAGCGTGGATGGTATAACCCCCAACGGGAGGGGTATGGCCTCAGGGCAGCCGACGTGGATGATGGGGGTAGCAGGAACCACTCGGAGACGGTACGGTGTAGTTCAGGGTCTTTACTGGTGACAAAGATAGACCCTCCCGGAGTACTGGCTAGCGATTGGGGCCTGGTCAGTCCTTGAGCAGATGGGATCTCCCCTGGCCAGGCGGAGTTGTAGGCCTCCCAAACTAACTGTACTCTTCTGGCTACCTTGCTAGAGGCGGGTATAAGTAGCCCACGTCCCTGAGTGTACCGTGTGGTGCTCACCCGTATGGCCGGTGACTCGGGGCCTTCTAGTGGCGTCCGCTCCACGACGGCGGTGCTGGTCCCACGCGTGTGACCGTGCCTTCGGGTTTCTTGGCCAGAGGACCTGAATTCCCCTGCCGGTCGGTTTCTGCTGCTGGATAGGAGTTAGTCCCCACAGCCTCGGACTCCGGGTCCGGTGATAGCTTCTCAGTCAGGGCGAGCTCTGCAGCTGCCAGCCCCTGACTCCTTGTAACACTGCTCCCACAGAGCTCCTGTTGTTTCTTCCCATAGCTGCTTCTCTTCTCTGTCTCTACTTCTGGCATGGCCCAGGAGCTGGGCCCAGCCGGAGCCACAGCTCCCTGTCAGCCCTCCTGGCTGAACTCTCCCTCTGAACTCCCTAACCCTGCCTCAGCCCCAGGTTTATATAGGGGAAGTTCTTCCCCTCCCAGGACTGGGCAGGAGGTGTGGCATGCATAGGATTCCTGACCAAGAGACCTCCCACCTGCTCTCAGACATAACATTGCTGTCACTGTGGAAACCAGACCCCTGGGGTGCCACACATACTCCTCCTCACCCTGATGCTCCTTCCTCCCACCATGCCGAGTGTCGTCAGACAGCAATTGATCCCACACTTGGACACTCTGAAGAGCTGTTCACTGGTCCATTTCCATATTTGTGCCCCTCGCCTGCTACACTTGAAGTGGTGGAAGAGGAGATCCCATGTAGCGATGCCCAAATATTTGAACAGCCACGGCCACAGTAAGTCGACAGTGGGAATTTGTCACAAGAGGTGGACGATGACGAGACACAATTGCCAGGAAGTGAGGAGGAGCATCGTGGTGCGCAAGTGGAAGAGGAGGAGGTGGTGGATGATCTAGTAACTGATCCAACGTGGCAGGAGGACATGCAGAGTGAGGCCAGCAGCACACAGGGGGAGGGAGGCAGAGTACCCCAACAGGCAGGAAGAAGCAGTGTGGTGGCCGCAGACAGAACGCGGGCAACCGTTCCCCGTAACACCAACACGAGGGACGTTGCCAGTACAATCGGTAGTAGAGATGAGCGGTGTTCGACTCGAACTGTTCGCCAATCTCAAATTCGAGCTGTTTTGAGCGGTGTTCGAGCCGTTCGGCGAACACGAACGATTTGAAATAAAAGTTATGTTCGATAACTGTTCGTGCACCAAAATCATAACTGGATTTTTTCTCAGTAATGTTGAAAATTAATGTTAATACGCAGTTTGAGTGTACAGCGGGGCGGGGGGAGGGGCAGGGGATGGATCTCTGCAGGAATAATGAAGATCTCCATTTTTTTTTCTCTTTCCCGCATTTACAGTGGGGAGGTGCAGTCTGTCAGCCTATCAGCAGCGCACGCACGGAGCAAACTGCTTTTTTTCACACAAGCAAGGGCATGTGTCATTGGCAGTGTATGTCACATGTCCTTGCCCTATAAGACCCAGACATTTTCCCCGTCGCCACCATTTTCTCACTGCTGCAGCTGCGTGTTTGACGGCACCGCTGTTGCTGTGTGCGCTATACTTTGTTCATTTCAAGCCAATTTTCGCACAAATCTACAGATAGCTTGGGAGTAGGGAAGAGTTGTGATTTCATACGACTTTTATCAGGCAGGTCTGTGCTCTTAAATAGATAGGTTGGGAGTAAAGACTAATTGTAATTGCAGTCCTTTTCAGGGCTAGGTTACATCAGTTCCTATCACTTTTTGCCAGGCAAGTCTGTGCCAGTGCTGTGCAAGTTTTTTTCACAGCATTTGGGTAAATCTAGCAAAGCAAATCCTTTTTGGCCTATTGCAAAGTGTGTTAGTCAGTGGAGTAGCCTATCTGTGTTGCAAGCTACACCACCTGTGTATAGAATACAATTTTTTTTACTGCACCTAGTGAAGTAAAACCTTTTGGGCATAGCATCATTCTATTAGTCCATCTATACTAACCTCCACCAGGTTGCAAATTAAAAATAATTTTTTCTGCATCGAGCTCTGAAAAAATATTTAGGTTTCTAGCAGTGTGTGGGACTTGGTCTACTAGTCCATCTATACTAACCTCCACCAGGTTGCAAATTTAAAATATTTTTTTTCTGCATCTAGCTCTGAAAAAATATTTAGGCTTCTAGCAGTGTGTGGGACTTGGTCTATTAGTCCATCTATACTGACCTCCATCAGGTTGCAAATTCAATATAATTTTTTTCTGCATCTAGCTCTGAAAAAATATTTAGGCTTCTAGCAGTGTGTGGGACTTGGTCTATTAGTCCATCTATACTGACCTCCATCAGGTTGCAAATTCAATATAATTTTTTTCTGCATCTAGCTCTGAAAAAATATTTCGGCTTCTAGCAGTGTGTGGGACTTGTTCTATTAGTCCATCTATACTGACCTCCATCAGGTTGCAAATTCAATATAATTTTTTTCTGCATCTAGCTCTGAAAAAATATTTCGGCTTCTAGCAGTGTGTGGGACTTGTTCTATTAGTCCATCTATACTAACCTCCACCAGGTTACAAATTAAAAATAATTTTTTCTCTGCATCTAGCTCTGAAAAAATATTTTGGCTTCTAGCAGTGTGTGGGACTTGTTCTATTAGTCCATCTATACTAACCTCCACCAGGTTGCAAATTAAAAATATTTTTTTTCTGCATCTAGCTCTGAAAAAATATTTAGGCTTCTAGCAGTGTGTGGGACTTGGTCTATTAGTCCATCTATACTGACCTCCATCAGGTTGCAAATTCAATATAATTTTTTTCTGCATCTATCTCTGAAAAAATATTTCAGCTTCTAGCAGTGTGTGGGACTTGGTCTATTAGTCCATCTATACTGACCTCCATCAGGTTGCAAATTCAATATAATTTTTTTCTGCATCTAGCTCTGAAAAAATATTTCGGCTTCTAGCAGTGTGTGGGACTTGTTCTATTAGTCCATCTATACTGACCTCCATCAGGTTGCAAATTCAATATAATTTTTTTCTGCATCTAGCTCTGAAAAAATATTTCGGCTTCTAGCAGTGTGTGGGACTTGTTCTATTAGTCCATCTATACTAACCTCCACCAGGTTACAAATTAAAAATAATTTTTTCTCTGCATCTAGCTCTGAAAAAATATTTTGGCTTCTAGCAGTGTGTGGAACTTGTTCTATTAGTCCATCTATACTAACCTCCACCAGGTTGCAAATTAAAAATATTTTTTTTCTGCATCTAGCTCTGAAAAAATATTTAGGCTTCTAGCAGTGTGTGGGACTTGGTCTATTAGTCCATCTATACTGACCTCCATCAGGTTGCAAATTCAATATAATTTTTTTCTGCATCTATCTCTGAAAAAATATTTCAGCTTCTAGCAGTGTGTGGGACTTGGTCTATTAGTCCATCTATACTGACCTCCATCAGGTTGCAAATTCAATATAACTTTTTTCTGCATCTAGCTCTGAAAAAATATTTAGGTTTCTAGCAGTGTGTGGGACTTGGTCTATTAGTCCATCTATACTGACCTCCATCAGGTTGCAAATTCAATATAATTTTTTTCTGCATCTAACCCAGCCAATACTTTTGGCCTAATACCACAGTTTGGCCACTCAGCTCTGCTCGGTTTCCATCCATTGTTTTTTGTGCAAACAACTCCAGAGTTGTGAATTAGTTAACCACCAAAATTAGTGGAAAAAGGCCTGCTGCTGGTGGAAAGGGGAATAGGCGTGTTGGGAAGGGGAAAAAAGGTTGTGTCCGTGGAGTAGGTGTTAAAGCAACAGTAACATCTGCAGAAGAAAGACCATCTTTCAGCCAAACTAAATTGTCTACTTCTTTTAGCGGACAATGTGATAAGATCCCTTTCTTACGGCTACAAATTCCAGATGAGGCACAAAAACAGCAGGTGCTTCAACGGATATCAAGTGCTCCTTTAAGTGGGCTCTCCTCCACCTCAACTTCAACATCACAAATACTCCAGTCCTCAGAGGTGTCACCCCAATCGCACTTGCTTCCTCACAGCTCCCAAGTCTCCAGCTGCCCGTCTGAGTATGGGGTAGAACAGATGGTTGAGTCTGCAGAGCTGTTTACTCATACTATAGCCTGGGAATCAGAGGTCGGCTCCAGAGCTTCTGTGAATCGAGACGAGGAAATGATCTGCACTGATGCCCAGAATCTTTATGAGTCGGATCCAGGACCAGACGCAGAAGGTTCTGACCATAATGTAGACCCTCGTTCCCAAACTGTAACTCCTGTTGGTGGAGACAATGAGGAAGACGATGATGAGACTCAAATACCTGATTGGAGCGACAACTTTCGTTTTTTGTCAGGGCAGGAACAGGTTGGCTCTGAGGACGACGGGTGTGATAACACACAGGGTGATGATGATGAGGTTGGAGATCCCACTTACTGTCAACCCACAGTCAGCCAAGAGATGAGGTCAGCAGAGGAGGTGGAGAAGGATGCTAGTGACGACGAGGTCAGGTTGCGCCTTCCTGGACAGAGACGTAGTACTGGAAGCACGTCAACAACTGCATCCTCAAACACAACTCTGCCTCTGACCACAAGTCGTGGTGGCTCTTCAGGTCGCATGGGTGCTAAGCCTTGCATAGCCTGGGCATTTTTTCAGATCGATAAAGATGACCCAACTCGTGTTATCTGTAACATTTGTCAGCAAAAGCTAAGTAGAGGCCAAAAAATACATAGTTTGAGTACTTCATGCATGAACCGGCACATGGACATGAAGCATAAGTTGCAGTGGGAAGCTCACTGTGTTACAATGCGGCCTAGCCGGCCAGGCCAACCACCGTCTGCCACATCTTGTGCATCCGTGGCCTCTTCATCCCCTGTGACTGGGGGGACAGCAGTCACACCTGTTTTGGGATGCAGACCTGCCACCTCTTTACCCGCAACAGCCAGCGTGATTGGCAGGTCATCATTTTCTTTGGAGGTGGTAACACCAGCTGGTGTTCAGCGCTGTCCGACATCGATAGCACCACCTTTGGATCAAGGCAACCTAACATGTCCACCTGCATCTTCCTCACAGACCGGCAGTTTGCCGGGGACACCCTTCTCAACCCCGTCTAAGCACAACAGCCAGCCCTCGGTCCCTCAGATGTGGACAAGTAAAAGACCATTTCCTCCTAGCCATGAGAAAGCTAAGAGGTTGAATTTCACCATCTGCAAGCTCTTGGCTACAGAAATGCTTCCTTTCCGCCTGGTGGACACAGAGGATTTTCGAGACCTTACTTCTCAAAGAAAGGTGTGCCTGCGCTCCACCAGAATGTTGCTCACAACATCACCGCTTCTTTGAGAAACTCTGTGTGTGACAGGGTGCATTTCACCACAGACACTTGGACGAGTAGGCATGGACAGGGGCATTACATGTCGCTGACTGGGCACTGGGTAACTATGGTGACAGCAGGACAAGGGGCTGCTGTCCAAGTCTTGCCGTCCCCACGAGTTGTGCGTCAATCCTCTTTATCTCAAAGTTCCTCCACTGCTTCAGCCTCCTCAACCTCCTCTCGGTCCTCCACCTGCACCCAAAGCCTGTCTGGTCATGCCACAAGCTTTCTAACTGCGCAGAAGGGATCCTGCACACCTCCTTACTATGCTGGCAGCAGGGCTCAACGTCATCAGGCGGTTTTTACTTTGAAATGTCTGGGAAATGTGAGTCACACAGCTGAGGAGTTGTGGTCAGCTCTGGAGAACCAGTTTCATGAATGGTTGTCTCCACTGGAGCTGAAACCAGGGAAGGCCGTGTGCGACAATGCTGCAAACCTGGGTGCGGCCCTTCGCCGGGGCAATGTCACACACGTGCCTAGTATGGCTAACGTGTTGAACCTGGTTGTCCAGCAATTTTTAGCCCACTATCCCAGACTAGATGGCCTTCTGCAGAGGGCACGGTCGCTGTGTGCTCACTTCCGTCGTTCGCATCCCGCATGTCAGCGAATTACATCTCTACAGAAGTCATTGGGCCTGCCACTTCACCGGCTAAAATGCGATGTGCCTACCCGATGGAATTCAACTCTGCACATGTTGCAGCGACTGTGGCAGCACCGACAAGCCCTGGTGCAATACGTTCTGACGTATAGCCTGGGCCAACGAGATCCAGAGGTGGGGCAAATCACGCTGGAGGAGTGGTCTCAGATCAGGGACCTATGCACCCTTCTGCACAGTTTTGAAATGGCGACGAAGATGTTTAGTGCTGACGATGCCATTATCAGCATGACTATTCCGGTGATTTACATGCTGGAGCACATATTAAACAGAATTCGGAGTCAGGTGGTGGCACAAGAGGAGATGGAGGAAGTAGAGGAGGAGGAATTGTATGCGGGAGGGCTAACATCTGCAAGGTCCAGACGGTCGGCAGCTCCAAGGCAGCAGGCATGTGAGGGTGGGGAAGATGGTTTTACCAGGGCGCATGGTAGCAGCCAAACTAGTGAGGAAGGTGCAGGAGCCCAGGAAGAAGTGGAGGACGAACTGATGGAAGACTCATCAGATGAGGGAGACCTTGATCACATTTCTGTTGTGCGAGGTTGGGGGGAGAGGACCGAGGAAGGAAGCATGATTGTTACCTCACCACCAACACAACAGGGACTTGGTGCTCCTGGATGCGCAAGACACATGAGTGCCTTCTTGCTGCACTACCTGCAACATGACCCTCGAATTGTGAGAATTAGAAATAATCCTGACTACTGGGTTGCCACACTGTTAGATCCCCGGTACAAAAGTAAATTTGCAGAAATTATTCCTGCCATAGAAAGGGATGCACGCATGCAGGAGTATCAGCAGAGACTGTTGCAGAATCTTACATGTGCTTTACCACAAAACACCACTGGTGCACGTAGTGAATCTCACAGTTCCAACTTGCCAACCGTGGGACCGTAGAGTGTTCAGCACTCAAACCGTAACAGAAACACAATATCTGCTGGTAACATCAATTTTGCGGAATCATTTCACCACTTTTTTAGCCCATCCTTTGCAAGGCCACAGGAGACAAGAAGTCTGACACATAGTCAACGCCTAGAGACGATGGTACATCGGAGTAAACATTGAAGCCATGACTGTGTCACTAGACCCTTGCTCTTTTTGGGCTTCCAATCTGGATAAATGGCCGGAGCTCGCCACTTACGCCTTGGAGATCTTGTCATGCCCCGCAGCCAGCGTTCTGTCTGAACGTGTGTTCAGCGCTGCTGGTGGTGTTCTGACAGATAACCGCACGCGGCTCTCTACTGATAATGTAGACAGACTCACGGTCATACAGATGAACAAATCATGGATCCGAAATGACTTTTCTACCCCTGTGTCATCCTGGGGAGAGTAAAAGCTTGATGATTTGTTAAAATCACCTTACCAATCGTTTTAAGCTTTAAAATTAATAATCATGTTTATCTGTATCTTGGCTGGAAAATAATTTGGGCTTTGTAGCAGTGTGCAGTACTGATTCTATTAGGCCATCTATACTAAGCTCCACCAGATTTAAAATTAATAATAATTTTTAGCTGCATCTAGCCCGGAAAATAATTTTGGGGCTCCTAGATGCGCAAGACACGAGTGCCTTCTTGCTGCACTACCTGCAACATGACCCTCAGATTGTCAGAATTCGAAGTAATCCTGACTACTGGGCTGCCACACTCTTAGATCCCCCACACTCTTCGATCAACCTTTTCATTTTAATAAAGAACAAAAAAATGGTCATTTTTGAAATTATAAGCATTAGCAGGTTATTAGAAACTGAAATCAAACAGTTTTCAACTCAAAACTTTATTCTAGGTGATGTTACATTTGCACATAGGACCCCTTGTTCGAAAGGAGCTTCTGAACTGTCTCTTCCATTGAATTTGTCAGGTTTTGGATGGTTTCTGCCTCAATTGTTTTGCATGAGGACAGAATACCCTCCCAGAGCTGTTGCTTAGATGTGAACTGCCTCCCACCATCATAGACACTCCTTTTGATGATGCTCCAGAGGTTCTCAATGGGGTTGAGGTCAGGGGAGCATGGGGGTCACACCATAAGTTTGTCCCCTTTTATGCCCATATCAGCCAGAGATGCAGATGTGTTATGTGCAGCATGAGATGGTGCATAATCATGCATGAAATTGATCTTGCTGTGGAATACACGGTTCTTCTTCTTGAACCATGGCAGGAAGTGCTGTTTGAGAAACTCCACATACATTATGGAGTTCATCTTTACCCCTTCAGGGATCCTAAAGGGGCCGACAATCTCTCTCCCCATGATTCCAGCCCAAAACATTACTCCACCTCCTCCTTGTTGGCACCGTAGCCGTGTTTGCGTGGGGTGTCCATCAACCAGCCATCCTCCACTCCATCCATCTGGACCATCGAGCGTTGCACGGCACTCATCGGTGCACAAAACAGTTTTGAAGTCAGTCTTCATGTATTGTTTGGCCCACTGGAGCCGTTTCTGCTTGTGTGCAGTGGACAGAGGAGGTCGACAGGATGGCTTATACACAGCTGCAAACCTCTGAAGGACTCTGCATCTCATTGTTCGGGGAACGTTGGAGGCATCAGCAGCTTCAAAAACTTGTCTGCTTCTATGACAAGGCTTTTTTGCCGCTGCTCTTTTAACCTGACGGTAATTGCCTGTAGGAAAGAGTCCTCAATTTTCCCTTATCAGCACGCACACGTGTGTACTGTGAATCAGCTACATACTTCTTGATTGTGCGATGATCAGGATGAAGTGTCTTGGCAATGTTGATTGTAGTCATGCCTTGACCTAAACACTCCACAATTTGTTGCTTCTCAGCAGCCGACACATCCTTTTTCTTTCCCATTTTGGCAGAAAATGTAGGCTGCTTAATAATGTGGGACAGCCTTCTTAAGTAGTCTTGCCTTTCATTGGACACACCTGCCAAACTAATTTGCACAGCTGTCTGCAATTGCTTACAGTGATATAAAGAGCCCTGACACACATCACCATCAATGAGTTTAACTGACAAACAAACAAATTCTTCCCTTATCACTCCTAAACACTTTTTGCATAATAATTTGGAACACAGTGTACATGTGCTTTTCCACAAAACACCAGTGGTTCACGTAGTGAATCTTACAGTTCTAACTTGCCAACCGTGGTCTGTATGGAGTTGTTCAATAAAGGGCCCAAAATTAAGATAACATAGACGGGAGAGGTCTCTATGAATAGGAATTCCTAAGTATTTGATACCCTGTGAGGGCCAGGCAAAGGGAAAGTTGGACTGGATGGAATCCTGTATGGATTTGGGGAGGGAGACATCGAGGGCCTCAGACTTCGCTGCATTGATTTTAAAATTTGACCATGTAACAAAGTGATCTATTTCAGCCATAACAGCAGGGATGGATATATGTGATTGAGTGATATATACTAGGACATCATCAGCAAATGCAGAGCACTTGTACTCGGTGCCTCCCACCTCAATCCACCTAATATTAGGGTTATGGCGAATTGATGAGAGCAGGTGCTTCGTCACTAGGATGTATAAGAGAGGGGACAGAGGACATCCCTGCCTTGTCCCATTGGTGATTATGAAAGGTGATGAAAATGTTCTGACGCGCCCCCTGGGCCTTGGGACACCCGGAGCCGGACCCTTTTTGGTGGATGCTGGGGGTTGTAGTCTCCGTGGCAGCGACCCGGTTCCGTGGCTCAGGGCGGTCAAACCAGTGGCGGAACTATTTATGTGGTTTTGATGTTTAAATGTCCGACTACGCCACCCGTGGATTGCGGTCAGAGTGAACCGCCGCTGCAGGGCAGACCGCTGAGGATGGTGTTGTGGGTGCAGCAGAGCTTAGTATAACTCCCCACGGGAGGAGTATAGCCTCAGGGCAGTGTATGCGGAGGATGGGGGTGATGGTGCAGGGCAGCAGCAGTAATGACACGAAGTCAGTGATGCAGTCCAGGGCCTTTACTCACAGTTCTTATTATCCAGACCACTTCTACAGGTAACGGCTGCCCACGTCGTACTGTGCTCACCAGGTGAGGGGCTCAGACAACTCCCAGATAACTTTGGAGCGCTTCACAGGACCCCCTTTGTGTGTCCTTTGTCTGGCCTTTCTTACCAACGCTTCTGTCCCGCTGCCTCGGGCCTCCTCTTGGTAAACTTGGCGCCAGTTTCCCTGACCCTATGTGGTGCGCCACATAAAATGTCACAGCCTCCGGTTTCTAACTGAGGGTCATTTCCCGCCTCCCCTAGTTTCGGGGACCGATCTCCCCCTTTGGCTTGACCTCTCCACGCAGGTGGATTCGGGCATGCGGTGGCGACTCGCCCGTCCGCACCCCTGGGATCCCTTTGTTCCTCGTTCCTGGAGCCTTCTCCGCTCCTCTTCCTTCCTTCTCCCTCTTCCAGGCCTGGGCCTCTGTTACTAGGCCCGCCTCCAGAGCAGAGCTCATGCAGAGCCCCTGCTCCCTGTCACTTCTGCTCAGACTTCTCTGCACTGAACTAAGATGGTGCCCACCTTTTATACTCCCTTCTCAATGCACCCAGGAACTGCTTCCTCCCTGCTCCTGCACTACAGGGTTCCCCTTCCTCGGTGTTCCCTCCCCCCACTCCAGCCAGGGACAGGGACTGTCGTGCCCATCTCAGGGGCATATTGGTCGCCCTGCCCCACGGCAATGTGGTGTAATGCATGCAGGTGTCGGGTCCTGATCCACACTCCATCCTTACCTGAGAGTGACATATCACACCTCTGGGTGAGGTGCAATACCTCTGTAGCAACCCGAGCCCTCGGGGTGCTACAGCTCCATTTATCTTCAGCCTAGGTGATGTATTGCGATACAGGGCCGTGATTTTGGCTATAAAAGGGTCCCCTAGACCCCTACCCCAAGCTTTTTAAGAGAATAATATATGGCGTGCCAGGAGACTCTATGGAATGCTTTCTCAGCATCCAACGAGAGTATCTAATTACAAATTTTTAACTGCATCTAGCCCAGGAAATACTTTGTGCCTAGTAGCAGTGTCTGCTAGTCAGCGGATTATACCAGCTGTTAAGCAAGCTACACCACCTGTAGTTTGGACACTTAATTTTTTCAAAGGAAATGGTTCGGGACCCCGGGATACTCAGTGAAGAGTATCAGGAGGCACCCCAAGGCATAGGGCCTGGGACTGGCAGTAGGACGCCTTGCGGTGGACCGCCGAGCTCGATCCTTATAAAAGCTTTTTAACTGCAGCAGCTTTAGTGGACGCTACTGGAGCTGGAATTTACGTGGCTGCTGGCATGAGACTTGCCCTCCAATAGATCCTTGTAAAAGGATTTAAAGTGTATTCATTCAAATTAGAGAGACAATTTAAATTAAGAAGCTTAGACCTGCCTCCACCACAGGGGGGCTCGCTCGACCCACCAGCGGACAGGCACCAGTATTGGGAGAGGGGGACTGGCCGTCAGGGTCCACCGCAGCTCTGGCACAAACCCGGCGACACGGAGGTCGCACAGGCAGGAACGGACTGGCCGTATCGGCTTCGCACTTTTTTGGTTTTAGAAGGGCATGACATGCCTATATCTGTGTCTCCCCCTCCTTTTACTCCTCCACGTCTTTTCTTTTCGCATGACTATATGTACTTGTCACTTTTCCATGTGTTAGTTGTGTCTTCTGAGCAGTTTGTCAGGTTTTGGACACCTTTGAAGGTGTTTTCTACAGTATGTGTTTCTATGTGTTTTAGTTTGCCTGCCATTGGTTTTAACGGTGTTCGAAGGTGTTCCACGAACAGTTCGACGAACAGTTCGGCGAACATACGGGTGTTCGACGAACGGAACCGAACTCGAACACTACGGGGGTGGCTCAACACTAATCGGTAGGTCTTCCAGAGTCGGGAATTTTTTTAAAGACTCTGCTGATAACCCCAAAAAGGCCATTTGTACCACCTGCCATGCTAGCATCAGCAGGGGTGACAAAACTACCAGCCTGACCACCACCAGCCTGATCAGGCACATGGTAGCAAAGCACCCGACTTTGTGGGGCAAAACCCAGGGTCCACGACCAGTGTCAGCGGGTGTCACCACTGCTTCTTCCGCTGTTGTGCGTGCAATAGAACCCCCTGTTGTGTGTGCAAGGCAATCCCCTGTCCATACTGCATGTAAAGATGCCCCCTCCTCTCAGTCTTCACTTGTTATGGCAGTTTCTCAAGAAACAGCATCAACATCCACGTCCCACCGCAGCGTTCAATTGTCCATATCCTAGACCTTTGAACGAAAGCGGAAATTCGCAGCTAACGCCCCACAGGCCACAGTCCTAAATTCGCACATTTCATGACTGCTTGCGTTGGAAATGCTGCCTTTTAGGCTGGTAGAGACGGAATCCCTCCGCAACCTTATGGCGGTGGCCGTCCCTCGGTACTCGGTCCCCAGCCGACACTATTTTGCCCGGTGCGCATTCCCCGCACTACACAAGCACGTGTCCCAAAACATCTGCCGTGCCCTCAACAACGCAGTTACTGGGAGAGTCCACCTGACAACGGACATGTGGACAAGTGCTTGTGGCCAGGGTCGGTACATCTCCCTGACGGCACACTGGGTAAACATAGTGGAAGCCGGGACCCAGTCGGACTTTGGGATGGAACACATCCTCCCCACACCGAGGTTTGCGGGCCCTATGTCAGTCAGAGTTGCCCCCACAGTGTACAGCTCCTGCGCATCATCCTCCTCCTCATGTTCAGCCTCCATCTCAGATATCACCACATCAGTTACAAGCCGGAAGCACTGCAGTACTGCCTCCGCCAAGCGGCAACAGGCTGTGCTGAAACTCATAAGCTTAGGTGATAAACCTCACACTGCTTGTGAGTTGTGGACAGCTGTGAAAGAGCAGGCAGATCTGTGGCTGAGACCGCTGAACCACATCCAGGCATGGTCGTGTGTGACAATGTCCGGAACCTGGTGGTGGCTCTGAGGCGAGTCGACATCACACACGTACCAAGCCTGGCTCATGTGCTTAACCTCGTGGTTCAGCGGTTTCTTAAATCATACCCCGAGTTGCCAGATCTGCTTGTGAAAGTACGCCGCCTGTCAGCTCATTTGCGCAAGTCGGCTACAGCTTCCGCCGCTTTTGCTGTGTTGCAGCAGCGTTTGCAGCTTCCGGCACATCGACTGGTGGGTAATGTTCCCACACGTTGGAACTCTACCCTCCACATGTTGCAAAGGATTTGTGAGCAGAAGAGAGCAGTTGTGGAGTACCAGCTGCAACAAGGCCGTCGATATTCAGGTCAGACTCCACACATAAGACCTCAGGAGTGGACCTGGATGTCTGACATATGTACCATCCTGACAAACTTTGAGGAGGCCACCAAGATGGTGAGTGGCGATGACGCCATCATTAGTGTCAGCATCCCACTTGTCTGTCTTTTGCAACGCTCTCTGCAGAGAATTAAAGAGGAGGCATTGCAGCCAGAGTATGATGAGATAGATCAAGAAGCCGTAGCGGGCGATTACACACAGCCCAGCTTCATCTCATCCCAACGTGCATTGGGGGACAATGAGGGATAGGAGGAGGAGGAAGAACAGGAGCTGGTATCATGCTCTGTAGACGGTAGTACCTGTACAAGTGTCATACCGTCGGTTCAGCGTGGGTGGCCTGAGGACAGGGGGGAGGAGGAGGAGATCATGGTCAGTCGTCATCTTGGTGAGGACACGGAAATCTTGCCCGTTACCAGTCTGGCACGCATGGCTGACTTTATGTGACGCTGCCTTAACCGTGACCCTCGCGTTGTCAAAATGTTGGGTGACAGTCATTACTGGTTGGTGACACTTGTAGACCCCCGCTACAAGGAGAACTTTCACTCTCTTATTCCTGAGGTGGAGAGGTTTACAAAAATGGGCCAGTACTAGAAGGCCCATGCTGCAGAACTGTTAAAAAAATTGCCATCTGAACACGCTAGCGGCAGAGGTCACAGTTCGTTGACCAACCAAAGCGTACAAGCGAGAGAGAGGCAACTCCAATCCAGCAGAGGCAGGGGAACACTGTCAACGTTCTGGGACAGTTTTCTCAGACCCTCCCTACGGACAGACCCTGAGGCGCGGGGTACAATCACAAGGAGTGGAAAGTTTCAATAGATGGTGAGGAAGTACCTTGCCGACCGTACCAGCGTCCTCTGTGATTCCTCTGTGCCTTTTAATTATTGGGTATCCAAGCTGGACACTTGGAATGAACTCGCTCTGTACGCCTTGGAGGTCCTGGCCTGCCCTGCCGCTAGCGTATTATCAGAGCGTGTTTTTAGTGCCGCTGGGGGAATTATATCTGATAAGCGCACTCTCCTGTCAACTGATAATGCTGACAAGCTGACCCTTATCAAAATAAACAAGGGTTGGATTGGGCCAGACTTCTCATCACCACCAAATGACAGCAGAGCAACATAAGGTCAAATCCACTGTGTTATTTCGGGAGGTGTATTCACATGCACCGCTTCTCACCCACACATGGGTATACGCTTCCTCATTTTGGCTGTTTTATGTTCTTCTCCTTATCCTCAGCCTCCACCACCACTATACCACCAGGGTGACCGTGGTCCGTGTTGCCATTATTGAAAGTTCCTCCGTCCTTAGTTTTGTCAGCTTTTGCTTGGAAGGCATAAGCAAAGACTGTGGGAGACCCACTCCCCAATAATGGGAATAATATTTTTAAGATGCTGTACTGTATGGCTCTTATAAGGGGCATTAAAACCATCTTGTTATACCATTCTGACCTCCACGTCTCTTGAAAGGGGCATTAAAACCATTTTGGTATACCACTCTGACCCCCACATCTCTTGTAAGGGGCATTAAAACCGTCTAGTTTTACCACTCTGACCTCCATGTCTCTTGTAAGGGGCATTAAAAGCCTCTTGTTAAGCTACTGGGACCTACACGTCTCTTCTTAGGGGCATTAAAACCGTCTTGTTATACCACTCTGACCTCCACGTCTCTTGTAAGGGGCATTAAAAGCGTCTTGTTAAGCTACTGGGACCTCCACGTCTCTCCTCGGGGCATTAAAAGCGTCTTATTATACCACTCTGACCTCCACGTATCTTGTAAGGGGCATTAAAAGCGTCTTGTTAATCTACTGGGACCTCCACGTCTCTTCTGAGGGGCATTAAAACCATCTTGTTATACCACTCTGACCTCCACGTCTCTTGTAAGGGGCATTAAAACCATCTTGTTATAGCACTCTGACCTCCACGTCTCTTGTAAGGGGCATTAAAACCGTCTTGTTATACCACTCTGACCTCCACGTCTCTTGTAAGGGGCATTAAAAGCGTCTTGTTAAGCTACTGGGACCTCCATGTCTCTTCTTAGGGGCATTAAAAGCGTCTTATTATAGCACTCTGACCTCCACGTCTCTTGTAAGGAGCATTAAAACCGTCTTGTTATACCACTCTGACCTCCATGTCTCTTGTAAGGGGCATTAAAAGCATCTTGTTAAGCTACTGGGACCTCCACGTCTCTTCTGAGGGGCATTAAAACCATCTTGTTATACCACTCTGACCTCCACGTCTCTTGTAAGGGGCATTAAAACCATCTTGTTATAGCACTCTGACCTCCACGTCTCTTATAAGGGGCATTAAAACCGTCTTGTTATACCACTCTGACCTCCACGTCTCTTGTAAGGGGCATTAAAAGCGTCTTGTTAAGCTACTGGGACCTCCACGTCTCTTCTGAGGGGCATTAAAACTGTCTTGTTATACCACTCTGACCTCCACGTCTCTTATAAGGGGCATTAAAACCGCTTTGTTATACCACTCTGACCTCCACGTCTCTTGTAAGGGGCATTAAAAGCGTCTTGTTAAGCTACTGGGATCTCCATGTCTCTTCTGAGGGGCATTAAAACTGTCTTGTTATACCAGTCTGACCTCCACGTCTCTTGTAAGGGGCATTAAAACCATCTTGTTATACCACTCTGACCTCCACGTCTCTTGTAAGGGGCATTAAAACCGTCTTGTTATACCACTCTGACCTCCACGTCTCTTGTAAGGGGCATTAAAACCATCTTGTTATACCACTCTGACCTCCACGTCTCTTGTAACGGGCATTAAAACCATCTTGTTAAGCTACTGAGACCTCCACGAGTCTTCGTTCGGGCATGGCATTTCCTCATAATTTTTGGAAGCTTTTGTTTGGAAGGCATAAGCAAATACTATGGGAGACCCACTCCCCAATAATGGGACTTATATTTGTAATATGCTGTACTGCATGGCTCTTGTAAGGGGCATTGCAAGTTGCTCCGTCCTAATTTTTGGAAGCTTTTGCTTGGAAGGCATAAGCAAATACTATGGGAGACACACTCCCCAATAATGGGACTTATATTTGTAATATGCTGTACTGCATAGCTCTTGTAAGGATCATTGCAAGTTGCTCCGTCCTAATTTTTGGAAGCTTTTGCTTGGAATATAAGTTCAAAGAACCTCGGCACTCAATCGTCCTTTGCAAGAGAAAATTTATTGATTTTGTGGAACAAATCTGCACACAGAAATAACACCAAGACGTTTCGGTCTTAACGACCTTCTTCAGTTGACGGATAGATCTGCGGGAGGTGTGAACAAAAATTTGGTCCCAATGGGGCTGCCTGCTGAGAAGCGCTAAGGGGCATGGACATCGCAACGCGGTCTCCACCGCTTGCAAAGGACGATTGAGTGCCGAGGTTCTTTGAACTTATATACCAGGGTTCAGCCCCTACTCGCGCAAACTCATAGGGAGTGCAGTGATTTATACCTCTGCTTTTGCTTGGAAGGCATAAGCAAATACTATGGGAGACACACTCCCCAATAATAGGAATAATGTTTTTAAGATGGTGTACTGTATGGCTCTTGTAAGGGGCATTAAAAGCGTCTTGTTAAGCTACTGCGACCTACAGCACTTTTCCGAGGGGCATTAAAAGCGTCTTGTTAAGCTACTGGGACCTCCACCACTTTTCCGAGGGGCATTAAAAGCGTCTTATTAAGCTACTGGGACCTCCACGTCTCTTCAAAGGGGCATTAAAAGCGTCTTCTTAAGCCACTTTGAACTTCACAGCTCTTCCAAGGGGCATTGAAATGTTGTTTTTAATTACCCCTAACCTCCACGACTCTTCCAACAGGCATTGCATTTCTTCCTAATTTTAGTCAGCTTTTGCTTTTCAATGCAAAGGCGAAAACTAAGGAAGACCCACTCCCCAATAATGGGTAGAAGGTTTTTAGTACGCTGTAATCCACGTCTGTTTCAAGGGGCATTGCAGTTCCTCATAATTTTTGGAAAGCCTTCCATTCACTGCTTAGGCCAACAGTGCGCAGGAGACCCAGTTGCTATAAATGGAAAAAAAGGTTTAGTTAAGGCCCTCTGACCTCCATGTCATTTCCAAGGGGCATTGGAGTGCCTCAAAATTTTTGGTAGGCATTGCACTCACTGTATGCCCTATAACTGTGTAACCTAACCGCTCCTTTTGTTACGGAAACATATCCTACAATACATATGTGGTTGACTGGCCTGATATTGATGTGAATGGTCCCTGTTCCTCCTGCTCTTTCTCCTTTGCCACTACCTCATCCATCATTTATCACCTGAAGCTTTGTTTTAACGGGGTCATAGAACTTGGATAGTACCAGGAAAACATCCAGCAATCCTCGGAGGAGGTAGGATATGCGCCAAAACGCTGACCACCTCAGGCCTAGCCGCTACTACATACATGCGCTTGCATTCCTTGAAAACAAAGCAGATGCTAACTTCTATCATCCTCATCATGCTCCTCACCTTGGCACTCTCAACTCCCCTGATGGAGAAGCCAGGGCCCACCGGAGTAGTCGGGTTCTCTGGTGGGCTCGTCCAATGCTGCCCTAAAGCAGGCCAGTCTAAGAAAAGTGTGTGGGGATGTTCCGCGGAGAAATCGGGGCGGCTGGCGACCGTTTATGGACACCCGGCCGCCCCCAGGCGGCTGGGGACCGTGTGTGGACACCCGGCCGCGGGGCAGTTGGGGACCGAGTGTGGACACCCGCCGCCCCCTGGCTGCTGGGGACCGAGCGTGGACACCCGGCCGCCGGGCGGCTGGGGACTGAGTATGGATACCTCGTTGCCCAAGCAGCCATGAGGTAGTGGCCAGCTTCGGCCTCCACATGCCTAAAAGGCCCAATTTCAAGTGCAAGCAAGCTAGCAGTATGGTATTGCAGCCTGGGGGTGGGTGGGGGGTTGGCTGCATATTTGCGCTTCCATTGCAAGGAATGGAGGTACAATTGAACTGTGCCCTGGGACAAGAACTTGCACGGGGATAGTTGCAAGCCTGCATCTTCTTATGCGGCAAGGATCACTTCTGATGGGCACACTTTTAGGCAGTGACCTGGGAGTCAGAGATGTTTCCAGGGGTCTTCCCCATGCTGTCCCCATGTCTTTTCAGCACTGTATACATGTGTCATACAGCACATGGCCAGATAAGGTTGTAAAATGTTAAAATGACATTTCCCGGTGAATGCATTTGTCACGCTTGAAAGCAATACAAAAATGCAAAAACGCATACAAAAATGCTACTTGTGAACATAGCACAAAGTGTGGAGGAGTATTTTTGTTTTTGGTTATTTATTTTACCTTATACACAAGTCTTTACCCTGGAAAAGAAATTCCTTAACATATTTCACAGGAAAAAAGTTTCACTTTTGTTTTTGAACGTTTTATTATGAGCCTGTAAAAGTGGCTTAATACCTCTAAACACGTTGTTGACAACAGTGAACTGGAGGTCAGAAATGCTTTCTGGGGCGATCCCCATGCTGTCCCCATGTAATTTGAGCACTGTCACTATCGTTTTGGGTACTTTTTAGGCTTTCTACAGACTGCCGGAGGTGCCGCCGCAAAAATGCTCGGGTCTCCCATAGACTAACATTGGGCTCGTTGCTCGGGTCGAGCACCCGAGTGTCACGGCGAGCTCGGGCCGAGCTTCGAGCACCCGAGCATTTTAGTGCTTGCTCAACACTAGTGATAACTAGTGTTAAGCGAGCATGCTCGACACTGCTCGGTACTCGCCCGAGCATCACACTATTCGGGATGTTCGGCGAGCACCGAGCATTTCCGGGTTACTCGGGCGGGAGCTCGGGTCTCCGCCCTGCATGTTTGGCGCTCTTTCAAGAGCCAATGAACATGCAGGGATTGCCAGCCAGTCACTGTAATGCCGCAGCCATGTTGTTTGTGGGCATTACAGTGATTGGCTGGCCGCACAGCGTCACCTCGAGTATTTAAAACCGGGCGCCGCCATCTTGGACACAGTCGCTCCGGATCAGACAGTGTAGGGACAGCGCTGCTGAGCTAGGGAGAGATTTTTCCTGCAAAATAGTTAGTGTACGGTCTGTAAAGGCTGCCAGAACAAACAAACAGTCCTTCTCAGGACTTATATCCATCCCAGATATCAGGCAGGCAGGCAGGCTGTATGGGAGATGCAGTGGGTATACCAGCAAACACTGCATTACAGTCCTGTGTGCTCCTGTTTCTGAAACTGCTGGACTTAGCTACAGTTCTTGGGGGCCAGTAAAAATCATTTTTTTTCATCTAAATCCACTTTTTTTTTCCTCCTTCACACTGTACAAATACCCGCCTTATTAACCTATTGGTGTCCCCCCCCCAAAAAAAAAGTGTGTCTCTGATTTTTCAGACACAAATATATCTGTTGAAAAGAGTCTGGTATAGGCCACAGAAACTGAAGTGTGCTTTTGCTGTTCCACGGTAAAAAATCTCTATTATCCTGCTTTTCGCATTTTTTGCAGTAAAAAAAAAACAGTAGTGTCTCCTGATTGTTGTGACACAAAAATATATCTGTTGAAAATAGTCTGGTGTAGGCCCGACAAATCCCAGTGTGGTTTTGCAGTTCTACGGGTAAAATCTCTGTAGTATCCAGTTTTGGGCCTTTGGTATCTAAAAAAAACTGTTTGAGTGTGTCGCTCACTGTTCAGCCGCACATCTATATTTTTAAAAAAAGTCTGGTATACACCAGTAAACAATAACTGTGGTTTTGCCATTCCACAGTAAAAAATCTCTATTATTCAGGTTTTGGTATTTTTTCCGTAAAGAAAAACAGTAATAGTTTCTCTCTGATTGTTCTGATTGTTTAAAAGAGTCGGGTGTAGGCCAGAGAAATAGAACTGTGGTTTTCCTCTTCCACGGTTCTAATCTACTTTTTATTACCCTTTTTCCATTGATAGTGCGAGTGTAAGCTATTTTACTTCCTTTACAATGGGCAAGGCGCGTGGCAAGGGACGTGGAACTGGACGTTGTGGTGATGGTGCGTGCAGAGGACGGGGCCGTGGCCAAGTTGAAAATGTGCCACAACCAACAGCCACATCTTCTCGCTCCCACTTCTTGACCGAATTACTAGGGAAGCACAGAACACCAGTATTGCGAACTCATCAGTGTGAACAGGTTATTAATTGGATAGCAGATAATACTTCCAGTTACCTGGGCACCACTACCTCCAGTCTGTCTTCTACACGGTCAACTCTTAGTAGCCGTGAGTCTCGACCGCACACTCCTCCTCACCCTGATGCTCCCTCCTCCCACCAGTGTCGTCAGACAGCAATTGATCCCACACTTGGACACTCTGAAGTAATGGGGGCATCTTATAGACGTCTCTCCATTACTAACCTAGGCTTCATGTCAGCTGCCAATACAAGGCTGACATGAACCCCAACCCTATTCCCCACTTGCCAGGACAAGTGGGAAGAGCAAGGCTAAGCGCCAGATTTGGCGCATCTTATTGATGTGCCATTTCTGAGGCAGCTGAGGGGTGATGTTATTCGCCTCGGAGGGGCCTAGTTTCCATGGTCCCTTTCTGGCTATTAATATCAGCCCACAGATGCCTTGTTAGCCTTTGCTGGTTAGATTTTATAGGGGGCCCTACGTAAATTTTTTTCTGGCGTCCCCCTGTAAACTACCCAGTAAACGCTGATCAAACTGCTGTCAGTAGTTATTAAGGGAGAAGCTTGGGGAATTATTTGATGTCAATTCTGCTTTGGTCCCCAAAAATGGGGTTTGGGACGATGTGAAGGCCTTTCTAAGGGGGGTACTGATCAGAGAGAGAAAACTGGTGAAAAATAATTTGCAGAAAAGAGGTGTTGAATTGGAAAGTAAGGCCTGAGAAGCCAAAACATTGTTCACCCAGGATAATAATCTGGAGAATAGAATGGTTTGTAAAGAGGCACAAAAACAACTGAAATTATTTCAAATGGAGCAATCTGACAACAAAAGGATGTTTTTAAGGCCACAGCCCCACTATCAGTGTTCGGTCAGTAATCGGCCACGAGTGGGTAATAAATGCAGAATTGGTTCATTTGCTTCTATTATACCTTTTCTCTGATTGTTCCTCACCAGGTTTTGGCTCCCACTCCTGAGAAAAAATACTGACCGAATACTGACAGTGGGGCCATAGACTAAAACATCAGTTTTATGAGGAGGGAGAAACTACTGGATGCTTCCTAGCCAAAATGGCCAAGCTCAGAGAGAGAATGCTATTATACACCGGTTAAAAGATAGACAGGGAATGATTTACACCCAAACTCTTGAAATTTTACAGACTCTACATAGGTTTTTATACTAATTTGTATTCATCTGGGACGAAGTACTCGGGAGTAGCGCTGTGGAAATTAATAGCGCTATAGAGATGAGTAAAATAAATACATTTGCTCCTGTGCACTGAAAAGTTGATAATTGTAAAATCAGTGTGGGTTTCCCATTCTCAGAGCACAGGTGATAACTTATCTGAACTGGAATACTGTACCCCTTTAAACTCCCAGCTTGACAGATAGAATCATTGACTTAACCTAATCCCTTGCAATTTTACATAACTCACAGAAAAGGCTTCTATGGTAATTTTGGGTTGTGGACACACTATGATGTACAGTTATATGAAAAAGTTTGGGCACCCCTATTAATCTACTCAGGCATTCATGCAGAGGAACAATTGCAATGTTCTGGAATGGCCATCCCAGTCCCCAGACCTGAATATCATTGAACATCTGTGGGATCATTTGAAGAGGGCTGTCCATGCTCGGCGACCATCAAACTTAATTGAACTGGAATTGTTTTGTAAAGAGGAATGGTCAAAAATACCTTCATCCAGGATCCAGGAAATCATTAAAAGCTACAGGAAGCGACTAGAGGCTGTTATTTTTGCAAAAGGAGGATCTACTAAATATTAATGTCACTTTTCTGGTGAGGTGCCCATACTTATGCACCTGTCAAATTTAGTTTGAATGCAGATTGCACATTCTCTGTTAGTACAATAAACCTCATTTCAAGGCAGAAACATTACTGTGTCCAACAGTTATTACATATATCAAACTGAAATAGCTGTTGCAAAAACACCAATTTTTATAAAACATTAAGCATAAGATTAATAGGGGTGCCCAAACTTTTTCATATAACTGTATAACTACGCTGCACTAACATGTCTGTATAGCTGAGGGAGCGATGTGGTCATGGTGATAAATTGCACCTATTACATATTGGGATAGGATCTTGGAGATATGAATCCCCCTTTAAGCCATGATAGTGAACACCAGGTGGTCCTGCTTTGGTAAATAATGAGGAGATTTGTTGTTTGGTTGATCATGTGACATTGCTACACTTTAGGGTTTGCCTTTGTTCTTTTCAGTTTCCATTTTACCCATACTAAAATATAATTCTCCTAACCAGGGTCAGGTATTATGGATATTGTGGCTTTAGGAAGCTGTATTGGGAAATTAAACTTTCCATTAAAGGATTTGTACCAAGATCGGATTGGTGATGACCTTCTGATCGCTGTTGTTCCACTGCATGGATGTCACCATTTCAGAAAAGGAGGCTCTGTAGTGCCCACCTAAATGGAGCGATGGTTGAGAATGTGCACCACCTTTTGTATTCATTGTCTATGGGAGATAGCCAAATACAGTTCCATAGACATTGAATTGAGTGACCGCTGCATTCAGAGTGGGCACTATAGAGCCCATCTCTGGATATAGAGGGTGGTCCCAGCAATTTATCATCTGATCCTAAGAACAGGTGATATCTTGCTATCTGGTTTGTTCCCCTTTGGAAAACGACAACAAATAAACTAAGCATTCAGGAAAACACATTTTTTGTTTGAATTTTTATTAAGCTACATGGCATTGACCAGATAACACTATAGGATTCAAACTGAAGTGTTCCTACATTGCTGCATTTGATGTGCTTGTGTCTGATGCTGTCATATCTTCATCTTCTTGCACAAGATTTTCTTGGACATTTGCCACCACAGAAACGTTTGGCATTGTTAGAGAGTCATCAGAAGCTTTATCTGGGTTTTGACCACAGCAGTCTGGTCCGCAGGCTTCACATCCTTTTTACATACTGGGGTACTGCCTGATGCTTTAGCTTTTGAGATGGGTTGGAGCCATTTATGGTTCAATATTTCATCAATGGTAAGACGTAGCCTTACATTTGGCTGAAGCATTTGGTAAATGATGTCTTTACATTCACATGAAAAGCGTTTAGAGCTTGGGAAATCTATGTGCTGTTCCTTCTGTACATGCAACATCTTCTTTATGTTGGAATCATCATAAGGCATTGAACCCGAGACCATTATAAACAGTATCACACCAAGGCTCCAGATATCACAGACCTTGGTCTCATATGGTATTCCTTGCAAGACCTCTGGAGCAGCATAAGCTGCTGAGCCACAAAATGTTTGACTGAGGATCGACTTATGGTTCTCGTCTATACGTCTAGCAAAGCCAAAGTCTGAAAGTTTAATGTTGAACTCTTCATCCAATAGAATATTCTCACACTTAAGATCCCTGTGGGCAATACCTAAATCATGGCAATACTTTACAGCTGTGGCAAGTTGATGAAACAGTTTGTGTGCCACATCTTCTGGCAATGGTCCTCTGTTCTTAATGAAGTCCAACAAATCATCTTTGGCACCCAACTCCATTACAATGTAGACTTTACCTGTGGAAGTCTCAAAGATTTCATATGTCTTTATGATATAATGATGGTTCATGACGGTCAGGATCTCTATTTCACGAGTAAGGAAGTTCCGCAAAAAATCTGGTGGAGCCTTTGCACGATCAATGATCTTTACAGCAACACAGCATTTCATGTGTTCGGAGAATGCTGCCATAACTTTGGCATATGAGCCTTGCCCTAAACCCATGCCAACTGTATATCCTTTCTTTTTCAGTATAGCAGCGTCATCCATGATGAGGGCGGGCTGAGATGTTATCACACTGCATGTAATTGCTGACTTTCCTACTGCTTGTATGTGTTCTACAGTATAGCGATGTCACAATTCTCTGTACTTGGATGATTTCACAATGCTGGCAAAAAGTAAACTGTAACACAAACATATTGGGTGACATGGTGGCTCAGTGGTTAGCACCCTAGCCTTGCAGCACTGGGGTGAAAGTAAACTGTAACACAAGCATATTGGGTGACACGGCTCAGTGGTTAGCACCCTAGCCTTGCAGCACTGGGGTGAAAGTAAACTGTACCACAAGCATATTGGGTAACACGGCTCAGTGGTTAGCACCCTAGCCTTGCTGCACTGGGGTGAAAGTAAACTGTAACACAAGCATATTGGGTGACACGGCTCAGTGGTTAGCACTGTTGCCTTGCAGCACTGGAGTACTTTTATCTATATAGAGTATAAATAAAACCACAATAGGGAAGAGAGTGGGCTGCACCTAACAAAAACTGCTTAAGCTAATTAAAGTCAAATACATGTGTATAATGGAATCAGCACCATATTTTTATTGAAGACACTAAAAATGACAAAACATGATAAAATACATAAATTTAACAAGACAAGAATAAAAAAACACATACCAATAAAAAGGAGCCAACAAGAAAATTGGATATAAATAAGGTGCAAGTGCATATGATCCTCAATTCATAAACAATAATTTGTAAAAAAGTGCAAAAAGTTTTTATATTAATATCATTATATAAGGAACACAAAGAACATGGGCGTCTATGTTCTATTGCAGAAATAAATGAAGTGCAATGCAAGGTGTAAACATTTTTATAGTAAAGGACCCCTGCATGTAAGAAACCACATACTTAGTGTCCGGTAAATAGTTCAGTGCACAAGTATGCAATAAGGTATCTGGATACAAATAAAAAGTATGAAAAATCAGCAATGAGCACACAATAGACCACCATGTTCCAATGTAACCCATTAATAAGTTGCACAAAGAATGAATCTGAAGACCAAAAAGGTAAAGTCAAATCACCAACCAGCGTTCATGCTGAGTGCTGCTCCTGCCACCTCACACTCCAACGCGCGTTTCACATGTTGCTTCCACTCCCTGAGGAAGTATTTCGTCGTGTTTTGTAATTTTTGGTGTCTTCAATAAAAATATGGTGCTGATTCAAGTATACACATGTATTTGACTTTAATTAGCTTAAGCAGTTTTAATGTGTGCTTCAAATAGGCACAGATTATTAATTGATGTACATTTTAGGATATTTCCTTCTTCTCTCAGTTTAAAGAGAGTGGGCTGGGTTGGTTGTATGTATTGTTAGGATCATTCAGCCATGGAGGGTCCTTGTTGGAGTCGGGGTATCCCCGTAACAAGAAATACACAGACACGTAGTGTATAATCAAGTACTGGGAAGCCCCTGAGCGCGTCTCCCTCTATGGGTGCTGTCCCTTTATTTATAATAATAATCATTTTTTTTTTTTTTTTTTTGTCAGACATGCGCAGTAAAATGCCTTTGTTTCACAGGCAGCGAAATGATGATTCATAACAGTGGAATGTTGATAAGAAAGTTTCATAAACAAAAAAGTGATAATTAGTAGAAGGTTGCTGAGACAGCTAAAACAAGTTACAATCTAGTTTCTGGGCGTCAGTCCAAATGTCCAGATAAGGGAAGAATAACTTCATCTGTGTCTTACATCGTAGTCTTGCGTGAAGTACAACTCCCATCATCCTCTCAGTCCCCCCTTTGATTCTTCCTTATGGACTTTTGGTAGAAAACCTGGTCCGGGAGTTCTTTTCTTTCATATTCTTGAGTCCGTGTTACAAAGCTTATTTATGCATATTAAAATAATTTTTAATCCTATTTTAAACACTACATATATGACTACTATAATTAGCACAATCTGTAATATACCTTGCAGAATTCCAGCCACCCAACCTCCAATACCCTTAAACCAGTTCTTTGGGTTGAGAAAGGAGAAGGTGTCTGACCACCAGCTATCTTTATTTTGGTCATTGTGTCTGTCATATTCATCCCGTAATCGTTGTATATCTGCCAGCTTGAACCTCATACTCATTGTACTGTTTGGATCTATGTAATGACAACAGGTTGGACCAATAATTTGACACATTCCTCCCTGGGCCGCAGTTAGGTAGTCTAACACTACAGTATGTTGATTAGTAACAATTATAAGTTGATTTTGTACAGCTATACTAGTATTAAGTATATCCATAATATCCCATATCTGATCATCTAGATAGTCGGTGGCCTGAACTAATTTATCCCACATCTGCATCAACATTGGATACACAAAGAAAGTGCTGAATATTTTATTAGGAATTCCCATTTGGACCACATGTGGCCTACCTGAAGGTCTAGGCGAGTTGTCGGCTGCTCTTTTGTATAGTGTGTGTTTAGGTACTGCTTGCATATCTACCTGCTGATTCTGAACTATAAATGTGGCCGGTGTTAAGCGTCCTAGAGTACATGTACCTTTTATTCCTACTGGGAGCCATTTATATGCTCCATTTCCACAAATCCAGAAGGTTCCTTCAGGCAGATCCCATATTGCAGAGTGTTGGAGCACCAACCTATGTACCAAATCTAAAAATTTAGATACATTCTGAAGTATACACCAAGGGGGTTTTTGACCTAATGGACTACAGTATCCTGCATCTGGATTTTCACAAGTCGGTGTACCTGGGTCATATGCACTTGACTCATTACATAATATATTACCTGGTATCTTTGAACATGTATCATTGTTTCCATCGGGGAATAATTGTGAATATTTCCAACCATTATTGTGTATGTATTTTTCTACTATATCAGGTTTAAAAGGTTGAGAAGAAGATACTGTGCTACTAAAACTGAGTTGTATATTTTCTGTAGGAATTAACCCTAAGTCTGTTAGTCCCGTCTTATTTCTAGGAACCCATACACCTCCTTTAAACGCTAAATATTGTAAGTTGTTTATTTTTCCGGTCATATTACCTTGCCACCAGGGAAATCCCACCCACCCCACAACTGGGATGGCAACAGTGGTGTTCCATAATCTAGAATTAACGGTTTGGTTATTTGCTAATTTGTCTGAGCAATTAGTCCATGTAAACACTTCCTCAGGGGTCATGGGTACGGCCAGGAAGGGTATGCTCGTGGCTGATATTGGAGAATGCGTACAAATCCAACAGTCTGCTATTTTCTGTCCGCCATCGAGCAGCCCGTTTACCAATGTCTCATGATGTTTTATAAATTTATTATCTGTAGGTTTTGGGGAACTTAGTTTATCCCACAGGTCTCCCTGATCTATCGTTATAGCTAACACAAGTACAATCACCACTATTTCTTTTTGCAATGGCTTGCATGTACCCATGCTGATTTTCCTTCCAATTTTACTGCAGTTGGAGTTGTCAATAACACCTGATATGGACCCTCAAATCTGGGTTCTAGCGTTCTTCTGTTATGTCTTTTTACGTAGACTTCGTCTCCTGGTTGCAGCTTGTGCGTTCCCTCAATGGAATCTGGATCTGGAATGGAAGAGAACACTAAAGAGTGTATTTTAGACACATGCTTACATAAATTTTGTACATAAGCAGTTAAGCTTTCAGTTTCTAACATTAAAGTCTGTGGGAAATACAATCCTGTATTGGCAACTCTACCAAACAATATTTCATGGGGGGTGAGTTTGCTCTTTCCCTGGGGGGTGTTTCTGACTGAATACAATGCTATTGGGAGACACTCAGTCCATGGTTTCTGTGTTTCTGCCATGGCTTTCTGTATTTTTAACTTAAGTGTTCCATTCATTCTCTCAACCTTACCAGAACTCTGTGGGTGGTAAGGGGTGTGTAGTTCACTTTTTATACACAACATTTTCATTACATTCTGAAAGATCTCTCCAGTAAAATGTGTACCTCTATCTGACTCGATCACTTCTGGGATACCATAACGGGGTACCAGTTCATGTGCTATTTTTACTGCAGTGACTTTAGCCGTGGCTGTATGAACTGGATAAGCCTCTGGCCACCCCGAAAACATGTCCACACATACCAGTACATACTCATAGTGTCCATGCTTAGGCATCTGGATGTAATCGATCTGAAGTCTCTGGAACGGATATAGTGGTCTTACATGGTGCTTCTGGGGGGTCTTAACAGTCTGTCCTGGATTGTGGGCTAAACAGATTTCACAAGAACCACATTTTGCTCGAGCTACCTGGCCGAACCCTGGGGCTAACCACTTCTGTCTGACCCTCTGTATCATACCGTTTGCAGACACATGTGTAGGTCCGTGGGCTTCACTGACCACAACAGGGTACCATGCTCGGGGGAGACAAAGCTCATCTCCTTTTCTCCATAGTCCTTCTTTTTCTTCTGCCCCCTGTTTCTGCCACTCTTCTTTTTCTTCTCTACTCACCTGCTGGTGGGCTTCTTTGAGCCGTGTAATTAAGTCAAATTCTGATACTGCACTAATAGTGTGGTCAGTTGTCAGAGGTTTTACTGCAGCTCGCTTAGCAGCCTTGTCGGCTCGGTCATTACCCCTAGCTATCTCGGTGTTGAGTCTTACATGTGCAGGTACTTTTATTACTGCTACTTGTTTGGTTGAGGCAGCTGATTCTAGGATTTGTCTAATCATTTGTCCATGTTTTACTGGTTGACCTGAAGCTGTCATGTAACCTCTAGCTCTCCATATACATCCAAAATCATGTACAATACCATATGCATATCTAGAATCGGTAAAAATATTAGCGGTTTTTTCTTTTGCTAACTGTAATGCTCGTATTAGAGCTAATAGTTCAGCTTCCTGGGCTGAACAGCTGGCCTGCATTGGCTCAGCTTCAATAACATCATAATCTGATACAATGGCATAACCTGTGTGAAAGTTACCAGTTTCATCTGCATACCTACTACCATCTATATACATATGTAGGTCTGGATTGTCAAGAGGGGTGTCCTGTACATTAGGTAGCCCTTGTGTTTCTTGTTCTATACACTGTAAGCAATCATGTATTATATTGTCTTGTTCGTGGTATTGTAAAAAATTTTCATCTTCGTCTTCCTGACCTCCTTCCACTCCCCCCTTTGTCTCTAGTGGTAACAGAGTGGCTAAATTTAGAGACAATATGCGGCGAAAAGTGAGGTTTGGTGGCATTAGTAAGGAGCATTGTAATCTAAGATGTCTAGCCATTGAAATGTGTTTTGGCAATACCTGATTCAGTATGCCATGTACATCATGTGTAGTTTGTACTATTAGGGCATGGTCTAGTACTATTTCTGAGGCTTTTTCTACCAAAAGAGAGACAGCTGCTACTACTCTGACACATGATGGTGCAGCTTTGGTAACATTATCTAATTGAGCAGAATAGTATGCGACAGGTCTTTGTTTATTTTCATGTTTTTGTGTTAGTACTCCTGTAGCATGATTAGACATTTCCGCAGCCATTAATTGGAATGGTTTGGCGTAGTCTGGGATTCCCAAGGCCGGGGCTGACATGAGACCTTTCTTGAGGTCTTGAAAGGCTATGAGTGCTGATTCAGTTAACTGGAAAGGTTCGATTTTTAAACAATCATATAGAGGTTGCATAAGCTGACTAGCATGTATAACCCATTGTCTGCAGTGTGATACTATTCCCAAAAATGCTCTTAATGTTTTGTAGTTCTTGGGAGGAACAAGATCTCTAATGATTTTTAGTCTGTCGGCGGTGAGGTGCCGAATACCTTGTGAAATGCAGTGTCCTAGAAATACTACCGTAGTCATACAAAGTTGTACTTTTTTCTTGTTAACTTTACAGCCCATGTCTGCTAGAAATATTAACAACCTTATTGTGTTGCTGTTTGCGGACTCTTGAGCAGGGGCACATAACAATAGGTCATCAACATATTGGAGAATTACAACCTCATCCGTAGGTTTGAAATTTTGAAGAACTGATCTCATAGCTTCTGAGTACAAGGTAGGTGAATGTATCATACCCTGTGGTAATCTTGTCCATGCTAATTGTCTATTCTTAAATGTAAATGCAAACAGTTTGTAACAGTCTGGGTGTAATGGTACTGAAAAAAATGCATTTGATAAGTCTATGACAGAAAATACTCGTGCTGTTGCTGGGATCTGTGATAGCAACGTGTGTGGATTTGGCACAACAGGAGTAATAGGTTCCAAAATTTTATTTATCTCTCTTAGATCATGTACCATCCGGTACCTAGCAGCTGACCCCTCAGTAGATTTCTTTTTTACGGGGTACAACGGTGTATTGGCTGGTGACTTTACTTCTATCAGTACTCCAGTTTTTAGATAATCTTTTATCTGTTCTCCTATGGCGTGTTCTTGTTGGGCACTAATAGGATACTGTCTCAATTGGGGTAGTGTCACACCTGGAACAGGAGTGACTTTTACTGGAGCTATTGGCATTAGTCCTACATCGGTGTCATGTTGTGCCCATAATTTTTCTGGTACCTCAGAAAGATCTAAAATAATTTGGGTAGGGGCAGGATCTTTCTCATCCTCTAAGGCTTGGACTTTTACAATGTTTTCTAGAGACTCTTGGTCATCAGGCACCAAAATTTGGACTCTACCATCCTCCAAAAATTGGATATTCATTTCTGTCTGCTTTAATAGGTCTGTACCTAGAAGACAAGTAGGTGCCCCTTTGACAAAAAGAAATTTAGATAAAAATATTTTAGATCCTATCTTTGTTTCAAGGGGAATACTATATGGGAGTGGCCTGATTCCTCCATCATACCCTTCGGTATAGGTTACATCATCTGATAAACAATCAGCATTTGGTAAGGCGTCTTCATTGAGGACGGAGGAAGTTGCTCCGGTATCTATTAGAAAAGGGCATTGTTTTCCTGCTACTTTTACCTGAATTATTGGGCGCCTTCCAGTCAAAGTGGTTTGCATCACGTCTAGTCACTCGCTTGCTGCAGGAGCAGAAGCCTGTACTGTCTTTTCTTGTGATTCTCTTGGGACATAGGTACCATCTTCTATATCCCTGGCTTTTTTCCTGCATTCTCTAATCCAATGTCCTGGTTTCTTACAGTAGTGACATGGATTAGTTTTCTTATCCAAATTCCCTTTGTCATAGGTCTGATTTGATCTGTTGTTTTTATTGACCAGACTATTATTTGCTGCTACTCTGATGGGTTTGGATGCTGCCTCACGCATATCCATTTCTATCCCTAATAGTTTTTGTCTGACTATCTGGGGATCATCTAGGGTTCTCCAATCAGGAGTTGCAGCCTTGAACTTTTCCCTAAGTTTTGGGTTAAGATTCTCTATAAAAGTTTTTGTCATCAGTCGAATGACTCCTTCATTGGTAAGGTCCATTCCCTCGTCTCTGTAACTGTTTTCTACCGCTAAGTAGTATTCATCTACAGGCTGTCCTGACTTCTGGGAGACAGTTCCTGAAGTCCCTCTCATTCGTTGTTTAGTTCTCATAAACTCCATAAGTCTGATCATAAAATTCTGTCCTGACAGTGCGGTATTTGGATCCTCACCATCTACTGGTTGAGGTCTATGAGGTTCTATAACTGTCATCAATTCCTGATACAACCCTGGTGTCATTTTCATTCTACATAATTCTGTCCCATCTGACCATGTTCCATTATGGGTGTGTATTATCTGCTGTATGTACGTAGCAAATCTTAGTGGGCATTGTATTGGATCTGGTGCATTCTGAAGTAGGGACATTCCCTCAGCGGGGGTCCATGGAAAATATTGTCTAGTCTGATGGTATCTAGTTACTCTACGCGGTGGATTGCCACCATCTTCTTCTCTGTATGGTCGACTGAGGATACGCACTGGTGCCAACATATCATGTGGTCGTGGTGCTCCACATCCTGCACATGTGTCTCTCCAGTCTGGATTCTGGAGTCCACAGTTTGTACATGTCCATCCACCCGGACCCCGAAAATCAGGATACGGTGTGGGTTCTGACCTGGGCTGATATGGTGGTGCCAATGGGTTCATTTGTTTACTGTTTTCTGTTTGTACAATGGGACCCTGTCTGACTGGAGTTCTCCATAATCCATTGTCTTTATTAAAAGTCCAATGGTCTGTCTCTGCTGTTTTTGATAGTTCGACCATGGCCTCTACTTGTTCCTGCCATCCTTTGTCTCTTATCACTCCTGCTTTTCTAACCCGAATGTCCTCCCATAGTTTCCTGTTAAACCTGTCATGCCTTGCTACCTGAAAAGTTTTGCAAACTTTCCCTAAATTCTTAGTTGCTTCTACACCACACCTTTCTTTCACGATTGTATAGACATCTTGTTCATCATTTGTGGTCTTAGTCTGTTTGTTGCCCATTTTTCCTGACTATTCTTACCTTAGGAGGCTTTTTGGGTTAGATAAAATATATTCTATATTCTACCTTTCCTCGTTACCTATTCTGTCCTAAGGAGCCAGTATCTGAAACGGTTTCTCTGGACCGTTTTGTCTGAAGTGTAGAGTAATTCTAACACACATATATATGGCAACAAGGGCAAGACCAACAATACATAAAATGAACCATACAGTCTCCATTATATATCGTGTCCCTGGAGTATTATCATTACTTCCATGGGCTCATTCTGTCAATCTATTATCCGTCAAAAAGGAGGACAAAGGTTCGGGAGTTAAGCGTGAGCGAAGGTTTCCCCGAAAGGACACAACCTTATGACTCAGTTAGGCAATCTCCGTAATACTTATGTCATCTACCTTAGTGCGGCTTATGAGGCTATTCCCGACATCCACATCTCTTTCATACCATCCGTTTCATAACCTTCTCTGACCTCTCCTTCGGCAGATCCTACAGTATATACATGAATGACCCGAGCTATAGGTATCCTTCTCTACTAGTTCCTCAATCCCAACACAAGATATGCATGAAATTTACGGACTATCGCAGAGCAGATGTAAGAGAACTAACAGTGTCTCTTACCTGGCCAGGTTTGTCATCTGCTGTTCCGATGTCCCAATCTCAGCGGTTACTCGTGCCGGTCGATGAACTTGAAGGAATACGCAGACCTCGGGTCCCTGTTTCGGGCGCCAGGAATTGTTAGGATCATTCAGCCATGGAGGGTCCTTGTTGGAGTCGGGGTATCCCCGTAACAAGAAATACACAGACACGTAGTGTATAATCAAGTACTGGGAAGCCCCTGAGCGCGTCTCCCTCTATGGGTGCTGTCCCTTTATTTATAATAATAATCATTTTTTTTTTTTTTTTTTTGTCAGACATGCGCAGTAAAATGCCTTTGTTTCACAGGCAGCGAAATGATGATTCATAACAGTGGAATGTTGATAAGAAAGTTTCATAAACAAAAAAGTGATAATTAGTAGAAGGTTGCTGAGACAGCTAAAACAAGTTACAATCTAGTTTCTGGGCGTCAGTCCAAATGTCCAGATAAGGGAAGAATAACTTCATCTGTGTCTTACATCGTAGTCTTGCGTGAAGTACAACTCCCATCATCCTCTCAGTATGCTAGGATAACCCTAGAAATCTCTAAGTAAATTCCCTACCTAACCGCGGAGGTTAGCATCCTACATAAGATACACAAAATATGGCACCCCCGCTCATCGCTGTCTTTCTCTAATGACCCAAGTTTCCCTAGCAGTCAGATAGAAGGCATGTCACCAGTCTACCCCCTAAAGGCTGCTCAATAGAAAATAAGTTAGTATTATGTGCAGATGTTATATATACTAATATAGCAATTGTACACTAAGAGGAAATGTAAATATATTGATAATGGCACTTAACTATTGTAAATCAGGACAGAAAATACGGCTGTATCGATAATGGTATCACATACAACTATAGAACTGCTTGCTGCAGAGACTGACAATCATACAAATACTACGAACTGAGAAAGTTGCTAGCTGGCTATTGTAACCATCATAATAAAGGTGCAAATGTATCCACAGTATAGCTCCCAACCGTCCGAGATCCAGCGACCTGTCCCAATTTGAGGGAGATGTCCTGGGACGTCACGGTTGTATTTCGACTTCCACTCACTCCGTGCAATGTCTTCATTGCTCCTCATTGTGGGGCAGTGTTGGCATATCTGCTCTTTATATACTTACATTCAATTAAATAAACAATCCCTCTCATTTCTTGAGATCTGAGCTCACCGAGAATTGAACCTGCAACTTGCGTAATTAGAAGCAGCCGCAAAAGCTATGACCCACAGCCTGCACTGATAGATGTAGGAGAATTTTCTCCACTTGAATGTGCAGTGTATTCTCCTACATTACAGGCAGATAGTACTGATACATCTGTACATACCAGTGCATTTCTGTACACCTGTATTCTAAAGGGGAACTATAAGGCCATGTTGACACATGTTGGGTTTTTTCAGCGTCCAAATCTGCAGCAAAACCCAACTCTGGCGGCAGTTTTTGCTGCGTTTTTTGTGCGTTTTTCACTGTCCTTTTTTTCTATTTATGCATGTACATAAAGTTCTGTGAAAAAAAAATCATTCTGGTTTTGGCATAGTGAGGGAGGTGAATTTTTCAGAAATAGTTTAGACACTGGCAATTCATTGAGTTTGTATGACACTATTTACTTTCACACTATGGGGTCTGCCATTCAATTGCACAGGCATTGTTCAATTTCACATCTCCCTGGGCCACAGGTATTGTTCAATATATATATATGGATATAGAAGTGCACAGCAAATATGGAGTCCAATAATATTAAAGAAGGTGCTAACCCATGTGGTATAACCAAGAATGCAAGTAAAAGAGAAAAGAACCACATGCATGGAGCAGCACACTTCTATATATAAAAGGTATCATTTTATTCCAGAAACCTCATAGACAAAACATTTAAAAAGTATATAGACACAAAGGGGTCTGGCCCTCATGACTGCTCAAGTTAATAGATGGTCACCAAAACAGCTAGTGCAATAAATAGACAATGCTCTGTATATCATGCAATAAATACATGCATATATAACATATCAAAATACACAGATAGAATTTACAGAAGAGAGTCCATGAACACTGTGAAGGATGAACCAAAAAAGCAATAGCCACAACGTGATTTTTTTGGCCACCTAATCATCAAGGTTTGTGCAATATAAGAGCCCAATGTCTAACATAAATAAATGGGTAATATCAAATCCTTAATGTTCCTGCAAAATGGCACAATAGTCTTACAAGGTATTCTTATATAAAATCCCAATAATGCAAACGGTCTCTTATTATCAATATACAGGGATAAATGTCTGAAATAAATATTATCTGTAGCCTATATTCAGCGTAAGGTATCACTTGATCCAACCCATCTGCATATATCTAGATATAACACATCCGCATATACAGGATATAATACCCAGCAGAAAGAGATGTAGACGGGTGTGCCAGTGTGGCTAGTGCTAAAGTATACCAGTCATGTGGAAAGGATGAAGGACCTGAACCCCATGCCCCACACGTATCGCTGCGTCTCCGCGCAGCTTCCCCTGACAAAGCTTCTGTAAACACTTTATTTGAAATACAGCAGATCCATTATTTAATCATTTAAATGAACCAATATACTCACCCCAGTTCTTATAGTAATCCAAGGGCTTAAACAATGTCCCACCAACTTTATTTACCTCCAAATATAATTAATTGATGTACAAAAAAGCATGTAAAAATGTGTCAAAAATGCATGTAAATCCGCATGCATTTTTTTTCTGCCAGGGAGAGGCAAAAGCGCTCAGGAGATTTCGGCTTCAAATCCTGAACGTGTGCACATACCCTAAGGGTATGTGCAGACGATCAGTAAACGCTGCGGATTGGACGCAGCACACTTGCGCTGCGTGCACTCCGCAGCGACCAGATGTTACAGCATAGTGGATGGGATTTGTACAAATCCCATGCCCACTATGCGTTCCTGTGCTCCTGAGGATCACCCGCGGAGATGAACATGCAGCGCGTCTTCACAGACGCTGGTTTCCGCCAGAGAAGTTCTACCAGTGCAATGTATAGGATGCGGTGAAGCCCACCTTCAATGAACACATGCGGCTTCACCTGCGTGCAGCGCTTTGAACGCAGCATCAAGTATACTGTGTTCAAAGCGCTACCATTCCTGACGGTGTGCACATACCCTAACTCTGAGGCCGTGTTCACATGTAGCATTTTGCTTTTTCATCGGGTAATAGGCAGCCTGTTTGCATTGGTGAGATAATCGTGAAATAAGGGCTTTTAGCAATGCTGGTTCACAATTATCTCGCAGTGTAAATGCCTCGTCACCCGCTAATCCAGATGGAAGAACTTCACAATTGCAACTTAGCAACTTTTTAAAAAGTCATAACTGATAAATTGTTGAAAACATCTGCATAAAAACAACATATACAAAATGGAGAATGACGAACTAGTAGAAAATAGGTGCAAAGACTTTCACACAAAATAAAATAACAGCCCAAAATTAGGAAAAACTTGATGAAAAAAAGATGCAAAATCAATAACGAATGGGCCTCCTAACTGTATGTGGAATAGGAGCCGAGCAATGAACGGGATCCGGGCGGCTTTCTTCACTCACGTTTGTTGCTATAATGGGGTAGAGTTATCAAATCCGTCTAAAAAGACTGTTTCCCATATTAACCAATCACAACACAGCTTTTATTTTAACAGAGTGATGTAGAAAATGAAAGCAGTGTGGTGATTGGTTGCCCTGGGAATCAAACACTTTCTTTTGGGCAGCTTTGATAAACCTATGTATTTTGTGGAAACTATGTTACTGCATGAGACGCTGAGGTGACTTCCTGTTATGGGGCCGCCATTTTCCGGTTGGCTGATACTTTGGAGCTGATGCTTCAGCCATGACAGCAGTCACAGTCAGATTTCTTCAGTAGGCAGCCGTCCCCTCTGGCTCCATTTCTATACACGACAAGGTCGTTATAATAATCGCACGGCCATTAGCCCCGCCCACACTCCAGTGAGTTCTGGCATCACGTGACCCACCGTAGAGCCCGCCCCCAGAGCGCTGTGATTGGCTAGGTTGTGTTCTGTTTGGTGTGAGGGGACGGAGGCCGCCATCTTGTTCCCGGAGATCGGAGCAGCAGTGCGTTACCCGTTACCGAGTAGGATTAGGGGACGTGTGTCCTCCAGGAAGATTAGCGTGCTGATATAAGGTTGCGGTGACGGTGCAGAAGCTCCCCTCCTGCGGCGAGTGTCCGGTTTTCGTTGCTCTGGAGGGAGGATGAACGGAGGATAAATGGTGCCCAAACCGGACAGCGGCACCTTCCTCGTCCTCTTTCTGCTTGTGCTGACCCTGACCGAGCCACTGCGTCCAGGTGAGTCCTCGGCGGGGGCGCGGCCGTGCACAGTGCTGTGTGACTGGGCAGAGATACTGGACGAGGCCGGGGCTGAGGGATGGCGGCGAGGGCGTGTGCTCGGCCTCACACCGAGCTCTGGTCTGCAGCAGGCACCGGCGGCCTCTGTCACTGGAAGGTCACTGGTGCAGACCGGGCACAGCTGAGCCGCCTCATGACGGAACCCCCTGCGGGCAGCGGCGAGCATCCCCGTACCCCTATCACAAGGTGCTGCCACAGGTGACTGGGCATAGTGGGCACCGCTCTATACACCTGCATGTGGCTGCCCCATGTTATAGGGTTGTCCAGGGTTAGAGCAGGTGATGATATAACCCCCCATAATATAATGGCCCACCTTCCTAATCCTCAATCACTATACCGCTGCTGCCGATCACTGGCTGGGTACGTCATGTGACCGCTGAGGCCAGTGATTGGCTGGATGGTTCATGTGGATGGTGTACAGCATATGACCAGTGGGGTGTAAAGGGTTCTGATTAATTGGTAAAAGGTTGCAATTTGCATGTCATTAAAAATCCTTGCTTTTAGCCTAAGGCCATGTTCACACATGTTGGGTTTTTCAGCATCACAAATCTGCAGCAAAACCTAATCTCTGGCAGGAAATCAGCTGGGTTTTGCCGCATTTTTTGTTGCAATTTTTTCAGCATTTTTTTGACTGTCCTTCTGTCTCTGCATGTCCATAAAGTTCTGTGAAAAAAAAAAGAACCCCATTCTATTTTGCCATCAAAAACGCTGATGCAAATTTTGGTGTGGTTTTTTTTCACCACCCATTACTTCCTATGGGTGAAAAAAACACTGAAAGAAGTGACATGCTCTTATTTTCCAAAAACCCAATCAAGGCACAAAATACAACCATGATGTGTGAACAGAGTATTCTGGTTTCTCATAGACTTTGCTGGTACTGCAAAACGCAGCTGAAAATTTGCAAAAAAAAATCTGCAGCAAAAAACTCCGAAAACCACAACATGTGTGAATATAGCCTAATACTCTCTCCGTTCTTGATATGTTCACATGTTGCACTTTTGCGACGGTTTTTGCTGTGTTTTTTTTATGCCCATTTTCAATTGCGTTTTACAGTACCAGCAAAGTCTCACTTTTTTTTTCCTGACTGATTTGGAAAACTAGATGATAGTAAGTGTATAATTCGCACTTGGGTAGTGGGGGAAGGGAAATATGGAGATTCCAAATGTGCAGGTGTTACTAAGAACTAGTCTTAGGTTAGATAAAAATTAGGCTTTATTTAGAATAAATAGATAAAAGGTATTTAAAAACGGTTAAAAGATGATGAAATCTCTGTAACATAGGCCAATGAATCTTAGAGGATAGAAGTAGCGTTATGTGTTTTGATAGAAGAGGATCCTTAACGTGGTCCAGAGGTATAAAACCTATGGAGAAGGGTAGAGGGGATTAGGCTGATGGGATTACTTAGTTAGGCCTAAATGGGATAGATGGTAACCGATGTACCTATTTTAGGGTCCTTGTTCTTATTCCTGGATTGGTGGACAGGTGCCGGGGGTTTGGTCTGCTAGGTGGGTGATCTTGCTCCGTGGTAGGAGAACTTACGGGGGAAGATTATAGGTTTGGAGAATTAGGTATTAAATAGAGAGGTACTTCAAGAGTAATAGGTTGTATGTACCTACTGTTTTCCGGGCGGATACTAGTTCCTAGTAGGGAGAGGTCCGGAGGCTCTAGGCTTCACGTTGACCTTGTATCCTTGATTGTCACTCCAGTCCACCTACGGTGTGGAGGTAGAGGGCAGGTAGAGAGCAGTGTTTTGCCCTGGTAGGGGCTGTTAATATGTAGTTATACTATATAGTTACCTGATGATGCAGGTATGGTCCAGTAGGTAACCTGTTGCAGTCAAGGGGTAGGTCTGGTTGATACCATGCAGTGGTGGCCCTGTAGGTCCTGGGGGTTGTTACAGATATGCCTGTATTTTGGTTAGTTAAATAGGTCAGGTGGAGCAAGGTGTAATCCGAGTCAAGGTTTGAGGTTCCTTAATATGTTTACCTTGTCAGGGAGGATGTTTATGGCACGGTGGTTCTTCTCTAGGTCCTTGAACCGGTGGGTGCCATGTAAGGGGTGGTATTGAGGTCGATGGTGGAGTGCAGGGGGAGGGTGGTTGCCTCTGTGTTAATATAGACCTGGTTCTGGGAGGGAACCAGCTGAATGGTCAGTGGAGGGCGGAGCTGTGTTGTACTGACGGAGCACCACAGCACCCGGATACTTACAATTGGAGAGGTCTTACGTTAGTCTTAATAGGGCGGTCGTCCCAGGGTAGGTGGCGGCCTGTCGGCAGGTACCGTGGCTATTATCCGGAGCGAGAGCGGAGTCCCGGCCGGTGACTTCCGCTTCTCGCGTAATCTCGGATGGGGAAATCGCGCGCTTCCTGCAGAAAGCGCACGCGCTTCAAAAGACTCAGCTTTCTTCCTCAGGGATAGTCCTACCCAGCAATAGTGCCTTTATATACTCTAGTGGGGAGAGGTCTTGATAAATACCTGTCAGTCATGTGCATGTTTTCTGAACACGCACAGGTCTGTCAGTCATTAAATGCAAACAACTCGATATCGCTATTTAACCCTTTGGGCTTAAGGGTGTTTAGTTGGAATATCCACTTACTTTCTGTTCTGGACATGTCTTATGTTCTAGGTTCTTCAAAGTAGCCACCTTTTGTTTTGATGACTGCTTTGCACACTCTTGGCATTCTCTTGATGAGCTTCAAGAGGTAGTCACCGGAAATGGTTTTCACTTCACAGGTGTGCCCTGTCAGGTTTAATAAGTGGGATTTCTTGCCTTATAAATTGGTTTGGGACCATCAGTTGTGTTGTGCAGAAGTCAGGTGGATACACAGCTGATAGTCCTACTGAATAGACTGTTAGAATTTGTATTATGGCAAGCACAAAGCAGCTAAGTAAAGAAAAACGAGTGGCCATCATTAGTTTAAGAAATGAAGGTCAGTCAGTCCGAAAAATTGGGCAAACTTTGAAAGTGTCCCCAAGTGCAGTTGCAAAAACCATCAAGCGCTACAAAGAAACTGGCTCACATGAGGACCGCCCCAGGAAAGGAAGACCAAGAGTCACCTCTGCTTCTGAGGATAAGTTTATCCGAGTCACCAGCCTCAGAAATCGCAGGTTAACAGCAGCCCAGATTAGAGACCAGGTCAATGCCACACAGAGTTCTAACAGCAGACACATCTCTACAACAACTGTTAAGAGGAGACTTTGTGCAGCAGGCCTTCATGGTAAAATAGCTGCTAGGAAACCGCTGCTAAGGACAAGCAACAAGCAGAAGAGTTTGGTCTAAAGATCACAAGGAATGGAAATTAGACCAGTGGAAATCTGTGCTTTGGTCTGTTGAGTCCAAATTTGAGATCTTTGGTTCCAACCACCGTGTCTTTGTGCGACGCAGAAAAGGTGAACGGATGGACTCTACATGCCTGATTCCCACCGTGAAGCATGGAGGACGATGTGTGATGGTGTGGGGGTGCTTTGCTGGTACCACTGTTGGGGATTTATTCAAAATTAAAGGCATACTGAACCAGCATGGCTACCACAGCATCTTGCAGCGGCAATCTAATCCATCCAGTTTGCGTTTAGTTGGACCATCATTTATTTTTCAACAGGACAATTACCCCAAACACAACTCCAGGCTATTTGACCAAGAAGGAGAGTGATGGGGTGCTACGCAAGATGACCTGGCCTCCACAGTCACCAGATCTGTTGGAATAATACATATTAATCTGTATGTGTATTGCAACAACTACTGTGCTGTTTCATATGTTGTGCATATAGTGAGGTTGTTAACAAAGTTTAGTTAAAAAAAAAAACTCCCACTGACAGGATGCCCCCTCCTTCTCTTCCTGTGTTGTTGTTATATATGTTTTTGATTTCCTCATGCTGCAGTAACACCAGACTCCATGCTGTGCCTATGCTGGATATGAATAAACCTACATTCTGTATTCTAAACTCTGGATGTCACACGGATTAATCCTCTGCTAACAGGTTATGGGCCCAGATGTACCAGAGTCCCAGATTCCCAGAACACAGAGGAAAGAAAAGAAAGAAAGACAGCAAACTGAGAAGAAGCAAAGATGGCCACCAGCAGCAGCTCCATGAAATTTACAGTGCCAAGTCTCACTAACCAGAATTATCAATCCTGGAAATTCAAAGTGAAAATGCTGCTGATAAGAGAAGGTACGTGAAAATACACACAGGAGCCTAAACCTGACCCAGTGCCACAGGAGTGGACAGAGATGGATCAGAAAGCACAAAGTACCATATCACTCAGTATAGATGATGACCAGATTGTGCATGTGTGTAAATGTAATACTGCAAAGGAGATGTGGGAGCAGTTGCAAAAGGTACATGAGAGCATAAATTTAAGCAATAAGCTCTATCTCATGAGAAAGCTGTACCAGTCTAAGCTACAGAAAGGCCAGGATATGCAGGATTACATAAGAAGTGCTCTGGAAGTTGTAGAATGCCTGAGAGGCATTGGGGAAGATCTAAAGGACTTTCATGTGGCCGCATTACTGCTTAGTGGCCTTCCAGAGAGCTATGATACGCTTGTAACCGCACTAGATGCGCGTCCAGATGATGAGCTTACACTGGAGTATGTCAGGGGGAAGCTCATAGATGAATATAAGCGAAAGGCAGAAGGTGTAAACAGTAGGACATGCAACACAGAGTCTGGAAAGCTAGAATGAATCAGCTGAAAAAGCAAAGCAGTCATCAAAGGGTTAAAAGTGCTGTATCTGGAGAAAATGATTCTGTGAATACTGAAACTGCATTTACTGTCAGTGCAAATACATCAAAGCATGCATGGTGTATAGACTCTGGAGCAACTAGTCACATGACTAATAACAGAGACTTCTTTTCTAAGCTTGACCAAAGTAAATCAGAAAAAGTGATTATGGCTAATGGTCAGTACATGACTTCAGAAGGCATAGGAGATGGTTATATTGATTGTCAAATCTCACCAACACAAAGCAGGAAGATCCCAGTAAAGGATGTGCTGTTTGTGCCTAGTCTTGAAAGTAATCTACTATCTGTAAAGAAACTCACAAAACAAGGAAATGAAGTTACATTTAAGCATGATAGCTGCATCATCTCAAAGGAAGGTCACACACTAGCAGAGGGAAACATCACAGATGAACTTTATCAGCTGAAATGCAAAGAGTGTGTGTATACAGCGCAACAAGAAGAGCATAAAAACTGTATTCATGTGTGGCATAGACGTCTGGCACACAGAGACCCAGAAGCAATAAGAAAGTTAGTCCAAAAGCAACTAGCTGAGGATATTACAATTGATCTATGTAACCAGACAATGAAGTGTACTAGCTGCATCAAACGGAAAATGTCTAGGAAAGCTTTTCCTAAGAGAATTAGTACAACAACAGCACAGCCACTAGATTTAATACACACAGATGTCTGTGGTCCAATGAGCACTCTGACTCCAGGTAAGAAGAGATATTTTCTCACATTTATTGATGATCATTCAAGATATACAGTTGTCCACCTGCTTCACAGCAAGAAGGAAGTTCCAGAGAAACTTGAAATATACCTAGCTGAAGTATATAATAAATTTGGAAGAATGCCAAAGATTCTACGTGCAGATAATGGGACTGAATATACAAGTAATGAGACACAGAGCATTTTAAAGAAAAATGGAATCCTATTTCAGACCACTGTACCGTACAACCCAGAGCAAAATGGTGTCGCGGAAAGAAGGAACCGAACACTATGTGAAAGTGGAAGAAGCATGTTATTTGATGCAAATCTGCCCACAGCATATTGGGGTGAAGCAATCATGACAGCTTGCTATCTTCAGAACAGACTACCAGGTAAAGCTAGAGAGAAAACTCCATTTGAGCAATGGAATAGCAGAAAGCCAAAACTACATCACATAAGAATATTCGGAAGTAAAGCATTTGTACATGTTCCCAAAGAAAAGCGAACTAAGTGGGAATCTCACGCTAAGGAAGGTATCCTGGTAGGCTACAGCGAAACCCAGAAAGGTTATAGGATTCTACACCCAGAAACAAACAAGATCACAATAAGTAGAGATGTAGTGATTGATGAGAACTTTGTATCACCCAAGTTTTGTGACATCACGCCAGTAGTCCAGCTGAAGTCACAATTACAAGACAGCAGCAAGGAGGATGTAGAGGTCTGGCTGGATTCTTCAACTAATGAAGGAACAACAGAAAAATCAGGTGAATCTGAAATCAGGAGATCGTCAAGATCAAACAAAGGTATACCAGCTAAACGTCTATCCTACATTGTCAAGACACTACCTGAGTCAGAGCCGCAGTCATGGGATGAAATGCAAGCACTACCTGTCCATGAAAGAACAAAGTGGATCGATGCCGCTAATGAGGAAATCAAATCGCTTCATCAACTCCAAACTTGGAAACTCACCAAGCTACCACAGGGCAAAAAGGCAATCAAGTGCAAGTGGGTCTTCAAAACCAAATATGACTCTGAAGGTAAAGCCCACAGATTCAAAGCAAGGTTGGTCGCAAAAGGATATTCTCAAAAGTATGGCGAAGATTACGATGCTACATTTGCTCCAGTCGCTAAACAGACCACGTTCAGAGCTTTGTTAGCTGTAGCTGCTGTACAAAAGATGTATGTCAGACATTTGGATATAAAAACTGCCTTTTTAAATGGTGACATTGAGAAGGACTTATACATGACTCAACCTGAAGGTTATGTAAAAAGAGGTGAAGAGAATCTTGTTTGCAAACTACAAAAATCTCTCTATGGTCTTAAGCAATCAGAGAGAGCATGGAACACCAAGATGAATAAAGTCTTGTTGGAAGAAGGATTTAAAAGAGGTCAAGCAGATCCGTGCTTATACACAAAATATACAGATGGAAAGTGGATGCATATTCTCTTATATGTGGACGACGTGATTGTTGTTCATCAAGACGATGCAGAAATTGGAAAAATTACTGAAATTCTGAATCAGCACTTTGAAACAAAAGACCTTGGAAGTGGGACATATTATCTAGGAATCCAAATCCAGAGAGAGGAAGATGGAAGTTTTCTTCTAAACCAAAGTGCAAAAATTAATTTGATTCTGAATCAGTTTAAAATGTCAGAGGCCAAAGGTATATCAACCCCAATGGAACCATCCTACCTGAAGCTGGAAGGAGAAGATGACCTGTTGCCTAACTGTGAGAAATATCGTCAGGCAGTGGGGGCACTTCTATACATATCAACTATGACTCGACCGGATACCAGAACAACAGTTGGAATCCTTTGCAGATATGTGGAAAAACCACGCCTAAGAGACTGGAATGCTGTTAAGAGACTTCTCCGATATTTGAAAGAAACGCAAGATGTAAATTTAAAACTATCTGCAGCAGGAGATCTAGAACTTACCGGCTATGTAGATGCGGATTGGGCTGGTGATTTGCGTGATCGTAAATCCACAAATGGATACTTGTTTAAAGTTGGAGAAAGTTCAATCTCCTGGTCTAGTAGGAAACAAGTGTCTGTTGCCTTGTCATCTACAGAAGCGGAGTATGTGTCCGCAGCCTATGCAAGCCAGGAGGTTGTTTGGCTAAGACAATTGATGGACGATCTTGGAAAACCGACAACTCAGCCGACGGTGATTTATGAGGACAACCAAGGATGCATTAAACTTGCATGCAGTGAAAAGATCAGTGCTAGAACCAAGCACATTGACGTCAGACATCATCATCTACGTGATTTGATAGATCGTGGGATAATTCAGTTTGTCTATTGTGAAACTGATAAGATGGTAGCTGACATTATGACAAAGCCATTGCCACGAGCTAGGTTCCAAGAATTGAGAACCACAATGGGACTAAGAGGATAAGTAGTTGTTGAGTGGGGGTGTTGGAATAATACATATTAATCTGTATGTGTATTGCAACAACTACTGTGCTGTTTCATATGTTGTGCATATTGTGAGGTTGTTAACAAAGTTTAGTTAAAAAAAAAAAAAACTCCCACAGACAGGATGCCCCCTCCTTCTCTTCCTGTGTTGTTGTTATATATGTTTTTGATTTCCTCATGCTGCAGTAACACCAGACTCCATGCTGTGCCTATGCTGGATATGAACAAACCTACATTCTGTATTCTAAACTCTGGATGTCACGCGGATTAATCCTCTGCTAACAAGATCTGAACCCAATCGAGATGGTTTGGGGTGAGCTGGACTGCAGAGTGAAGGCAAAAGGGCCAACAAGTGCTAAGCATCTCTGGGAACTCCTTCAAGATTGTTGGAAGACCATTTCTGGTGACTACCTCTTGAAGCTCATCAAGAGAATGCCAAGAGTGTGCAAAGCAATCATCAAAGTTAAAGGTGGCTACTTTGAAGAACCTAGAATATTAGACATATTTTCAGTTGTTTCACACTTTTTTTGTTAAGTATATAATTCCACATGTGTTAATTCATAGTTTTGATGCCTTCAGTGTGAATGTACAATAGTCATGAAAATACAGAAAAATCTTTAAATGAGAAGGTGTGTCCAAACTTTTGGTCTGTACTGTATATATACATACATATATATATATATATATATACATATATTTTTTGTACATTTTCATTTGGAGGAGGAGGTCTGGTCATATGTTCCTCCACAAGCAGCCATTGTGTGGATAAGAGCTCTGTGCAGTCTGTTAGGAAAGCTGCACTAATAAAAGCAGGAGGAGAACCTGTAATACTTATATATTAGTATATTACAGGGTGTGGAGGGAATGCAGGCAGCAGAACAAACTGGCAATGGCCCTTTTGCATTTGTTTTTGTTTCTACTAGCTGCAACCAGATGAATGGTACATCCCTGTAACTTTTTTAAATACTGTTGTCTGGTCTTCTGATGAAAGTCTGCACACTTTTGAATCCTTACGTCATGCGCACCCCGCACTGTCAGGATTCTTCACTGTTGCCAGCAAGAGCTTGCGGTCACGTGCCGACTAGTTGTACTCAGCCTTAGTCAGTACAAGTGAATTGAGTGCGCTGCACACATCTAGTCAGAAGAATATGGGCTGAAGTATCAGATCTCATACTATTGGTCATGTCATATTGCCAGCTCTTGGCGTCAACACCGGAGAATTGTGTGTTGTGTCCAACCAGGTACAAATAGGCAGCTGGTGGTTGGGGGCAGCCCGTTCCTGCCTGCTGTACCTGGCTGGACAAAATATAGGGCGAAGCCCCACATCAATTTTTTTTAAATTATTTCATGAATTTCCTGAAACAATTAAAAAAAAATTGACGTGGGGCTTCGCACTATATTTGTGTCCAGCCAGGTACAGCAGGCAGGAACGGGCTGCCCCCAACCACCAGCTGCCTTTTTGTACCTGGTTGGACACAACAATATAGGGAAGCCCTTTTTTTCTTTATTATTTCATGAATTTCATGAAATAATTAAAAAAAAAAAAAATACGTGGGGCTTCTCCCTATTTTTGTGTCCAGCCAGGTACAACTAGGCAGCTGGGGGATGGAATCTGCAGCGCAGGGAGGCCCAAGCTTTCTGGGGCCCCCCCGCCCGCTGCAAATTGCAGTCCGCAGCCACCCCGGAAAATGGCGCGTTCATAGAAGCGCCATCTTCTGGCGCTGTACCCAACTCATCCAGGGCCCTGGTGCGGTGGCTCACTGGGTAATAAAGGGGTTAGGGCCAGCTTGGTATTATCGCTGGCCCTAAGCCTGAAATTCATGGGGTCACGCCAATATTAGACATGACCGCCATGAATTTCTAGTAAAGTATTTAAAAAAAACACAACACCCAGAATAAAGTCCTTTAATTTAAATAAACACACAATTCTTTATTGTTGTAAATTAAACCATACTTACCATCACGCCCATTCCAGCTGAAGCCAATGATCTCCTGCAATAAAAGAAAAATAATAAAAAAACCAACATCATCCTTACCTTTCCATGGTTACCAGGACAGCTCCAGCTCTGCTACATCGAGATGACAGGCTGGATCGCAGCAGAAAGCTGCCATCCAGCCTGTCATCCCGCGGACACTGAGAAGCGCAGGCATGCTTGCGCTCCTCAGTGTCAGGCTGTGACGGCATCCAGATGAGCCGAGTCTCTCACGCTCACCGCATGCGCAGGAGAATTCTCCCACGCTGTCAGTGACGTGCATGAGGTGAGCTGAGTTCATTGTCGGCTCATCTGGATGCCGTCACAGCCAGACACTGAGGAGCGCAAGCATGCCTGCGCTTCTCAGTGTCTGCGGGATGACAGGCTGGATGGCAGCTTTCTGCTGTGATCCAGCCTGTCATCTCGATGTAGCAGAGCTGAAGCTGTCCTGGGAATCATGGAAAGGTAAGGATGATGTTGCTTTATTATTTTACTTTTATTGCAGAAGACTTTGGCTTCAGCTGGAATGGGCGTGACGGTAAGTATGGTTTAATTTAGAACATTAAAGAATTGAGTGTTTATTTCAATTAAAAGACTTTATTCTGGGTGTTGTGTTTTTTTTAAATACTTTACTAGAAATTCATGGCGGTCATGTCTAATATTGGCATGACCCCATGAATTTCGGGCTTAGGGCCAGCGGATAATACAAAGCTGGCCCTAACCCCTTTATTACCCAGTGAGCCACCGCACCAGGGCCCTGGATGAGTTGGATACAGCGTCAGAAGATGGCGCTTCTATGAACGCGCCATTTTCTGGGGTGGCTACGGACTGCAGTTCGCAGCAGGGGGGGCCCACAAAGCTTGGGCCTCCCTGCGCTGTGGATTCCAGCCCCCAGCTGCTTAGTTGTACCTTGCTGGACACAAAAATAGGGCGAAGCCCCACGTATTTTTTTTTTTTTACTTATTTCATGAAATTCATGAAATAATAATAAAAAAAGGGCTTCCCTATATTGTTGTGTCCGGCCAGGTACAATTAGGCAGCTGGGAGTTGGGGGCAGCCTGTTCCTGGATGCTGTACCTGGCTGGCATACAAAAATATGGCAAAGCCCACGTCAAAATTTTTGGGAAAAATTAATTAAAAAATAAATAATAATTTAGGGACTGCATCTTTATTAACTCCTCAAGTGTCATTTAGTGTTAAAATAAAGGATTTATTAAAAAAAAAATTGGCGTGGGATGCCCCATAATTTTAGTCTCTAGCGGAGGTTAAGCAGACGGCTGGGGCAGATGTTTGAAGCCTGGGAAGGAGGTAATACCCACGGAGCTTCCCAGGCTACTAATATCAGCCCCCAGCTGAATACCTAGCCTTTACCAACTATTAAAATGGGGGACCCCCCCAAAGAAATGACGTGGGGTCCCCCCTATTTTAATAGCTAGCAAAGGCTAGGCAGACAGCTGGGGGCTGATATTAATAGCCCAGGAAGGGTGCCATCAATATTGGCCCCCTCCCAGGCTAGAAACACCAGCCGTCAGCCGCCCCAGAAATGGCGCATCCATAGGATGCGCCAATTCTGGCACTTAGCCTCGCTCTTCCACGCTGCCCTGGTGCGGTGGCAGGGGGTAATAGTGGTGGGGTTCATGTCAGCGCCAGCTGCCATGAAGCCCAGGTTAGTAATGATGGGCGTCTATAAGACACCCCCATTACTAACCTACAAAGTGTTAAAAAGAAAACACACACTACACCCAGAAAAAAATAATTTATTGAAATAAAACACACCATTTTATTTAATTCTTAGTTTACTAAAATAAAATAGTTACCTGTCCACGTTCCTGCGCTGATCTCCCATGCACAGCTGTCACATCTGGAGATGGTGACAGCTGTGCATGGCTGCTGTAAGCTCACGCTGCCGGGAACACATCCGCTCCTGGCAGCGGGAGCCACTGACCGAGGTCACCGGAGTGCATTCAGTCAGCGCTGCTCCGGAGACCTCCTTTACGGCACTGCTGTACCGTGGGAATTTCCCACGGTACAGCAGGGCCGTAAAGGAGCTAACCAGAGCAGCGCTGCCTGAACTCCGGCGAACCCGCTTATGCAATGACGGGGCTGCTTTACGGCCCCGTCATTCTAGCGGCGGCAGCGGTTCAGAGCGGTCACATTCTATGTGGCTGCTCTAAACTGGAGATCTTCGTGCGACACTCGTGGACTACTACGGAGGGGTAAGGATAAGGTTGTGGTTTATTATTTTACATTTTATTACAGGAGATCCATGGCTTCGGGGAATTAGGTGTCTAGGTGAGTATAGGTGTAGTTTTTTATTTTTTACTTTATTTTAGGTGGCGATCGGCGGGGACAGGTAATGTATAAACTAATTTATTGTAGGTAACCACTGGCCACCAATGACATGTATTTAAAATTTATTGGGGACTAAAAAAAACATGTATAGGGGCAAAAATAGCACATGGGGCAGTTTAAATAGCAGGATCAGGCTGATGGGAACTACTGCTTCCATCGAGCTGATCCTGCTGGCACGAGTGGACGGGGGACAGACATAGGCCGATGGCAGTAGTAGTGTCACATCGGCCTATGTCTGCCTGCACGCACACACCCGCAGACATCGCACAGACACCGCGCACACCCGCACACACTCGCAGACATCGCACAGACACCGCGCACACCCGCAGACATCGCACAGACACCGCGCACACCCGCACACACTCGCAGACATCGCACAGACACCGCGCACACCCACAGACATCGCACAGACACCGCGCACACACTAATCATGACGGGTCTGATGGTCTGGGAGGTGAGGCTGACCTGTGCGGCTGTGGGAAAGTTCATGTGAGTTCATGCAATGCAGTCAAGCATGAACTCACATGAACCCTCTGAGGGCACCGCGGCTACTTCAAATGAACAGCTGATCGGCATCACCTGATACCTCAGCTGTTCACTTGAAATAACCGGCAGGAAAGCGCAGCACAGAACGGGAAAGCCGGCGGTGAAGTCTTTTCACTGCCGGCTTCCCCGCCCGGGTCCTTCGCTCCCCGCTCCTTGGTGCTGTGCTCCCCGCCCGGTCCTAACTTACGATCAGGATGGGGGGAGCGGAGGATCGGGGTGGGAGGCTGCGGGGAAGCAGTATGGGGCTGTGTGATTGTTTAAAAGCCGGCGGCTTTTTACCGCCCGCCGGCTTTTAAACAATCAGGAGAATTCTTTCAAGCTGGGATGGCATTCTGATGACAGGCTGGATCGCAGCTGAGCGCTGCCATCCAGCTTGTCATCCTTCAGAGACACTGCAGAGCGCAGCATTATGGGAACTTCCGATTCCGGTATTCGATATTGTAAAAGTATCGGAATTAAGCATCGGAATTCCCATACCGCGAATATCGGCCAATACCCGATATTTCAGTATCGGAATGCTCAACACTAGTGACAGGTCTTCTTTAAAATGTGTTGTGGATACTGTTGCAATATGACAGTTTACATCCATTTCTGTTACATTTGCAGGAAAGTGAATGTTCTGATGGGACACAAGTCTTATATACATATCTTGTCACATAGTTGATAGAAAAAGTCAATGTCCAACAAGTTTACTTTATAAGGCTGAGTTCACACGATGCGTTTTTAATGCGTTTCCGCGGCGTTTTTGCAGTTGCGTAAACGCCGCGGAAATGCATGAAAAACACATGGTAGAAGGGCAGCAATGTTCCCCAATTGAAATCCGCATGTGCTGTGCCCATGATGCGGATTTTTCCGCAGCGTAAACGCTGCGCTCAAAAATCCGCAGCATGTCAATTAATTTTGCGGAAACGCTGCTTTTTTGGCGCCATTGACTTGCATTAGACCGCATGGAACCTGCATCACTGTATATGTTGATGCGCTTTTCATGCGGTCTAATGTGCGGATGGTACCCGTGTGTGGATGAGAGGACTCTCATCCAGACCCAGGTACCATTAAAAAAAAAAGAATAAAATAAAAAATATATATATACTCACCTTCTGACGGCAGGCGCAGCGCTCCTGCTTGGTTCCCGGCACTTAGCGGTTGAATGAAGAAGGACCTTCGCTGACGTCAGAGTCATGTGACGGGTCACGTGGCGCTGACGTCGGCAGGTCCTAAAGTCTTCACTGCCGGCAGCCGGGACCGAGCGAAGCAGGACACCGGGGGCCATCAGAGGGTAAAGTATATATTTATTTTTTATTTTTTGACATTCACACACTATATAAATCCATGCCGGTTGCATGGATTTATATAGTGTGAAGTTGACAAGCACTTTCCAAGTGATGCTAAAATCGCTTGGGAAGCGCTTGTCAACCAGCATGCGGAAATGAAAGTGAAGACCACTTCATTTCCGCATGTCCCTGGCAGGAATCCGCATGTACAATCCGCATGCGTTTTTTTCTGCCAGGGAGATGCAGAAACGCTCAGGAAAAAATCCTGAGCATTTCTGCATCGTGTGCACATACCCTAATCCTACTGTGTTATCCCACTGTAGTGGCATATTTTTCTAGAAAGGCCCCTTCGAACTTGTTCAGTAAATTAGCCATCATAACATGGGGGGGGTCAGAGAGTTACATTGTCTCACTGCTTTTACAGTAAAAAATGCCTATGATGATGTAAACCTTGTTTCCTGTAGACATGGAGGATGTCCCCTTGTTTATGACCAGTTGGCATGCATCTGCACTCCAGCTCCAGTCATACTGGGCATTAGTCAGAGTTCCCATTAGTTGGGCCGCCACTGATCAACAAGTGATCACTTCTTCTGTTAGGAGTAACCCGATAAATGTATAGAGTTGATGGAGTTGACATTGTGTTACAGATCCTGGAGCCTGGTCGAAGAGTACGACTAGGTCTGAAAATGGCAAAAGAAGCTGCTGCCAAAAATAGGGCAAAGAAGCAAGAAGCTTTAAGAAGCGTGACTGAGAACCTGGCCAGGTAAGTACAGCCTGCTATTAGAATTTGTTTTAGGTGACTGATTTTTGTGCTTACAAATTAAGTTCAGATTTTGATTGTCCTTTTTCTGTCATTTAATTTCTAATGTTTGTTTGTCCACAGCTTGACACCTAAGGGCCTCAGTCCATCCATGTCCCCCGCTCTTCAGCGTTTGGTGAATAGAACGTCAAGCAAATACACCGATAAAGCTGTAAGGGCCAGCTATACCCCATCTCCTGCTCACAGCAGCTCCCTTGTCTGTAAGACCCCAGGAGGCTCGCGCTTAACACCTACTGTTACCCCCACTCCGGGGGCTGCTTCACAAACTCCCACTGTACCTGATCCCACCTCCATTACCGATAACTTACTACACTTACCCAAACGAAGAAAAGCATCAGACTTTTTTTGTGTTGGGAGGGAAATTTGCACTAAATGTATACTGACATACACCATCTGAGTATATGTCAAAAGGGCACTTAATTAGCCTTTCACATGAATAGAACCACATACAAGAAAAGTATCTATCTGCTGGGGGCTTTGGTGATGTATGGACCAAAGGTAGGGCTTAAAGAAGTTGTCTGGCTTACTTCTTATTTTTCTTACTATCTGTGCCCATGATGAGTTTTTGTTGCTGCATATTTTTGCTGTGTCAAAAAACTCAGCGTCTTATAGTTCCAGCAAGGTGGATGAGATTTATAGAAATCTCATGTCCTTTGTGCTTTTTTTCTTGCACCGCAGGTCAGTTTACGCTGAGTATGTTTCAAATCCGTAACATGGCAATTTCTCTTGTGGGTACGCTGAGTTTTATGTGCAGATTTTGCCCATAAACTTGATTTATATGCGGAAAATACACGGGAAAAAAATGCACGTGCCTTTTTAGGGTGTTTCCGCTAAGGAAACGCATCAAAGATGCATGTGATCCGCAGATGACTATATCAATAACGTTTTGTCAAAGCCAAATGCCAGGAAGTATCAAAAACGAAGCAGCCAAAAGAGATATAAGCTCTATAATAAGCGCAGCATCAAAAACACGTTAAAAATGCATGTAGAAAAAAACGGACTCAAAAAACACAAGTCTCCTAATTTAGATAATTGGAGCATAAATTTGGCAACATCAAAAACTCACCAAAAGCTCATAGTGGGAACGTGGCCTTAGGCATAAGCCGACAAAGAGGTGTACTCGCGTCCTGTCACACCCATGGACCCAACGTGGGCTCAGGAACCGAACACTGCGACTTCCAGATGTAACAAGACCACTGAAGTGTGTGTTTGGCTGTAGCAGTCAGGTCACTGGAACAGTATGTGATCAGATGTTTCTCTGATGACACACTATTTCAACACTTGTATCTAGTGCAGGCAGCTGCGGTCATTGGGGTAATAGGAGGCGAGTATGCCTCCATTTGTTATTTTATAATAGCCCATTCCTAAGAAAAATATAATGCTGGACGCCCCTTTTAAAAGTAATGAGTAGGGGCAGAAAGCCTGATTTGAACACTGGGTCATTTATTGGGTTTCTTTCTGTAGTTTTACCTCCTGCTGCTTTCCAAGTCCTGTTGGTGATGTGCTCCTGTTATACAGTGCTGCTCATCATTATTGGCACCCTTTCATTTTTTTCATAGACTGTACAATATCTTCAGAAATAAATGGAAATGTACCAAAGTTATATCTTCAGGATTTTTTAATTAGTGGTCCAAAGTAATACAACAATAAAACACTGTTTTTCAGCTGCCATGTTGCAATTTCAAAGAAGATACAGAATAAACAGCATGTGCGCAATAAAGGCACCCCTAATAATACTTGGTTGAACACTCTTTGGCATTTCTGAGAGCCCCTTAACATTTCTTATAGCCATATATAAGCTTCTTGCACTTCTCATCTGGAATTTTCACCCACTCTTCCTTTGCAGTTTGTTCAAGCTCTTGAATGTTTGCAGGGTTTTTTTTCCCAATGGCAGATTTCAGCTCATCCAAAAGATTTTCAATGGGATTGAGGTCAGGACTCATTGCTGGCCATTTTAAAACAGTCCATTCTTACTCTGGATAGAACATTTCGCTCTATAATCTCTTGATAATTCTCTGATTTCATGGTTCCTGTGATGCTGTAAAAGCCTCCAGTACCAGACGCAGCAAAGCAACCGCACGGCATTATGGATCCTCCACCATGCTTAATAGTTGGTAAGGTGTTCTTTTCCTTATAAGCTTCATTACTCCGTCTGTAAACAAACTGTTGCTTTGCATTGCCAAAAAAGCTATATTTCTCCTTCCTCCATGACGGCACCACGGAGAGAGGGGATCCGCCCTTCAAGGACAGGAAAACTACAGATAAAAAGGGCGTTGCCTCTCTCCCGCATCAGTTGGTTTCCTGTCTTTGACGGGGACCTACAGGAGAAGAAGGAAGAAAAGGAAAAAGAAAAGAAGAACAGTACGGACTTACCAGGCCCGACCAGACTGGTTCAGGCAGCGGGGGTTCCCTGCCTCGGCTGGTGCGGTGTCCTGTAGCACCACCGCTGGGGTCAGTGGGCCTCTAGGGTGGCAGGGAGATGCAGCACAGAAGAAGATTGGAGCCGCCGCGTTCTCCAGTGGTGTCGGGGCCAAGGTCGGTGAGTATGCCTGGGCTTCCGGGGCCCAGGTCGGGTGCATGCCTGGGCTTCCGGGGACCATTGCGGAGCTGGACGCCTCCCCTCTGTCGCGAGCCGCAATGCACCACTGGGTGTCGGCGGACTGGACGCGCGTGCATCGGAAGTGATGCGCACCGTGATGCCCTCTGGGAGCGGCGCGCTTGAATGCGAGCGCGGGAATCGGGGGACGGTTTGCCCAGCAGAAAGAAGCATTGAGGGGGGTGGGATGGACTCCCCTGGGGGGGGGGGGCGTTCCCCATGCTGGAGGTGCACAGCCGGCCAGGTGGGATGGTGTCGCCCTACAGGGGTTAAATTGCCGGGAATGCACCAGGGAAGTGTTACCTGGCACACTCTGGCACCCTTCAGCTATGAGCGAGCAGGAGGTGCAGTCCCTGCACCCCCACTCACCATCACCTCCGCAGCATGGTAAGCGCACGAAAGTACCCCCCCTGTGACCCTTCACACCAACAGCGGTGGAAGCGGGCAGTCTGGCAGGTCTTCGCAACATGGCAAGGACTCCAGCGTGGCATCAACCTCAAGGAAAGACCCAGCTTGAAAAGATATGTAGCGCTGCAACCTGGTCTTCCCCGTCTACATTCTTTAAGCACTACCGGTTGGATCTAACCTCTTCTTCGGACCTTACCTTTGGTAGAAGGGTTCTGGAAGTGGTGGTCCCTCCATAAACGACACTTCTCTGCAATTCTCTCCGTGGTGCCGACATGGGGGAAGGAGAAAGACGTAGTTACTTACCGGTAACGGGATTTCTCAGAGCCCATGACGGCACCCATACATTCCCTCCCTTCACACATGGGTGTGCACATTTAATTATTACCTATATTTACCAGACACACCTTGTGACTAAACTTCTTAAGAATATTAAAATTTGTGTTACTAATCTGGGGGTCCTCTCTGTGCTCTGTAAACAACTGATGCGGGAGAAAGGTACCGCCCTTTTTATCTGTAGGTTTCCTGTCCTTGAAGGGCGGATCCCCTCTCTCCGTGGTGCCGTCATGGGCTCTGAGAAATCCCGTTACCGGTAAGTAACTACATCTTTTTGTTTCATCTGTCCATAGAACATCTTCCCAGAAGGATTGTGGTTTATCAAGGTACTCTTTGGCAAAGATCAGTTGTTCCTTTTTTATGTCTTTTCTTCAGCAATGGTTTCTTCCTTGGCCTTTGCCCATAAAGCTCTGCTTGGTTTCGTGTGCGTCATATGGTACTTGTTGAAACCATGACCTCAGACTGTCCTAGGTTGGCCTTCAGGTCTTTGGATGTTTAATGTGGTGTTTTTTTTCCACCATTTGCACCAACCTTCAAAGAAATCTCTTGTCAATTTTCCTCTTTCCCCCACGTCCAGGGAGGTTCTTCACGGTTCCATGCTTGTCAAACGTCTTAACATTGCGCACTATTGAAACTGGCATACCAAGGTCTTTGGAGATGGCCTTATACCCTTCGGAAGTCTTGTGTTTGCTAATAATAGCAGTTCTGATGTCCTCAGACAGCTCCTTTGTGTTTACCATTGTGACAAAGGAACAGGGCCTACCATGTGGTTTTTTAAAACACGGAAGTCATCATTCACAAGTGAATCTCTTTTGTGATTTACCACAGGAGAGTCAAAATGTGTTTCCATACTAAATTAATGTAAAGGGTGGCAATACCAGTGACACAGCACAACAGCAAGCTTTAGGTATTTCTATTTTTCCCTCCCATTGTTTTTTGTTTTAAATTATTGTTTCTCATTTGCTCTTTTGTATTTAACACGAGTGCCCTATAGAAAAAAACTGTTTCACTTGATTCATTTTTTTCAGGAGATATTCCACATTATGTACTTAAACTTCATGGGTGCCAATGACGATGAGCAAGACTGTATAGGCCTTGATGTTAATGAGTTCTGGCTATCTCTACCTCCCACAATTGATTGGCAGTTTTCTACCTTTGCAAAGTGTAGACAGAAAGCTGTCAATCAACAGCTGGTAGAGGGCAAAACAGAGCTCATTGCTGAGAGCACTAGCAGAACTGCAGCAGATAAAATAGTGATTTATAGCAAAACTACAGCAAGAAGCCCAGTAAGTATCACACCGCTGTACTAAGGGACTTTGTCCGTACATTATGCTACTCAGACCGGGAAGCATAAATCCAGTGACAGCCTTCCTTTAAACACAATGTGACCAGAGTCTAACTAAGAATTCATTTTCTCCATCACATTATTTATTGGCAAATTATATAATACTTTATTTCTTCCATTTGAGACCACTTTCTTAGTTTTATTCTGCTTGATGCCACAGCCATATTGTAGCAATAAGTCACTGTACCTTTTAAGACAAACCCACTAAAGTACATTATAAACTGTTACAGCTCCAAAAAGTAGAGTTTTCCATGGTTTAACCCCTTATTACCTACTGAGGATATACAGTCATGGCCAAAAGTATTGAGAATGACACCAAAATTATATTTTCACATGATCTGCTGGCCTCTGGTTTTTATTAGTGTTTGTCTGATGTTTATATCACATACAGAAATATAATTGCAATCATATTATGAGTACCAATAGGTTATATTGACAGTTAGAATGAGTTAATGCAGCAAGTCAATATTTGCAGTGTTGCCCCTTCTTCTTCAAGACCTCTGTAATTCTCCCTGGCATGCTCTCAATCAACTTTTGGACCAAATCCTGACTGATAGCAGTCCATTCTTGCATAATCAATGCTTGCATTTTGCCAGAATTTGTTGGTTTTTGTTTGTCCACCCGTCTCTTGATGATTGACCACAAGTTCTCAATGGGATTAAGATCTGGGGAGTTTCCACGCCATGGACCCAAAATCTCTTTGTTTTGTTCCATGAGCCATTTAGTTATCACCTTTGCTTTATGGCAAGGTGCTCCATCATGCTGGAAAAGGCATTGTTGGGCGCCAAACTGCTCTTGGACGGTTGGGAGAAGTTGCTCTTGGAGGACATTCTGGTACCATTCTTTATTCATGGCTGTGTTTTTAGGCAAGACTGTGAGTGAGCCGATTCCCTTGTCTGAGAAGCAACCCCACACATGAATCGTTTCAGGATGCTTTACAGTTGGCATGAGACAAGACTGGTGGTAGCGCTCACCTCTTCTTCTCCGAATAAGCTGTTTTCCAGATGTCCCAAACAATCGAAAAGGGAATTCATCAGAGAAAATGACTTTGCCCCAGTCCTCAGCAGTCCACTCCCTGTACCTTTTGCAGAATATCAGTCGGTCCCTGATGTTTTTTCTGGAGAGAAGTGGCTTCTTTGCTGCCCTCCTTGAAACCAGCCCTTGCTCAAAGAGTCTCCGCCTCACAGTGCGTGCAGAAGCACTCACACCAGCCTGCTGCCATTCCTGAGCAAGCTCGGCACTGCTGGTAGTCCGATCCCGCAGCTGAAACAGTTTTAAGATACGGTCCTGGCGCTTGCTGGTCTTTCTTGGGCGCCCTGGAGCCTTTTTGACAACAATGGAAGCTCTCTCCTTGAAGTTCTTGATGATGCGATAGATTGTTGACTGAGGTGCAATCTTTGTAGCTGCGATACTCTTCCCTGTTAGGCCATTTTTGTGCAGTGCAATGATGGCTGCATGTGTTTATTTAGAGATAACCATGGTTAACTGAAGAGAAACAATGATACCAAGAACCAGCCTCCTTTTAAAGTGTCCAGTGATGTCATTCTTACTTAATCATGACTGATTGATCGCCAGTCCTGTCCTCATCAACACCCACACCTGTGTTAATGGATCAATCACTAAAACGATGTTAGCTGCTCCTTTTAAGGCAGGACTGCAATGATGTTGAAATGTGTTTTGGGGGTTAAAGTTCATTTTCTGGGCAAATATTGACTTTGCAAGCACAGTAATTGCTGTTAAGCTGATCACTCTTTGACATTCAGGAGTATATGCAAATTGCCATTACAAAAAATGAAGCAGTAAACTTTGGAAAAATTACTATTTGTCTCATTCTCAATACTTTTGGACATGACTGTACAGTTATGCCATAGGCCGGCTTCCTGACTATGATGCGGGCTCGAGGCCTGAGTCTGCATCTTTCCTGGCAGATGATGTCTGTGATACTAGTGCATCATTTGCCTCTAACAGCTGCGAGTGGAGCAGAGCTAAATCTGCAGCTGTTAACCAGTTAAATGCCTGATAGCGGCATTTAGAGTTCACTGGCAGGAGGGGTGTCATTCTATGTGTCCATGACAGCCATGAGTCTCCATGATAGCCAGTGATCTGCAGAAGAACCCTGTGCCTGTCATGACGGTGCTCCTGTGAACATCTTTTGGTTGGGGTTATTATTTATTATTATAGCATCATTTATTCCATGGCACTTTACATGTGATAAAGGGGTATAATATAGCGAAAACATTTACAATAATCTTAAACAAAATGAGTCAGCGACTGGTACAGGAGGAGAGAGGACCCTGCCTGCGAGAGCTCACAATCTACAAGGGATGGGTGAGGATACAGTAGGTTAGGGTACAGCTGGTCGTGCAGCGGTGGTTACTGCAGGTTTTAGGCTTGTTGGAAGGTTGGTGGGTGGGTCTTCAGTTTCCTTTTGAAGGTTTCAGGGGTAGAGAGTTCCAGAGTAGGGGGGAAGCACGGGAGAAATCTTGTACACGATTGTGGGAAGAGGAGATGAGGGGAGTAGAGGAGGAGATCTTGTGAGAATCGGAGGTTGACCGCAGGTAAGTACCGGGAGACTAGGTCATAGATGTATGGAGGAGACGGGTTGTGGATGGTTTTCTGTGCCAAGGTTAGGGTCCTGAGCTTCAGTCTCTGGGTAATGTGGAGCCAGAGAAGGGATTGACAGGGGGGAGGCCGGGGAGTAGCAGGGGGACAGGTGGATTAGTCGAGCAGCAGAGTTTAGGATAGATTGGAGGGGTGCGAGAGTGTTAGAAGGAAGGCCACAGAGCAGGAGGATGCAGTAGTCGCGGCGGGAGATGATGAGGGCATGCACTAGTGTTTTGCAGAGTCTTTGCTGATGAATGTGCGGATCCGGGAGATATTTCTGAGTTGGCGTCGGCAGGAAGTGGAAAGGGCTTGGATATGTGGTTTGAAGGAGAGATCAGAGTACATGGTTACACTGGTTAGTAAGGAGTGGATATCCGGTCCAGAGAGGTAGATCTGTGTGTCATCAGCATAGAGGTGATACTGAAAGCCGTGAGACTCTATGAGCTGTCTCAGGCCGAAGGTGTAGATGGAGAAGAGCAAGGGCCCTAGAACTGAACCTTGGGGGACACCGACAGATAGGGAGCAAGATGAGAGGAGGTGATGTGTGAGTTGGAGATGCTGAATGTTCGGTCTGTTAGGTATGAAGCGATCTAAGATAGGGCCAAGTCTGTGATGCCAAGAGAAGAGAGTCTGTAGTAGAAGGGAATGGTCCACTGTGTCGAAGGCAAATGACAGGTCCAGGAGGAGGAGGACAGTGTAGTGGCGCTTGGATTTGGCGGTTAGTTGGTCATTGGTGACTTTAGTCAGGGCAGTTTCGGTGGAGTGGTGCTGTCGGAAGCCTGATTGTAAGCGGTCAAAGAGGGAGCAGGAGGAGAGGTGGGAGAACAGTTCAAGGTGGACGTGTTGTTTCAGTAGTTTTGAGGCCTTGGGGAGGAGTGATATGGGGCGATAGGTTCTTTAGTCAGGTTGGTATGCCAGGGTTGCCTATTGGTTGTGCAAGCTTTGGTATGTATGAGAGGGGTGACCGAATCGAGAGCTGCAGCTGTTGTGGTGTTATATAAAGCAGCAGCAACGTCTGCATCATGTAATGAACTTATGTCTGCAAGAGTGAGGAGAGGTTCAGAGAATGAGTGTAGGTCAAAGTGTTTGAGATTTCTGCGAGGGTGTGCAAGTTTGTGGAGTGGAGTTTGTGGACTTGGAGAGGAGAGGGAAAAGAATGTAAGTAGGTTGTGGTCAGAAAGAGGGACAGGTGAGTTAGACAGGTTAGATAGGGAACAGAGGCGGGTAAAGATGAGGTCCGGTGTGTGGCCGTGGAAGACCACTGAGCAAGGCCGAAGGAGGAAGTGAGGGATAGAAGCTTAGAGACAGATGAGTGGTAAGTGTCAATGGGGATGTTGAAGTCGCCCTTGATGACAGTGTTCATAGGAGACTGTAATTTTTCCTATATACAGCAGTACTGTGACATTACTGTACGTAGCACAAATGATTGTAGGTTCAAGTCCTCTAAAAGGTCGAACATATAGTGAAAAGTTTGTTTTTTTTTAACCTTAAAGTTCAAATCGCTCTTTGTTTGACCCATTAAAAATAAAGGACTAATGGGGGCATGGCCAAGGGATGTATGTGGTGAGACGTGCCTTCCCTGTGCTCCCGTGGCACTTATCCTGAAAGGACAATTTTGAGGCAGAGGAGTGGGCCAGCGATCAACCCACCAGTTGCCAGTGGGCAGAGGCAGAGAGATGTGACTGGAGATGTGGCTGTGCGGCTGGAGCAGTTTGCCCATAGGCTTGCATTCTCCAGTCCCCTGCTCAAGAGGTCAGTGTCTGCTACACAGGGGATGCGGGGAACACCTGGTGAGGGGTACCGATTTATGGCATTAGGAGGATGAGGAGTCTGAGTCCACTGAACTAGGAGCAATAATGGGCATAATGAATCTACTGCAGCATCTAAAGGGAAAACTTGTATCCTTGAAGAGATTTCCCAGAGGCCCCCGCCTTCCCTGCAAGATGTCCTCAATAGAACATAATATATTGGTGACAGTGAAATGAAAAAATGACTACCAATAAGAAGAGATTCCAGCTCAGCTCATTAAAATTGTATAATCTTTATTGATAATATGAAAACAGAAATGTAAAAAAACAGGGCAAAGACCTCAAGAAAGAAGGGAAGAAAAAAAGACTACAATACGTACATGATAAAAAACAGAATAAACATGATTGTTTCCAATATAGATCCCACAATATGGTCAATTAAAAAATGCTAAGACTAGAACAGACTAGAGAAATGTAAACAGTCTGCACCAAAAAATAAATCAATATGTAGAAAACCAGTGTATCCCTAAAGTCACATAATGGCAGGTAATAGTATAATCTTGCTGGGCTGATATATGGGACAAACTATGCTGAACTGATCACATAAAGCATGGGTCACCACAGAACAGATCAAATATGAACTAGTAAGAACCCAAATTAATCAATAAATTCCATAAGTAAGGAAAGTATAGTACTAGTGATGATCTGTAGGGGTCTTTGCCCTGTTTTTTATATTTCTGTTTTTATATTATCAATAAAGATTATACAATTTTAATGAGCTGAGCTGGAATCTCTTCTTATTGGTACAGTCATTTTTTCATTTCACTGTCACCAATATATTGTTTTCTATGATTAATTGAAGTGTCTAGCATTTCCTTTTTTGGACGTATTGTAATAATATGTCCTCAATGCAGCTAATAAATGCAAATTTACTCTTAATACAGCTGGAAGATGCTCTCCCGCCAGTCCGCAGAGATATACTGATTCACACACATGCAGTCACACTGTTGATTGCCAAGGCTGATGACTTGGAAAACCATCAGAGACACAATTATATTAGACTGGTGGGGGTCCCTGAAAAGGCAGAGGAGAGAGCTCACTAGGTCACCACGAGACCGGGCTCTGTGGGTGGAGGACCCCCCCAGGCCTATTTTGATCAAAATCCTGCACTACAAGAACTGAGACATCATATTAAAGAAAGCAAGAGCAGGACATTATGCTCGGGGGACAGAAAGTCTTTTTTTCATACTTTTCAGTGGAGAGCCAGTGCAAATGGTCTCAGTTTCTAAACAGAAAGAGGAGGAAGAAGATACTGGGCCAGCAATACTTGACGATTTACCTAGCCAAGCTCAGGGTGGTTGCCCTTGGCATTACCACATTCTTTGACTTCTAATGCACTTAGATGGCTGGATAGTCATAAGCAACAAATCTGGTGAGAGGAGCCAGACGGGCCTGAGACAGCTCTAATGCTCTCTGACGCTGAAAGATCCTTCTCACTACCAGTTATCTACAGCCGGTCTAGGCGTTGCAGGACTGGGGCCTCACTTAAAGCGTACCTGTCAGCAGGATTGTGCTTAGTGAACCACATACACTGTCAGGTGGGCGCCGTTATACTGAGTACTGAGTTTGCCGAGAGATGCTACTGCGCACGAACGGGCGCCATTTTGCTAGAGGAGAAAGAAATTTGCCTGCAACAATATGCCCCCGCTGCTCGCGCTTGCACAGTAGCATTTCTCGGTTGCCGAGAGATGCTACTGCGCATGCAGTGGCCGCCGCGGCCATTTTGGGGGAATGTAAATTTCAATATGACACACAAATTAAACAGTCAGTATTTAAAATAGTAGGCAGGTCATTGAAAGCACAGTGACCTGTCAGAAGGCTCAGATAGGCATACATGAATATGTGGCACCCCAGGGGTCTGGTTGCCACAGTAATAGAAATATTATGTCTGAGAGCAAGTGGAAGGTTTCTCTGGTCAGGAGCCCTAAGCATGCAACACTGCCCGCCCAGACGTGGGAGGGGAGGAATCTGCCCTTATAAACTGGGTCTGGGGCGGGATTAGGACAGTCAGAGCCTGGAGAGGGAGAGATACATCAGGAGCTCTGTAGGAACAGTAGCTGAAGACCAGGGGCTGTAGCTGAGCAGAGCTCGCCCTGGCTGAGGACACTACAATCGGACACCGGAGTCCGAGGCTGTGGGGACTGATATACACCCAGCAGCAGAAACCAGCCGGCAGGGGATTCCAGGTCCTCTGGCCATAGAAGCCCGGAGGCTCAGTCACAAGGAAGGGACCAGCGCCGCCATCCAGGAGCGGAGGCTAACAGAAGGCCCCAAGTCACCAGCCATACGGGTGAGCACCACACGGGCTACTTGTAACCGCTTACAGCAAGGTAGCCAGGAAAGAGTGCAGATAGACGGGGAGGCCTACAACTCCGCCTGGCCAGGGGAGATCCTGTTTGCTCACAGACTGACCAGGCCTCTACTGCTAACCAGTACTCTGGGGAGGGTCGGCTTTATAACACCAGTAAAGACCCTGAACTGCACTACACGTCTCTGTGCTTCTTTGCCGCACCAGCACTTCCAGTGCTGGGACGCTCGTGCACCATCACTACCATCATCCACACTAACTGCCCTGAGGCTATACTCCTCCCATGGGGAGTCATCCCATCTAAGCTGCACACATAATACCAGCCTCAGCGGTCTGCCCTGCAGCGGCGGTCCCCACTGACCGCGATCCATGGGTGGCGTATTCGGACAATTACAATACTAATAAGGCTGCCACTGGTTTGACCACCCTGAGCCATGGACCGGGTCACCGCCACACTGAGACTACAACCCCCAGCATCCTACAAAAAGAAGGTTCCGGGTGCCCCACGGCCCAGGGGGCGAGTCAACTTTGGCGTAGTCGGCAGGATTTCGTGCCCACAACCACCGGGTACTGCGTGCCTGAAAAAGACTTTTGTACTTACCTGTGGCGAAGTTTCCCGCCGTTCGGAGTCGTTTCCCGCCATCGGACGCCATCTTGAGTCGTTTCCCGCCATCTTCTGCCGTCTTCCCGCCATCCGCAGCTGCTTCCCGCCATCTTCAGGACGCTGCGCGGGAAGAAGAGGGGCGTGGACGCCGAAAGCGCGAGAGATCCGAAGCTCCGCCCCACGCACTGACGCTGCGCAAGGTCCTGGAAGGGAGGAAGAGCGACGCTGACGTCATCGGAGCGCGACGCCAGGTCCTCTACCCCGACGATTGACTGCGGAGCCGCGGCCTACGGAAGAAGAGCATCGCAAGGTAGGCCACGGTCCACTAGGGGGTAGAAGGATGTCGGATACCGAGGGGAGCTCCACCGCCACACCGGCCGCCAGCGCAACCGCTGCAGCGGTCATGCCATTCACCATGCCCTATATCCCGGGGGCAACCTGGCTACCCCAGTACTCAGGGGAGTCACATACCCTAAGTGACTTTAGGGAAAGACTGGATAGCCTCTTCTAGGTATACCCCCTCACGGAAGAGCAAAAAGTGAGCATCCGGGTGGCCCAGTTAATCGGGGCAGCCCAAAGGGAGGTAAAGTCCTGGCCACCTAGGAAGAAGAGGACTGTCAGAGAAATACTAGCCCGGCTGAAAGACACATTTGATACCCGAACCTCAGCCGAAATAAAACTCAGATTTTACGGGTGCAAACAGCGGGCACACGAGAGTATAAGAGACTATGCTCTAAACCTACAAGAGGCCCTGAGAGCCATTTTTAAGCAGGCGGACCCTGACAGTGTGGGGAATGAAGACAAGCTGTTGACCGAACAATTTATTGAGGGTCTACTGTGCAATGCCCACCGAACCCAGTTGCGGGCAATGGCCTTACAGGACCCTGACCTGGACTTTGCACAGTTCAAGGACAGAGCCATCCGGATGCTCCGATAACCGGTACCAGGTGGCGCTGTGACCCACAGGCGCCCTGCTATCACTTATCACCAGGACGCGGCGCCCTTGTCTGCAGGGCCTGTGGGAGCTGATGCGCAGGCTTTGAACAATAACCCGGCTACAGACCTGCACCATCAGGTCCAAGAGCTGACTAAGAGCGTTGCCGCGCTAACCAGAACTGTGCAGTCTTTGCAGGTCTCTTCTCCAGGAAAGATCCAGCTGGCATCTGGACCGGAGGACGTCCCGTGGCACCGACAGAGGAGGATCCCACCGTCCAGAGGAAGACCCAGCGACCGATACAACGAGGACGGACGACCCATCTGCCGCCGCTGCAATCAACCCGGACATATGGCAAGGTACTGTCATTTAAACGGGCACAACCTGGGGTAGAGGGCCAACCCCCAGGCCTAAGAACATCAGGCCCATCGAACTGGCGTGACAAGTACGTAGGGGGACGTCCGGTCTTGCCTGTGGTACTGGACTGCATTCCTATGAGTGCCCTACTAGACACCGGGTCACAGGTCACCACCATCCCGTACGTGCTCTTTAAGCGGTACTGGAATGACTCGGACATAACCCGCTACCCAGATGACGACCTGAGCATTATCGCCAGCAATGGCCAGCCCGTGCCACAGATAGGATTTAAAGAAGTGACCATCAAGGTCGGTAAAGTTGAACTGCCGGCACAAGGACTGATCATTGTGGATATTGACCGTCGCGAGAGTCAACCAAAAATAACCCTAGGTACTAATGTAATTGAAAACTGTCTTGCAGAGGTGATTCTTATTTTGCAGCAGGTTGCCAAGAACGCCAGTTCCAGCCAGCAGCGTGTGCTCCAAAAAGAGTTCCGGGCACTGATGAAGCGGCAACAAGTGGAACTATCTGGTGGTGAGATAGGTAGCGTGAGAATGTGTGACCCGTTCCCTATTGCCATGCCCCCAAAAAGTGAGATGATGATTTGGTGCCGGGCAGCTATTGGTCTGAGAGGTAGAGACTACCAAGCAATGGTAGAACCCGTCTACTCAGACAGTAGGCCCACCATTTTGACAGCACGGGGGGTGGTCGATGTACGTCATGGGAGGGTGCCCGTCCGCATCATAAATATCGGGGAGAGAGAAGTATACCTGCCCCGGTATGCCACGCTAGCCAAATTGTTCACCATAAACCAGAACTCTGTACAGGCCGTAGAACCCTTGCCTCCATCTCAACCAGAGGAAGGCAACGGCTCTAAGAAACCAATGGAGGACTGGTGTCAGCAACTGCATTTGGGTACTGACTCCACTCCCTCACACCAAAAACAGTGAGTCTATCGGGTGGTTCAGGAGTACGAAAGAGTGTTTAGCAAACACCCGCTAGACTTCGGGCGAGTAAAGGGGGTAGAACATCACATCCCCACGGGAGACCATCCTCCCATAAAGGAGAGATACCGACCTGTACCCCCTGCACACTATCAGCACGCCAAGGGGATGTTAAAAGACATGAAGGAGGCTGGGGTAATTAGGGACAGCTGTAGCCCCTGGGCAGCTCCACTAGTCCTAGTGAAAAAGAAAGACAACACCATGAGAATGTGTGTAGACTACAGGAAGGTCAACCGTATCACACACAAAGATGCGTACCCGTTACCAAGGATAGAAGAGTCCTTAGCCACATTAAAATCTGCTAACTTCTTCTCTACTTTGGATCTCACTAGCGGGTACTGGCAGGTTCCTGTAGCAGAGGCGGACCGGGAGAAGACCGCATTCACCACCCCGATGGGACTCAGCGAATTTAACTGTATGCCGTTCGGGCTCTGCAACGCACCAGGAACTTTCCAATGGTTGATGGAATACTGTCTGGGACACCGGAACTTCGAGACGGTCCTATTATACCTGGACGATGTCATCGTCTATTCCAAGACCTACGAGGACCACCTGAAACACCAGGCCGAAGTGTTTGAAGCTCTGGCAAACTACGGCTTAAAGGTGAAACCATCAAAGTGTCATCTACTGAAACCAAAGGTGCAGTACCTGGGCCACGTGGTGAGTGCTGACGGAGTGGCTCCCGACCCTGATAAGATCACCGTGATTAAGGACTGGCCAAGACCCTCCAGCATAAAGGAAGTGCGGCAGTTCCTCGGGTTGGTAGGCTACTACCGAAGATTCATTCCCGGTTTCACCAAAATGGCAGCCCCTATGCAGGACCTCCTGATAGGCCAGTCCAGGAAGGCCAAAAACCAGAAGCCGCCCTTCAGGTGGGAAAAGCTGGAAGAGGAGTCCTTCTGCCAGCTGAAGATGGCCCTCACGGGGGATGAAATCCTGGCATATCCTGACAACAGCCAGCCCTTTATCCTCCACACGGACGCAAGCAACATCGGGCTAGGAGCCGTACTGTCCCAGATCCAGCAGGGGAAAGAACGGGTAATTGCTTACGCCAGCCGAAAGCTACGGCCCACGGAGAGGAACCCTGAGAATTATAGCTCATTTAAGCTGGAGTTCCTGGCAGTGGTGTGGGCAGTGACCGAACGTTTCAAGCATTACCTTGCCTCTTCCAAGTTCACCGTGTACACGGATAATAACCCGTTGACACACCTGGACACTGCAAGGCTCGGTGCCCTGGAACAGAGATGGATGGCCCGCCTGTCCAACTATGAATTCACCATTAAATACCGGGCGGGAAGCTCAAATGCCAACGCGGATGCCCTGTCTAGAATGCCAAACTTACCGGACGCAGGGGAAGATCCAGATAATCTGGAAGAAGACGAGCTCCCTGCGTTTCACCGTCATGGGATTACCCTGTATTCCCACCGTGTGAAGGATAGGCGCTCTGTGACGTTCAATCCCTGGCCCCACTACAGCTGGGCGGAAACGCAAGACAGTGATCCCGCAGTCCGTCTGGTAAAGGAAATGTTGACACAGGCCGATGCCCGTCTTGACCCAGACGCTCGGGAGGAGACCAAGCAACTGTGGAAAGAGAAAAGTAAGCTGTTTCTCTACAGGGAGAAGCTGTGCTGGAGAATGGTTAACTCTCGAACACATGAGTTGACCTGGCAGGTAGTGGTCCCAAGACGAGACGCGGCTATGGTTCTGGAGGCATACCACAATGGAGCAGGACATTTTGGATGGAAGAAGCTGGAGTACTTGTTGCGTGAACGGTTCTACTGGGTAGGCATGAGAGGAGCCATCGAGAGGTGGTGCAGAGACTGTGGCCCCTGCAACCTAAGAAGAAAGGACCGTGCCAGCCAGAAGACTCCCCTGCAGCCCATCATCACCAGACAGCCACTGGAACTGGTAGCCCTGGACCATGTGAAACTGGCTCCAAGCAGATCTGGGTATGTCTACGCCCTCACAATCGTAGATCACTACTCCCGGTTCCTGGTGGTGGTTCCCTTCAAGGACTTAACGGCTCAAACAGCAGCTAGAGCCTTCCAGCAGCACTTCTGCCGTCCACACGGGTACCCGGAGCAAGTGTTGACAGACCAAGGACCAGCCTTCGATGCGGAGGTCTTCCAGGAGTTCTGTAACCTGTATGGCTGCAAGAAGATAAGAACAACGCCCTATCACCGCCAAACCAATGGACTCTGCGAGAAGATGAACCAGGTGGTGATAGATCTGCTAAAAACATTGCCCCTGGAAGAACGCAGTTTGTGGCCTGAGAAACTGCCCGATCTGGTGGACCTGTATAACCACATCCCTGTGGGTTCCACCAACTGTACCCCGGCTTACCTAATGCGAGCAAGACCTGGTAAGCTGCCTGTTGACCTGGATATGGGAGTCCTGACACCCGAGGACACCTCGCCAGAGGCAGACTGGGATATAGAACGGCAGCAGCAGTATCGGAAAGTACAGGAGAGCGTCGAGCGAAGTCTGTCTCAGGCAAGAGAAAGGCAAGAGAAGGCTTATAACCATCATGCTCCCGCTGTTCCCCTGGTACCTGGAGAGCAGGTCTTGAAAAGAAAAAGGCGGCTCCATAAGTTGGACGACCAGTGGGAAAAGGACCCGTACACCGTACTGCCCTCAAGCCACAATAATTCAAAGGTGTACGTCATCAGTAAGGATGGAGGAGAGACCACAGCCACTGTCTCCAGAGACCACCTGAAAAAGTGCCCCGAGAAGTTGCGAAGCATGGATGAAGATCAGGAAGACCCTCAACACGTAGAGGAAAAGGAGGAAATGATCAGCACCGTACTCAGAGACTTTCCCCAGTCCTGGACACAAGTAAACAATGCTATCGTGGTACCCGTCCTCACCTTTCTCCAGCCAGCCCCTCAAGTGCCTACAGAAGATCAGGTAGAGCTGGAAGAGCAGCCGGCCCAGGAGGCAGAAGAATCCATACCAGCAGACCAGGAGAATCAACCCTCTGCTAGTAGTGAGCCTGCCGTGCCCCTAGTGAGCCAAAGAGTGCGCAGACAGCTGCCCAGCTTACCTATAACATCCCCTACACCCTGTAGTGCAGAACCAGTTAGTGAGCTCCGTAGGTCCACTAGAGTCACTAGAGGTCAGATGCCCGCTCGCTGGAGAATATAAAGTAATGCATTGTAAATTTACCTGTTTCTTGAAAATGTTTATGGTTTTTGTTGTTGCCTGTTATTAATTATGTTTCTCAGTTACCCTGCAGATTTCTATGGACTAACAGGTTATGGACGCTGGATAACCGGAACAATTTTGTAGATAGTTGCACATTGTGCCTCTTGTGAAGACGGCCGCGGAAGAGAAAACCTGTCTGGCGTGGCCTCCTTGCGGCCCAAAGTAGCTAGCTTCAGCCTTGCAGCCACGCCCAAGGCCAATGCAAGGGGTTTTCTTTGGACAGGTCCCCTACCTCGTTTAAAACTTCACCTTGGGTGATATGGACACCCGGTTACGGACACGCCGTGACCTCTACAGACTAAAGCTACTTGTATATATGTTATTGTATTATTGTTATACCCTGCATTTATGTTTCTTTAAAAATGTGTTTAGTCCCGGAGTACTAAAATTTACTAGGGGGGAATGTGGCACCCCAGGGGTCTGATTGCCACAGTAATAGAAATATTATGTCTGAGAGCAAGTGGGAGGTTTCTCTGGTCAGGAGCCCTAAGCATGCAACACTGCCCGCCCAGACCTGGGAGGGGAGGAATCTGCCCTTATAAACTGGGTCTGGGGCGGGATTAGGACAGTCAGAGCCTGGAGAGGGAGAGATACATCCGGAGCTCTGTAGGAACAGTAGCTGAAGACCAGGGGCTGGAGCTGAGCAGAGCTCGCCCTGGCTGAGGACACTACAACCGGACAACGGAATCCGAGGCTGTGGGGACTGAATACACCCAGCAGCAGAAACCAGCCGGCAGGGGATTCCAGGTCCTCTGGCCATAGAAGCCCGGAGGCTCAGTCACAAGGAAGGGACCAGCGCCGCCATCCAGGAGCGGAGGCTAACAGAAGGCCCCAAGTCACCAGCCATACGGGTGAGCACCACACGGTATACTCAGGGACGTGGGCTACTTGTAACCGCTTACAGCAAGGTAGCCAGGAAAGAGTACAGATAGACGGGGAGGCCTACAACTCCGCCTGGCCAGGGGAGATCCTGCTTGCTCACAGACTGACCAGGCCTCTACTGCTAACCAGTACTCCCGGGAGGGTCTGCTTTATAACACCAGTAAAGACCCTGAACTGCACTACACATCTCTGTGCTTCTTTTCCGCACCAGCACTACCAGTGCTGGGACGCTCGTGCACCATCACTACCATCATCCACACTAACTGCCCTGATGCTATACTCCTCCCGTGGGGAGTCATCCCATTCTAAGCTGCACACATAATACCAGCCTCAGCGGTCTGCCCTGCAGCGGCGGTCCCCACTGACCGCAATCCACGGGTTTCGTAGTCGGACAATTACAATAGTAATAAGGCTGCCACTGGTTTGACCACCCTGAGCCACGGACCGGGTCACCGCCGCACTGAGACTACAACCCCCAGCATCCTACAAAAAGCCCGGTTCCGGGTGCCCCACGGCCCAGGGGGCGAGTCAAATACATAATGAGAGCACATGCATATCATTATTGTTAGAAATGAAAGTAAAGACTGTAAAAGAATCACTGGACAGATTTCATCACCCAAGGTATCATTTTACTCAGTGTAATGTTGCCCACCTTGGCAGTGTATGTGGTTTACTAAGCACCAGCCTGCTGACAGGTGCGCTTTAATTCTACTATGCAAAATTTATACTATTGTGACTGGTATTTATGGTCCAAATCTCTGTGTCACTTACTTCAACTTCTACATTAGTGTGGCGTGTCTTCCCGCCAAGACACTAACAGAATGGTATATGGTGTTTCTTCATTCGCAGGTGCATGCACCTAAAGGTTAAAGCTTTGCTTGAGCCCATCCCTTACTGGTAAGGGCAGGTTTACAACATAAGGGGGGGGTTATAGGCTTACAATTGGAAGATGGGAGGGTGGGTTTGGAATGCCTCTGCATAAAAATTTCAATTCTTATCAGAGCCGAGAGAACGGTAAACTCACAAGGATCATCTTCTTTGATGGGAATATTCATGGGTTAAGCAACAATTCCAAAAGATTTGCATTCCTTGATTATATTAAAAGATTCAACTTCGCAATAATAGGGTCAGGAGACCCATCTAACAAACGACACTATCAATCAGATACACAGATCCTGGATGGGGGTATACCTTATATTCATTTCATTCTAACTGCTCAAGGGGGGCTAGCCTAATTGTATGTAAAAGTATCCCATTTACGCATATTGACTCATTTAAAGACCCTGACGGTAGATTTGTTGGGGTTAGATGTAAAATCCAGCACTTTAAATGTATTATTGTTGTAATCTATAGAGATAGGCAACCCCGAACAGTAAAGTTCGGGGTTTTCAGGGTCCATACCGAACACCTAGTGTTTAGGCACGGACCCCGAACATGAACTCCCTCAGGCTCGATTGATCTAACTTACTGCACCACCGCGTGAGAAAGTTTTCACACAGCGCCTGTGCTGTGAGTTCACTGGGGTTCATCAATTGATGAGCTCCTGTGAACTCTTTCACGGCAGCTCAGCACTACACACTGCCTGTGTGAGGGATATGGTTGTTTATTTTTGTTTTTTTTGTTACAGGTGACAATGGCTTCTGGGATTAGGTATTATGCGAGTATAAATTTGTTTTTCTATTTATTTTTTTACAGGGGACAATGGCTTCAGGGAATAGGCGTTATTTGAGTTTAACTGTGTTTTTTATGATTAAATAAATGAGTCAAACCATGTGGACTTTTATTGCAAATAAAGCATTTTTTACATGTCGTGTGTTTATTTCCAAACTTTTACTATGGGGTTAGTAATGGGGGCATCTCTCCATTACTAACCTAGGCTTCATGTCAGCTGCCAATACAAGACTGACATGAACCCCAACCCTATTCCCCACTTGCCACCGCACCAGGGCAAGTGGGAAGAGCAAGGCTAAGCTAAGCGCCAGATTTGGCGCATCTTATTGAGGGGTGATGTTATTAGCTTCGGAGGGGCCTAGTATCCATGGTCCCTTTCTGGCTATTAATATCAGCCCACAGATGTCTGGTTAGCCTTTGCTGGTTAGATTTTATAGGGGGACCCTACGTCAATTATTTTCTGGGGTCCCCCTGTAAACTAGCCAGTAAACGCTAATCAAACAGCTGTGAGTAGTTATTAAGGGAGAAACTTGGGGAATTGTTTGATGTCAATTCTGGTTTGTTCCCTAAAAATGTGGTTTGGGACGATGTGAAGGCCTTTCTAAGGGGGGTACTGATCAGAGAGAGTAAACTGGTGAAAAATAATTTGCAGAAAAGAGGTGTTGAATTGGAAAGTAAGGCCCGAGAAGCCGAAACATTGTTCACCCAGGATAATAATCTGGAGAATAGAATGGTTTGTAAAGAGGCACAAAAACAACTGAAATTATTTCAAATGGAGCAATCTGACAACAAAAGGATGTTTTTAAGGCCACGGCCCCACTATCAGTGTTCGGTCAGTAATCGGCCACGAGTGGGTGATAAATGCAGAATTGGTTCATTTGTTTCTATTATACCTTTTCTCTGATTGTTCCTCACCAGGTTTTGGCTCCCACTCCTGAGAAAAAATACTGACCGAATACTGACAGTGGGGCCATAGACTAAAACAGCAGTTTTATGAGGAGGAAGAAACTACTGGATGCTTCCTAGCCAAAATGGCCAAGCCCAGAGAGAGAATGCTATTATACACCAGTTAAAAGATAGACAGGGAAGGATTAACACCCAAACTCTTGAAATTTTACAGACTCTACATAGGTTTTTATACTAATTTGTATTTATCTGGCACGAAGTACTCGGGAGTAGCGCTGTGGAGATTAATAGCGCTATAGAGATGAGTAAAATAAATACATTTGCTCCTGTGCACTGAAAAGTTGATAATTGTAAAATCAGTGTGGGTTTCCCATTCTCAGAGCACAGGTGATAACTTATCTGAAGTGGAATACTGTACCCCTTTAAACTCCCAGCTTGACAGATAGAATCATTGACTTAACCTAATCATTTGCAATTTTACATAACTCACAGAAAAGGCTTCTATGGTAATTTTGGGTTGTGGACACCCTATGATGTATAACTACGCTGCAATAACATGTCTGTATAGCTGAGGGAGCGATGTGGTCATGGTGGTAAATTGTATAGTGCGTAGACCAGTAGCAGCTTCTTGGTTGGACTTACCCTTAAAGGGGTATTCCCATCTCAAGGGTCCAAATATGTAGTTGGTGTAATAATAATAATATTAGGAAATACCTCCAATTAGAAATGTAGTATAGTTCATCTGATTAGCTATTTCACTTAGCCCATGTGCAGGGCATTGCAGTAGCTTAGGTATCTATGGTTATGACTACTAATAGCAAACTGTCACTATATGAGTGGTCAGAATCATTGATACCTAAGCTACTGCAATGGCCTGCACATGGGTTAAGCGATATAGCAAATCTAAGAACTACTCTATACTTAATTTCTAATTGGAAGTATTTGCTAATATTATTACACCTATTACATATTGGGATAGGATCTTGGAGATGTGAATCCCCCTTTAAGCCATGATAGTGAACACCAGGTGGTCCTGCTTTGGTAAATAATGAGGAGATTTGTTGTTTGGTTGATCATGTGACATCGCTACACTTTAGGGTTTGCCTTTGTTCTTTTCAGTTTCCATTTTACCCATACTAAAATATAATTCTCCTAACCAGGGTCAGGTATTATGGATATTGTGGCTTTAGGAAGCTGTATTGGGAAATTAAACTTTCCATTAAGGGATTTGTATCAAGATCGGATTGGTGATGACCTTCTGATCGCTGTTGTTCCACTGCTTGGATGTCACCATTTCAGAAAAGGAGGCTCTGTAGTGCCCACCTAAATGGAGCGATGGTTGAGAATGTGCACCACCTTTTGTATTCATTGTCTATGGGAGATAGCCAAATACAGTTCCATAGACATTGAATTGAGTGACCGCTGCATTCAGAGTGGGCACTATAGAGCCCATCTCTGGATCGATGGTGGTCCCAGCAATTTATCATCTGATCCTAAGAACAGGTGATATCTTGCTATCTGGTTTGTTCCCCTTTGGAAAACGACAACAAATAAACTAAGCATTCAGGAAAACACATTTTTTGTTTGAATTTTTATTAAGCTACATGGCATTGACCAGATAACACTATAGGATTCAAACTGAAGTGTTCCTACATTGCTGCATTTGATGTGCTTGTGTCTGATGCTGTCATATCTTCATCTTCTTGCACAAGATTTTCTTGTACATTTGCCTCCACAGAGATTTTGGCATTGTTAGAGAGTCATCAGAAGCTTTATCTGGGTTTTTGGACTCTTGTTTGACCACAGCAGTCTGGTCCGCAGGCTTCACATCCTTTTTACATACTGGGGTACTGCCTGATGCTTTAGCTTTTGAGATGGGTTGGAGCCATTTATGGTTCAATATTTCATCAATGGTAAGACGTAGCCTTACATTTGGCTGAAGCATTCGGTAAATGATGTCTTTACATTCACTTGAAAAGCGTTTAGAGATTGGGAAATCTATGTGCTGTTCCTTCTGTACACATAACATCTTCTTTATGCTGGAATCATCATAAGGCATTGAACCCGAGACCATTATAAACAGTATCACACCAAGGCTGGTGGAGCCTTTGTACGATCAATAATCTTCACAGCAACACAGCATTTCATGTGTTCGGAGAATGCTGCCATAACTTTGGCATATGAGCCTTGCCCTAAACCCATGCCAACTGTATATCCTCTCTTTTTCAGTATAGCAGCGTCATCCATGATGAGGGCGGGCTGAGATGTTATCACACTGCATGTAATTGCTGATTTTCCTACTGCTTGTATGTGTTCTACAGTATAGTGATGTCACAATTCTCTGTACTTGGATGATTTCACAATGCTGGCAAAAAGTAAACTGTAACACAAGCATATTGGGTGACATGGTGGCTCAGTGGTTAGCACCCTAGCCTTGCAGCACTGGGGTGAAAGTAAACTGTAACACAAGCATATTGGGTGACACGGCTCAGTGGTTAGCACTGTTGGCTTGCAGTTTAAAGAGAGTGGGCTGAAGGAGGTAAGATCCCCAGTTCCATAAAACCTCGGTCCAAGAAGTTTCCCTCATTTGCTTCATGTGCTAGTATAGATATGTTTGTGCAGGTGGTAACCAAGGAATTTAATAAAATTCCCCAGCATATCGAGCATGATAATCTGACTATTAGTGAAAGAGAGAGATTGCGGTTGCTTTTGGCACTCCCTGGTGTGGTGCTGAAGCCAGCTGATAAAGGCGGCAATATCGTAATATGGCCTACCACATTATATGAAAAAGAAGCACATCGTCAGCTCGACAACACATCTTGTTATAAACGTCTTACCTTCAACCCACTTCAATCATTTACCTTGAAACTTTCTAAAATTATTAAAACAGCAGTTGATAATGCGGTTATAACTAGTGAGCTGGCTTCGGCGCTACAGGTTATGGAGCCCTCGATAGCAACCCTTTACCTCCTTCCAAAACTACATAAAAATTCCAAATTCCCGTCCGGGCGCCCGATTATATCTGGCACAGGTAACTTTTGGAAAACGTAAATTTATGGATAGACTCCAAGCTACAACCGCTTGTGGAGATGCTACCGTCTTTTTTGTTGGATACTGGGGATCTCCTGAAAAGGGTGGATGGCTTGAGTATAGGCAGAGACACGATGCTGGTGGCGGGCGACATCGAGTCGCTCTACACCAGCATCAGGCATGCTGATGGAATTAGGGCTGCTAGATTCTTTCTTTCAAGCTCAAATTTACCAGCTGATATTGTGGCACTTGTATTGGAACTTCTTGAGTTCTCTTTAACTCATAATTTTTTCACTTTTAAAGGGTCTTTCTACCAGCAGCTCCAGGGCACAGCTATGGGGGCCTCCTTCACCCCCTCGTACGCCAATCTGTTCCTGGGGCTGTGGGAGAGAGACCTCACCCTGCATGATCAGCAGTCGTCAATGGATCGCGTCCTCCTTTGGACGCGTTACATTGACGACAATTTTCTGATCTGGCAGGGTTCTGAGGGACAATTGCATCAATTTATGCAATCTCTTAATGCAAACAATGTAAATATTTGTATTACTTACCAATTTGATATGAACAAGATTACATTCCTTGATGTGACCATCCGTAGTGATGTCAATGATTTCCTCCAGACTGGGATTTTTAGGAAGAGCACAGCCAGCAATTCTCTACTACATGCCACTTCAGCGCATCCAAAATATATGATCCAATCCGTCCCAGTAGGACAATTTCTTTGCTTGCGCTGAATTTGTTCAAGAATTTATCAGGCAAGCCGAGAAATTAAAATCACGCTTTTACGAGAGGGGTTACAGCAAGAGAGCAGTCAAAAGGGCGTTCAATCGGGCAAGATATTCTAAATGTTCAGATTTATTGTACAAAAAACGAGTGAATACAAACAATACTAATAAAGTGAGATTCATTACCAATTACCATGCTCAATTCGCTCGTATGAGATCTTGCCTAATTAAAGCATGGCCTATTCTTCAGACTGACCCTACCATTTCCAAATTCTTACCTCCCACTCCCAGTATCACTATTAGGAGATCAAAAAATTTACGGGACTATCTTATACGTAGTTATTATCAAACTACGCAGGAAAGGGCTTTTATTGACGGGGTTGGTCCTGCGCCCGGATGCAGACCATGTGGCCACTTCTTAGCCTGCCCTAATGTTGAATGTGCTACTCAGTTTTTTGATTCCTCACGGACAAAGCGTATGATATTCGTAGATGTATTAATTGTACATCTAGACATGTGATTTATTTTGCTACATGTCCTTGTGGTCTCATTTATATAGACCTAACTTCTCGCCAGCTCAAAGTGAGGATTCGTGAGCACGTACTGGGCATTCAGGCGGCAGTTGGTCACTCGGATGTATCCACGCTTAGGACCATTCCCCGTCACTTTAAACTACATCATGACTGTGACAGCACACTTCTCAAAGTGCGGGGTATAGATTTGCTTACAAATGTTGCTACAGGTGGAAAAATAAGTCAACGTTTGGCACAATTGGAAGCCCGTTGGATTTGGGCTCTGGACACAGTCCATTCCAAAGGGCTAAACGAGCACCTCAGTTTTGTCCCTTTCTTGTGATCGCCCACTGCAGACCCATGTGCATCTTTGCTTTATTTTATCATTGTTTTATCATTTTTTATTTATTTGTGTTTTTTAATCTATTCTAGATGTTCGTACATTTATCTGCATGTCCCGTTCAGACATATTGTGGGCATTATTTTTGTCTCATCTTGCTATATATGTGTAGCACCCCGAGGGCTCGGCTGCTACAGGGGTATTGCACCTCGAACCAGAGGTGTGGTATTCCACTCCCGGGTAAGGATGGAGTGTGGACTAGAACTCAGTTAGCTGCATGCACCACACACACCCCATTTCCGAGGAACAGACCGACGGTACTCCCACTAGAAAGATGTGCAGGTACGACAGCTTCTGTTCCTGGCTGGAGTGGGGAGGGGGAGGAAAACCCAGTGGTGTAGGAGCAGATAGGGGCGGGTTTCTGGGCATAGGAAGGAGCCCATTGGTTGCTAATCACCTGGGCTCGGGTGTCAGAGGGAATATAAAAGGTGGGCACCATCTTAGGAGTTCAGTTCAGTCAGACAGAAGAAGAGTGAGAAGAGGAGTGACAGGGAGCAGCAGCCCTGTCTGGGTGCTGCCCCTGGAGGGAGCAAGAGTGAAGAAGAAAGGAACAAGAAGCAAGGAAAGAATGAAACATAAGAAAAGGCCCAGAGACATGAAGCAAGAAGGAACCCGAACACGCTAGGAGTCAGCGGGTGAAGGGTTGGCAGATCAGGGTACCGGATCCCAAACTGGTGGAGGCCACTTATCCTCAGCCAGGAACCGGAGGACGTGGCCACGTCTTGGCGCGACCACTCACTACACTCACCACGAAGGCATGCCACATAGGGTCAGGGAGACCGGAGAAAGGTTTCGCCACCAGAAGGCCCGAGGAAGCTGGACATGGGTGGGTCCCTAGTGGGGACGGCCAGAGAAAGGAACGGGGAAAGGAGTTCAAGGTCACACTCTGGAATTGCCTGGGGGTTGGTCGAGCCCCGTACCTGGTGGACGCAGCATGGCTCGGGTCGTCATCACCTGCAGGACTGACGTTAATAACAACTGTGAGTAAAGCATTGAAAACTGCAATCAGTCTCTGTGTTCCATCGCACCACCAGCACCATAGGTACCGGGACGCTCTTACTATCACTCCCTTCACCCGCACCAGCTGCCCTGAGGCTATACCTCTCCCGTTGGGGGTTATACCACCATAGCTGCACATATATACCATCGGCCTCAGCGGACTGTTTTGCAGTGGCGGCCTTGCGACCACAAATCAACGGGTGGCGTAGTCGGACACTAATACCATCATACCAATAACTGCCACTTAGTTTGACCACCCTGGGCACGGACCGGGTCACCGCCACACGAAGACTACTACCCCCTTCGGATCCGGCTCCGGGTATCCCCCGCGTGCGCAACGCTATACAACATGGCCCAGGGGGCGCGTCAACTTTGGTGTAGTCGGCAGGATTACGTGCCCGCAACCACCGGGTACTGCGTGCCTGAAAAAAGAGACTTTTATACTTACCTGTGGTGAAGTTTTCCGCCGTCCGGAGTCGTTTCCCGCCATCTGGAGCCGATTCCCGCCATCCGACGCCATCTTCTGCCTTCTTCCCGCCATCCGTGGAGTTTTCCCGCCATTGGACGCCATCTTGAGGACGCCGCGCGGGAAGAAGAGGGGCGTGGACTCCGAAAGCCCGCGAGAATTGAAGCCCCGCCTCACGTCCAGACGTTGCGTCAGGTCCTGGAGGGAGCCCAGCGACGCCGACGTCACAGGAGCGCGACGGAAGGTCCTCAACCCTGACGATCCACTGCGGAGCCGCGGCCTACGGAAGAGGATCATCGCGAGTTAGGCCGCGGTCCACTAGGGGGGAGGAGGATGTCGGATACGGAGGAGAGCTTCAACACCGCAGCCACCATCCAGCACCGCGTCCATCCCGAGAGGCAGCAGAAGCGGATCGGAGGCCGAGGACGATGCCGCGGGGGAGGCCGCAACGACAAGTAAGGGGACCGCCGTTACTCCGGGCCCTGAGGCCGCGGACCTGCCCCTACCTCCCGCCGCGGAACCCGAAGCTCTGGGTGCTGCACCGCCCGCCGTGCCTCCATCACCAGCAGTTAGCCCTCCAGCAGCAAGCTCTGCAGCGGAGCCTCGCCCAGGACCGTGCTCCCCAACATCGGGCACGATCAGAAAGTCACCGGCCTGGTTGAAAGGCCGAGTGCCCGCGGGCGCTGCACCCCAGCCGGGGCCCCCAGTTGTGCCACCATTGGGGAAAGACCTGTATGAGCAGCACACCTGCCCGGATGGGACACCATTCGCCTGGCCGCCTGAATACACCAACCCCCGCTCCAGGAAGAGTCACCCCGAGGGAGCAAGGGCCCCAGATGAACCGCTAATCCCAGCTCCGGAGCCCGTGGACCTCTCTTCACCCCCGCTGGAAGACGCTCAATGCGAGGGGGACCCCACTGGAGAAGACCTGATGGGGTTCACTCAGGAGACCCGGGCGGGCGCCGCTCGGCGCTATGGGACCTGCCGCCAACAACGGGCAACGGCTGAGCGGGAGCGGAGAGAGAGGAAAGTGAAGGAGGAGTGGCTCCACATTAAAAACGTGGAGCAGAAGACAAGGGCCCGCCAGGACCCCCCGTACAGCTCACGGTCCCCGAGTCACCGGGACTGTTGTTAAGTTTCACATGGCATGTGGCTGGGGCATCATCTAAGACCCGAAGACCATGAGCCAGGTGTTTGTAAACAGGAGCGACGTAGAGTCCCACCTACCGGAGGGGCACAGTGGACGGGACCTGGTGCCTGGAGATACCGTCACCTATACCAGGCATAAGGGAGTGAAGGGGTGGTACGCCCTTCATGTCCACCGGGTCAAGGAGGAGGAGGAGTTATCGTACCAGGAGGAGAAGAAAGAGGGCCCGGACGGGTCTGAACCTGAGGAAGAGGAAGGAGCGTGTGGAGGACACCGTAAATCGTAAACGGTAAAAGAGGAGATGAAAATAGTTACCCGATCGGGTATAAGGACTGTTGTGAGACTGTTTCCACAAAGAGTGTGGTCCCCGTTGGGACAGAAAGAGAACTGTTGCCTGTTTTGCCCTAATCCCTAACCTGACCGAGGACTGAGAGCGGTCATCCTTTCCCTCTACCTGGCTGAGGACTGACAGCGGCCAGATCCCAAGGAGTCAAGAATGTTGAAAATGTTTTATATGAAAGTTAATGTCTTATTTATGAGTGTACACTTTAAAATTTTTTGTAAGTTTGTAATTGTTTTGCTCTGTTTCAGCCCGAGGACGTGCTGTGATTTACCAGGGGGGAATGTAGCACCCCGAGGGCTCGGCTGCTACAGGGGTATTGCACCTCGAACCAGAGGTGTGGTATTCCACTCCCGGGTAAGGATGGAGTGTGGACTAGAACTCAGTTAGCTGCATGCACCACACACACCCCATTTCCGAGGAACAGACCGACGGTACTCCCACTAGAAAGATGTGCAGGTACGACAGCTTCTGTTCCTGGCTGGAGTGGGGAGGGGGAGGAAAACCCAGTGGTGTAGGAGCAGATAGGGGCGGGTTTCTGGGCATAGGAAGGAGCCCATTGGTTGCTAATCACCTGGGCTCGGGTGTCAGAGGGAGTATAAAAGGTGGGCACCATCTTAGGAGTTCAGTTCAGTCAGACAGAAGAAGAGTGAGAAGAGGAGTGACAGGGAGCAGCAGCCCTGTTTGGGTGCTGCCCCTGGAGGGAGCAAGAGTGAAGAAGAAAGGAACAAGAAGCAAGGAAAGAATGAAACATAAGAAAAGGCCCAGAGACATGAAGCAAGAAGGAACCCGAACACGCTAGGAGTCAGCGGGTGAAGGGTTGGCAGATCAGGGTACCGGATCCCAAACTGGTGGAGGCCACTTATCCTCAGCCAGGAACCGGAGGACGTGGCCACGTCTTGGCGCGACCACTCACTACACTCACCACGAAGGCATGCCACATAGGGTCAGGGAGACCGGAGAAAGGTTTCGCCACTAGAAGGCCCGAGGAAGCTGGACATGGGTGGGTCCCTAGTGGGGACGGCCAGAGAAAGGAACGGGGAAAGGAGTTCAAGGTCACACTCTGGAATTGCCTGGGGGTTGGTCGAGCCCCGTACCTGGTGGACGCAGCATGGCTCGGGTCGTCATCACCTGCAGGACTGACGTTAATAACAACTGTGAGTAAAGCATTGAAAACTGCAATCAGTCTCTGTGTTCCATCGCACCACCAGCACCATAGGTACCGGGACGCTCTTACTATCACTCCCTTCACCCGCACCAGCTGCCCTGAGGCTATACCTCTCCCGTTGGGGGTTATACCACCATAGCTGCACATATATACCATCGGCCTCAGCGGACTGTTTTGCAGTGGCGGCCTTGCGACCGCAAATCAACGGGTGATGTAGTCGGACACTAATACCATCATACCAATAACTGCCACTTAGTTTGACCACCCTGGGCACGGACCGGGTCACCGCCACACGAAGACTACTACCCCCTTCGGATCCGGCTCCGGGTATCCCCCGCGTGCGCAACGCTATACAACATGGCCCAGGGGGCGCGTCATATGCAATATATGATCTGCCTCCGTTTACATCCATCTCTAATTGTGAAGATATAAGCAATCTCTTCCAAGAAGATACACGTATCTACACTGCATCTACCATGGCTGTGCAAAATTGATGTCTGTGTACTTTGAATTGAAGAAATATTATTATTTTTTGTGGTTGTTGATACATTCTATTAAACCTGTTTATCCTCTTTGGAATTATTATGTATTATCTTTGAATGTATCTAATATATATTGGGATACTCTTTATCCCGTTACTTGCAAACACTGTGTATTTTGCTGCCACATTTATATATATGTGATTTTGTCTTTTCTCTGTGAGCCCTTTTTGATGTTTTTGCTAGGTATATAAATGTCTTTGAGCTTGTTCTGAGATGGATGTTTTATTACCTTTTTATACCATAAGCATGTGGGCTAGTTACATTTTTCTTGGTAATTCATCTTATTAGCCTTTGCATGGTTGCCCTGACGACTGAGTACGCTTGCGAGTCACATTGCTGCGCGCTCCCCGGCTCTCGGCGTCTTGTTGTGAGGACCTGCGGGACGGTCAGCTGACCGTCACGTGGGTATCACATGACGCCGACGCCGCGGCTCGCTCCACCCATCGTGATGCGATAAGCGTCATCACAGGTCACATTTGTGTGTTGTACTCCGTGTGTAACCTTATTGATCTTTTATCGACTTATAACCAATAAAGATTGTATATTTTTTCCTCTTTGAAGTACTTTGTGGGCCTTTATGTCGCATTTTTTTTCTTGTATTTCTTCATGGGTTGGTTGTATGTATGCTAGGATAACCCTAGAAATCTCTAAGTAAATTCCCTACCTAACCGCGGAGGTTAGCATCCTACATAAGATACACAAAATATGGCACCCCCGCTCATCGCTGTCTTTCTCTAATGACCCAAGTTTCCCTAGCAGTCAGATAGAAGGCATGTCACCAGTCTACCCCCCTAAAGCCTGTTCAATAGAAAATAAGTTAGTATTATGTGCAGATGTTATATATACTAATACAGCAATTGTACACTAAGACGAAATGTAAATATATTGATAATGCCACTTAACTATTGTAAATCAGGCCAGAAAATACGGCTGTATCGATAATGGTATCACATACAACTATAGAACTGCTTCCTGCAGAGACTGACAATCATACAAATACTACGGAGAAAGTTGCTAGCTGGCTATTGTAACCATCATAATAAAGGTGCAAATGTATCCACAGTATAGCTCCCAACCGTCCGAGATCCAGCGACCTGTCCCAATTTGGGGGAGATGTCCTGGGACGTCAGGGTTGTATTTCGACTTCCACTCACTCTGTGCAATGTCTTCATTGCTCCTCATTGTGGGGCAGTGTTGGCACCTCTGCTCTTTATATACTTACATTCAATTAAATAAACAATCCCTCTCATTTCTTGAGATCTGAGCTCACCGAGAATTGAACCTGCAACTTGCGTAATTAGAAGCAGCAGCAAAAGCTTTGACCCACAGCCTGCACTGATAGATGTAGGAGAATTTTCTCCACTTGAATGTGCAGTGTATTCTCCTACGTTACAGGCAGATAGTACTGATACATCTGTACATACCAGTGCATTTCTGTACACCTGTATTCTAAAGGGGAACTATAAGGCTATGTTGACACATGTTGGGTTTTTTCAGTGTCCAAATCTGCAGCAAAACCCAACTCTGGCGGCAGTTTTTTCTGCGTTTTTTGTGCGTTTTTCACTGTCCTTTTTTTCTATTTATGCATGTACATAAAGTTCTGTGGAAAAAAAATCATTCTGGTTTTGGCATAGTGGGGGAGGTGAATTGTTCAGAAATAGTTTAGACACTGGCAATTCATTGAGTTTGTATGACACTATTTACTTTCACACTATGGGGTCTGCCATTCAATTGCACAGGCATTGTTGAATTTCACACCTCCCTGGGCCACAGGTATTGTTCAATATATATATATGGATACAGAAGTGCACAGCAAATATGGAGTCCAATAATATTAAAGAAGGTGCTAACCCATGTGGTATAACCAAAAATGCAAGTAAAAGAGAAAAGAACCACATGCATGGAGCAGCACACTTCTATATATAAAAGGTATCATTTTATTCCAGAAACCTCATAGACAAAACATTTAAAAAGTATATAGACACAAAGGGGTCTGGCCCTCATGACTGCTCAAGTTAACAGATGGTCACCAAAACAGATAGTGCAATAAATAGACAATGTTCTGTATATCATGCAATAAATACATGCGTATATAACATATCAAAATACACAGATAGAATTTACAGAAGAGAGTCCATGAACACTGTGAAGGATGAACCAAAAAAGCAATAGCCACAACGTGATTTTTTTGGCCACCTAATCATCAAGGTTTGTGCAATATAAGAGCCCAATGTCTAACATAAATAAACGGGTAATATCAAATCCTTAATGCTGCTGCAAAATGGCACAATAGTCTTACAAGGTATTCTTATATAAAATCCCAATGTTGCATTGGCGTCTCTGCCTCCTGCTAGGCAGAGACGCCGTCCCTCTCACCTTCCTGTTCAGCGCGCGGCGTCCTCCAGCGCTCCTTCCCTCGCTGCTGCCGGCGCGCGCTCCTTCCCGGGCACTGTGCTTAGGGCGCGCGCGCTCCCCCTCTCTTAAAGGGGCTGCGCGCGTCGTCCTAAGGAGTCCCCGGCCAATTGCTGGAGGACTTCCCATATATAAGGCACCTCCTCCAAAATGGAGGTGCCCGAGCAAAGTTGTTTGCACTGTGTCTGTTCTGTGCTTCAGCCCTCAGGTCCAGCTGCTATTCAGACTTCTCGTCCTGCCTGCCAGCCTGTTATCTGCCCTTTACCTGCCGAGCCTGCCAGCCTGCTCACCTGGAGCGCTCACCTGTTACCTGCCTTGGCTATCTGTCTGCTCACCTGGGAGCATCCGCCTGCCCTGTCTGTCAGACCGCTCACCTGGGAGCGTCCACCAGTTACCTGTCTGTTACCTGCCTTGGCTATTTGTCCGCTCACCGGGGAGCATCCGCCTGCCCTGTCTGTCAGACCGCTCACCTGGGAGCGTCCACCAGTTACCTGCCTGTTACCTGCCTCGTCTGTCTGCCCGCTCACCTGGGAGCACCCGCCTGTTACCTGCTGTGTCCGTCAGCCCGCTCACCTGGGAGCGCCCACCAGTTACCTGCCAGTTACCCGCCTCGTCTGTCTGCCCGCTCACCTGGGAGCACCTGCCTGTTTCCTGCCAGCCTGCCTGGAGACCCTGCCGTCACTTGCTGTGACCACCTTCCTGGTAAACCTAAAGACTGCTACTTGCCCTGCTTTCTCGAACTGTGACCACCTGTCTGCTACCAGAGACTTCCGCCTGCTTGCCATGTCCATCCGCCATACTGGTCAGTCCCAGCCATCTGACCCGTGGGAGTCACCTGCTCTCTTACAAGTCGTCCCCAGAGTAGCACCTGGTCCCTCAGCCCGGATCCTCCCTGGTCACGGTGTCGTTAGCTGTCGTACGACCAGGGTCGGTTCGGGTGGATGCTTAGTCACGCCCCTCTGGGTCCCTCCTTGCACCTCGGCACAGAGGTTCCACCACCCGGCCCCTAACACCCAATAATGCAAAAGGTCTCTTATTATCAATATACAGGGATAAATGTCCGAAATAAATATTATCTATAGTCTATATTCAGTGTAAGGTAAGTATATCACTTGATCTGACCCATCTGCATATATCTAGATATAACACATCCGCATATACAGGATATAATACCCGGCAGAAAGAGATGTAGACGGGCGTGCCCCGTCAGTGTGGCTAGTGCTAAAGTATACCAGTCATGTGGAAAGGATGAAGGACCAGAACCCCATGCCCCACACGTATCGCCGCGTCTCCGCGCAGCTTCCCCTGACGAAGCTTCTGTAAACACTTTATTTGAAATACAACAGAACAATTCTTTCTTTTAATTTAAATGAACCAATATACTCACCCCATTTTTTATGGTAATCCAAGGGATTAAGCAATGTCCCACCAACTTTATTTAGCTCCAAAAATAATTCATAGATGTACAAAAAAGCATGTACAAATGTGTCAAAAATGCATGTAAATCCGCATGTGTTTTTTTTTCTGCAGGGAGAGGCAAAAACGCTCAGGAAATTTCTGCTTCAAATCCTGAACGTGTGCATATACCCTAATGGTATGTGCAGATGATCAGTAAACGCTGCGGATTGGACGCAGCACACTTGCGCTGCGTGCAGTCCGCGGCGACCATATGTTACAGCATGGTGGATGGGATTTGTAAAAATCCCATGCCCACTATGCGTTCCTGTGCTCCCGAGGATCACATGCGGAGACGGACATGCAGCGCGTCTTCACAGAAGCTGGTCTCCGCAAGAGAAGTTCTACCAGTGCAATGTATAGGATGCGGTGAAGCCCACCTTCAATGAACACATGCGGCTTCACCTGCTTGCAGCGCTTTGAATGCAGCATCAAGTATACTGTGTTCAAAGCGCTACCATTCTTGACGGTGTGCACATACCCTAACTCTGAGGCCGTGTTCACATGTAGCATTTTGCTTTTTCATCGGGTAATAGGCAGCCTGTTTGCATTGGTGAGATAATCGTGAAACAAGGGCTTTTAGCAATGCTGGTTCACAATTATCTCGTAGTGTAAATGCCTCCTCACCCGCTAATCCAGATGGAAGAACTTCACAATTGCAATTTAGCAACTTTTTAAAAAGTCATAACTGATAAATTGTTGAAAACATCTGCATAAAAAACAACATATACAAAATGGAGAACGACGAACTAGTAGAAAATAGGTGCAAAGACTTTCGCACAAAATAAAATAACAGCCCAAAATTAGGAAAAACTTGACGAAAAAAAGACGCAAAAGCAATAATAATAATAATTTTTTATTTTTATAGCACCAACATATTCCACAGCACTTTACAATTTTAGGGGGGACTTATGCAGACAATACAGAATAAGCATGTCTCATATCGAAAGGAGTGATGCCCCTGCTCGCAAGCTTACAGTCTATGAGGAAATGGGGGAGACACAATAGGTAAAATGTACATATATTGTATAATGCAGCCTTGATATACTAAATAGGATAAATAATAATACATGGACTGGTCACAGCTGCTCCCTTATCTGTTTCACAAACTCCGACTGTACCTGATCCCACCTCCATTACCGATAACTTACTACACTTACCCAAACGAAGAAAAGCATCAGACTTTTTTTGAGTATTGGGAGGGAAATTTGCACACAGTTGGGTGCTGTCTTACCTGTCTGGGCCAAACAGTGGATCTGGAACATTGTGCCAACAGACTATAAAAATTACTCTCTTTATAGAGAGAGATGATGGAATTGCTAATTTAATAGCAACTGGTTGTGTAAATTAACTATTTTTGAATTATTTAATTGCTCAAAGACTTAATGTTTGTGCAGTATACATTCTTGCATTATGGAAATGTTATATTCTGTGAACATAAATGTTTTCCCCTCTGTATTTAAGTGTTTTGTTCGTAACTCACCACTTATTCATTCTTATTGAGCAGAAAGATATGTTAAAGCTGTCACATGTGTGATGTGCTTCTGCCTAGAAAAGTGTAGTAGGCTGTGCTTTTATGTACAGTAAAACTAAAAGTATACTGACATACACCATCTGAGTATACAGCTAGGTCCATACATATTTGGACAGAGACAACATTTTTCTAATTTTGGTTCTAGACATTACCACAATGAATTTGAAACAAAACAATTCAGATGCAGTTGAAGTTCAGACTTTCAGCTTTCATTTGAGGGTATCCACATTAAAATTGGATAAAGGGTTTAGGAGTTTCACTTAATTAGCCTTTCACATGAATAGAACCACATACACGAAAAGTATCTATCTGCTGGGGGCTTTGGTGATGTATGGACCAAAGGTAGGGCTTAAAGAGGTTGTCTGGCTTACTTCTTTTTTTTTCTTACTATCTGTGCCCATGATGAGTTTTTGATGCTGCATATTTTTACTGTGTCAAAAAACGCAGCATCTTATATTTCCAGCAAGGTGGATGAGATTTATAGAAATCTCATGTCCTTTGTGCTTTTTTTCTTGCACCGCAGGTCAGTTTACGCTGAGTATGTTTCAAATCCGTAACATGGCAATTTCTCTTGTGGGTACGCTGAGTTTTATGTGCAGATTTTGCCCATAAACTTGATTTATATGCGGAAAATACACAGGAAAAAAATGTACGTGCCTTTTTAGGGTGTTTCCGCTAAGGAAACGCATCAAAGATGCATGTGATCCGCAGATGACTATATCAATAACGTTTTGTCAAAGCCAAATACCAGGAAGTATCAAAAACGAAGCAGCCAAAAGAGATATAAGCTCTATAATAAGTGCAGCATCAAAAACACGTTAAAAATGCATGTAGAAAAAAACTGACTCAAAAAACACAAGTCGCCTAATTTAGATAATTGTAGCATAACTTTGGCAACATCAAAAACTCATTGCGGTCATTGGGGTAATAGGAGGCGAGTATGCCTCCATTTGATATTTTATAATAGCCCATTCCTAAGAAAAATATAATGCTGGACGTCCCTTTTAACCACTTCGCGCCTGAGCCTGTTTTTGCCTTTGTGACCGGGCCAATTTTTTCAATTCTGACCACTGCCAGTTTATGAAGTAATTACTCTGGAACGCTTCAACGTATTCCCCTGATTCTGAGATTGTTTTTTCGTGACATATTGTACTTCATGATAGTGGTAAAATTTCTTCGATATAACTTGTGTTTATTTGTGAAAAAATCGGAAATTTGGTGAAAATTTTGAAAATTTTGCAATTTTCAAACTTTGAATTTTCATGCCCTTAAATCAGAGAGATATGTCACACAAAATAGTTAATAAATAACATTTCCCACATGTCTACTTTACATCAGCACAATTTTGGAACCAAAATTTTTTTTTGTTAGGGAGCTATAAGGGTTAAAAGTTGACCAGCGATTTCTCATTTTTCCAACAAAATTTACAAAACCATTTTTTTAGGGACCACATCATATTTGAAGTCACTTTGAGGGGTCTATATGACAGAAAATACCCAAAAGTGACACCATTCTAAAAACTGCACCCCTCAAGGTGCTCAAAACCACATTCAAGAACTTTATTAACCCTTCAGGTGCTTCACAGGAATTTTTGGAATGTGGAAGAAAAAAATTAACATTTAACTTTTTTCACAAAAATGTTACTTTAGACCCAATTTTTTTTATTTTCACAGGGGTAACATGAAAAAATGGACCCCAAATTTTTTTGTGCAATTTCTCTTGAGCGTGCTGATACCCAATATGTGAGGGAAAACCACTGTTTGGGCGCACGGCAGGGTTCGGAAGGGAAGGAGCGCCATTAGACTTTTTGAATGTAAAATTTGTCTGAATAATTAGCAGACGCTATGTTGCGTTTGGAGAGCTCCTGATGTGCCTAAACAGTGGAAACCCCCCACAAGTGACACCATTTTGGAAACTAGGCCCCTTAGGGAACTTATCTAGATGTGTGGTGAGCACCTTGAACCCCAAGGTGCTTCACAGAAGTTTATAATATTGAGCTGTAAAAATAAAATTTTCACATTTTTCCCACAGAACCGTTTTTCATCCCTTAATTTTGCATTATCATAAGGGTAATAGGATAAATTGCACCATGAAGTTTGTTGTGCAATTTCTCCTGAACACGCCGATGCCCCATATGTGGAGGCAAATTACTGTTTGGGCACATGGCAGGGTTTGAAAGGGAAGGAGCGCCATTTGACTTTTTGAATGTAAAATTTGTTTGAATAATTAGCGGACGCCATGTCACATTTGGGGAGCCCCTAATGTGCCTAAACAGTGGTAACCCCCCACAAGTGCCACCATTTTGGAAACTATACCCCTTAGGGAACTTATCTAGATGTGTGGTGAGCACCTTGCACCCCCAGCTGCTTCACAGAAGTTTATAATATTGAGCCGTAAAAATAAAATTTTCACATTTTTCCCATAAAAAATGTTTTTCATTCCCTAATTTTGCATTATCATAAGGGTAATAGGATAAATTGCACCATGAAATTTGTTGTACAATTTCTCCTGAGTACGCCGATACCCCATATGTGGGGGAAAACCACTGCTTTGGTGTACGGCAGGGTTCGGAAGAGAAAGAAGCGCTATGTTGGCTGGGATAGGCAGCAGACACCATGTCACATTTGAAGAGTCGCTGACATGCCAAAACAGCAGAAACCCCCACAAGTGACCCCATTTTGTAAACTACACCTCTCAAGGAATTCATCTAGGGAAGTAGTGAGCATTTTTTAATTTTTAAATTTATACCATTGGGCAGTGAAAAAATCATAATTATATTTTTACCACAAAAAAATGTTTTACCCTCAGATTTTACATTTTCACACAGGGCAATGGGTAAAAATGGTGCCGAAATGTGTCACACAATTTCTTCTAAAAGTGTCAATACCCCATATGTGGCTGTATCGTACCACTTAGCCATACGGTGAGATCTGGGGGGGACGGAGCGCTATTTGACAATTGGAGAACAAATTATTGTAGAATAGGCATTTGGATTTGGGAGCACAAAATTTTCTGAATTTCTTTTGGGGGGCAAGGACCATTTTTCTTTTCCAGAGCCTTTCTGCTACCAGTAACTTAGAAGTCCCTTATATTTTTAACAGATGATGGACCTGAGTGGGGACTAGCTTTTTTTGAGGACTGAGTTGAAGCTTTTATTGGGAACGTTTTACGTAACATTTATCCGGCGCTCTAGGCTGAGCACTTACATCGGGGTTTCCATCTAAATTTCCAAGTGATGTAATTCAGATGAAACCCCTGCGGGATCCATTCGCTGTAATGAGGCAGCAGAGTTACTCTGGACTCCGTCTGGCCTCTGTTTAGTGGTGTCCTTTTTTTCAGAAGTGCACAAAACTGTGGCCAACCGCACTTTTATGCACGCCTAAAACAAATGACACCGTGGGATCCCAGGCTAGACGGCGTCCACAGTGGCCTATATCTGCCTCATTACAGGGAATCTTCCGTCATGGGTTGTGGCTGAATCACGTATTTCAGAGATTTACACGGAAACTCTGGTGTAAGTGCTCAGCGCAGAGCACAGGATAAATGTGAGCAGAGCCTTACTGGGATCTTTGGGAGACATAATAAACAAATCAGTAGCAGGTGAATAATATTTGTTTTATATATTTTTAATGCCGTTCCTAGTGTGATATAACTGATTAGATTACTTTATTCTTCGGGTCGGTGCGATTACAGAGATACCAGATTTATATCAGGTTTTTATGACTGACAGCTGTCACACACTAAAATACGCTTTTTTTGCAAAATCTAGTTTTTGCATCACCATATTTTGAGAGCTATAATTTTTCCATATTTCGGCCGATAGAGTCATGTGATGGCTTGTTTTTTGCGGGACGAGTTGACATTTGTATTGGAACCATTTTTGGGTACGTGACATTTTTTGATCGCTTTCTATTCCGTTTTTTGGGAGGTAAAGTTAACAAAAACAAACACTTCAGGAATTGTTTTTTGAGTTTTTTTTTATGCCGTTCTGCGTGTGGTAAAAGTGATCAGGCAGCGTTATTCTTCGGGTCAGTACGTTTACAGTAATACTACACTTACTGTATTTTTTTTATGTTTTGGCGCTTTTACACAGTAAAACAATTTTATAGAAAAAAAAATATTTTTTTTGCATTGCTTTATTCTGAGCGCTATAACTTTTTTATTTTTCGGCTGATGGAGCTGTATGGCGGCTTTTTTTTGCGGAACAAGATGAAGTTTTCAGTGGTACCATTTTTATTTCTATTCTGCTTTTTGATCGCATTTTTTTCCACTTTTTGTTTGGCGATATGATGAAAAAGCATATTTTTTTGCTCCGTTTTTTATTTATTTTTATTACGGTGTGCACAGAAGGAGTTAATTAGTGTGACAGTTTTATAGCTCGGGTTGTTTCGGACGCGGCGATACCAAATATGTGTACTTTTTTTGGTTTTGTAATAATATACGGATTTATTGGTTTAATATTTTATTTATTTTTATTTATTTTGTGATTTTTTTTTTTAATAGTTTAAAAACTTTTTTTTTACTTTTTTTTTACATTTTTACTTAGTCCCTGTATGGGACATTAATTTTTATTTTTCTGATCACTGATCTCATGTAATGTAATAGACATATATTACATTATATGAGATCTTCACTGACTGTTTCAGCTGATGCCAGACAGGAAGGACACCATATATGGCAGAGCTGGAGGCGGTCATGTGACCTCCAGCTGCCATAGCAACCCCAGGTCCTGGAAGGAAACGGAGGTCTTCGGAGGTAAGTAAGACGACCCCCTCTCTTCCTGCTGTCTCCTATATGCCACGATCACTATAGATCGCAGCATATAGAAGACAGCAAAGGGTTAACATCACTGGGACCTGATCTAATCAGGTCCCGATGATGTACCCTATCAGAGCTAACGCTCTGCACCGGAATCGCAGTGCTTGCAGGACCCTGGGGGTCCTGAGCACTGCGAGACCACCCACCGTTTTTAAACGTCGGCGCTGCACAGAGCCCGGCAAGCGCCGACGTTTATCTACAGTGGGCGGTCGGGAACCGGTTAAAAGTAATGAGTAGAGGCAGAAAGCCTGATTTGAACACTGGGTCATTTATTGGGTTTCTTTCTGTAGTTTTACCTCCTGCTGCTTTCCTAGTCCTGTTGGTGATGTGCTCCTGTTATACAGTGCTGCTCACCATTATTGGCACCCCTTCATTTTTGTTTTCATAGACTGTACAATATCTTCAGAAATAAATGGAAATGTACCAAAGTTATATCTTCAGGATTTTTTAATTAGTGGTCCAAAGTAATACAACAATAAAACATTGTTTTTCAACTTCTATGTTGCAATTTCAAAGAAGATACAGAATAAACAGCATGTGCAGCAATAAAGGCACCCCTAATAATACTTGGTTGAACACTCTTTGGCATTTCTGATAGCCCCTTAATGTTTCTTATAGCCATATATAAGCTTCTTGCACTTCTCAGCTGGAATTTTCACCCACTCTTCCTTTGCAGTTTGCTCAAGCTCTTGAATGTTTGCAGGTTTTTTTTTCCCAATGGCATATTTCAGCTCATCCAAAAGATTTTCAATGGGATTGAGGTCAGGACTCATTGCTGGCCATTTTGAAACAGTCCATTCTTACTCTGGATAGAACATTTCGCTCTATAATCTCTTGATAATTCTCTGATTTCATGGTTCCTGTGATGCTGTTAAAGTCTCCAGTACCAGACGCAGCAAAGCAACCGCACAGCATTATGGATCCTCCGCCATGCTTAATTGTTGGTAAGGTGTTCTTTTCCTAATAAGCTTCATTACTCCCTCTGTAAACAAACTGTTGCTTTGCATTGCCAAAAAACTATATTTTTGTTTCATCTGTTCATAGAACATTTTCCCAGAAGGATTGTGGTTTGTCAAGGTACTCTTTGGCAAGGATCAATTGTTCCTTTTTTATGTCTTTTCTTCAGCAATGGTTTCTTCCTTGGCCTTTGCCCATAAAGCTCTGCTTGGTTTCGTGTGCGTCATATGGTACTTGTTGAAACCATGACCTCAGACTGTCCTAGGTTGGCCTTCAGGTCTTTGGATGTGGTGTTTTTTTTCCACCATTTACACCAACCTTCGAAGAAATCTCTTGTCAATTTTCCTCTTTCCCCCACGTCCAGGGAGGTTCTTGATGGTTCCATACTTGTCAAACTTCTTAACATTGCGCACTATTGAAACTGGCATACCAAGGTCTTTGGAGATGGCCTTATACCCTTTGGAAGTCTAGTGTTTGCTAATAATAGCAGTTCTGATGTCCTCAGACAGCTCCTTTTGTGTTTACCATTGTGACAAAGGAACAGGGCCTACCATGTGGCTTTTTAAAACACGGAAGTCATCATTCATTGGCTAATTCATGTCACATGGACACTGACAATCACAAGTGAATCTCTTTTGTGATTTACCACAGGAGAGTCAAAATGTGTTTCCATACTAAATTAATGTAAAGGGTGCCAATACCAGTGACACAGCAAGCTTTAGGTATTTCTATTTTTCCCTCAAATTGTTTTTTGTTTTAAATTATTGTTTCTCATTTGCTCTTTTGTATTTAACACGAGTGCCCTATAGAAAAAAAAGGTTTCACTTGATTCATTTTTTTCAGGAGATATTCCACATTATGTACTAAAACTTCATGGGTGCCAATGACGATGAGCAAGACTGTATAGGCCTTGATGTTAATGAGTTCTGGCTATCTCTACCTCCCACAATTGATTGGCAGTTTTCTACCTTTGCAAAGTGTAGGCAGAAAGCTGTCAATCAACAGCTGGTAGAGGGCAAAACAGAGCTCATCGCTGAGAGCACTAGCAGAACTGCAGCAGATAAAATAATGATTGTTAGCAAAACTACAGCAAGAAGCTCAGTAAGTATCACACTGCTCCGTACATTATGCTACTCAGACCGGGAAGCATAAATCCAGTGACAGCCTTCCTTTAAACACAATGTGACCAGAGTCTAACTAAGAATTCATTTTTTCCATCACATTATTTGTTGGCAAATTATATAATACTTTATTTCTTCCATTTGAGACCACTTTCTTAGTTTTATTCTGCTTGATGACACAGTCATATTGTAGCAATAAGTCACTGTACCTTTTAATACAAACCCACTAAAGGACATTATAAACTGTTACAGCTCCAAAAAGTAGAGTTTTTCATGGTTTAACCCCTTATTACCAACTGAGGATATACAGTTATGCCATAGGCCGGCTTCCTGACTATGATGCGGGCTCGAGGCCTGAGCCTGCATCTTTCCTGGCAGATGATGGATGTGATACTAGTGCATTAGTTGCCTCTAGCGGCTGCGAGTGGAGCAGAGCTAAATCTGCAGCTGTTAACCAGTTAAATGCCTGATAGCAGCATTTAGAGTACACTGGCAGGAGGGGTGTCATTCTATGTGCCCATAACAGCCATGAGTCTCCATGACAGCCAGTGATCTGCAGAAGACCCCTGTGCCTATCATGACGGTGCTCCTGTGAACATCTTCTGGTTGGGGTTATTATTTATTATTATAGCGTCATTTATTCCATGGCACTTTACATGTGAAAAAGGGGTATACGTAGCAAAAACATTTACAATAATCTTGAACAAAATGAGACAGCGACTGGTACAGGAGGAGAGAGGACCCTGCCTGCGAGGGCTCACAATCTACAAGGGATGGGTGAGGATACAGTAGGTTAGGGTACAGCTGGTCGTGCAGCGGTGGTTACTGCAGGTTTTAAGCTTGTCGGAAGATTGGTGGGTGGGTCTTCAGGTTCCTTTTGAAGGTTTCAGGGGTAGAGAGTTCCAGAGTAGGGGGGATGCACGGGAGAAATGTTGTATACGATTGTGGGAAGAGGAGATGAGGGGAGTAGAGAAGGAGATCTTGTGAGGATCGGAGGTTGCGTGAAGGTAAATACCGTGAGACTAGGTCACAGATGTATGGAGGAGACGGGTTCTGGATGGCTTTCTGTGCCAAGGTTAGGGTCCTGAGCTTGAGACTCTATGTAATGTGGAGCCAGAGAAGGGATTAACAGGGGGAGGCCGGGGAGTAGCGGGGGACAGGTGGATTAGTCGAACAGCAGAGTTTAGGATAGATTGGAGGGGTGCGAGAATGTTAGAAGGAAGGCCACAGAGCAGGAGGTTGCAGTAGTCGAGGCGGGAGATGATGAGAGCATGCACTAGTGTTTTGCAGAGTCTTTGCTGATGAATGTGCGGATCCGGGAGATATTTCTGAGTTGACATCGGCAGGAAGTGGAAAGGGCTTGGATATGTGGTTTGGAGGAGAGATCAGAGTACACGGTTACACTGAGGCAGCGAGCTTGTGTTACTGGGGAAAGTGGGCAGTCATTAACTTTGATGGACAGGTCAGATTGGGGGGAGGGGCTGAGTGAGTCAGTGGAAAGATGATTAATTCAGTTTTAGCCATGTTAAGTTTTAGAAATCTAGCAGAGAAGAAGGATGAAATAACGGGATACTGGTTAGTAAGGAGTTGATATCCGGTCCAGAGAGGTAGATCTGTGTATCATTAGCATAGAGGTGATACTGAAAGCCGTGGACTCTATGAGCTGTCTCAGGCCGAAGGTGTAGATGGAGAAGAGCAAGGGCCCTAGAACTGAACCTTGGGGGACACCGACAGATAGGGAGCAAGATGAGAGGAGGTGGTGTGTGAGCGGGAGACGCTGAATGTTCGGTCTGTTAGGTATGAAGCGATCCAAGATAGGGCCAAGTCTGTGATGCCAAGAGAAGAGAGTCTGTATTAGAAGGGAATGGTCCACTGTGTCAAAGGCAAATGACAGGTCCAGGAGGATGAGGACAGAGTAGTGGCGCTTGGATTTGGCAGTTAGTTGGTCATTGGTGACTTTAGTCAGGGCAGTTTCGGTGGAGTGGTGCTGTCGGAAGCCTGATTGTAAGCGGTCAAAGAGGGAGCAGGAGGAGAGGTGTTGTTTCAGTAGTTTTGAGGCCTAGGGGAGGAGTGATATGGGGCGATAGGTTCTTTAGTCAGGTTGATATGCCAGGGTTGCCTATTGGTTGTGCAAGCTTTGGTATGTATGAGAGGGGTGACCGAATTGAGAGCTGCAGCTGTTGTGGTGTTATATAAAGCAGCAGCAACATCTGCATCATGTAAGGAACTTATGTCTGAAAGAGAGAAGAGAGGTTCAGAGAATGAGTGTAGGTCAAGGTGTTTGAGATTTCTGCGAGGGTGTGCAAGTTTGTGGAGTGGAGTTTGTGGACTTGGAGAGGGGAGAGAAAAGAATGAAATTAGGTTGTGGTCAGAAAGAGGGACAGGTGAGTTAGAGAGGTTAGATAGGGAACAGAGGCGGGTAAAGATGAGGTCCAGTGTGTGGCTGTGGAAGACCACTGAGCAAGGCAGAAGGAGGAAGTGATGGATAGAAGCTTAGAGACAGATGAGTGGTAAGTGTCAATGGGGATGTTGAAGTCGCTGATGATGATAGTGTTCATAGGAGACAGTAATTTTTCCTATATACAGCAGTACTGTGGCATTACTGTACGTAGCACAAATGATTGTAGGTTCAAGTCCTCTAAAAGGACTAACATATAGTGAAAAGTTTGTTTTTTTTAACCTAAAAGTTCAAATCGCTCTCCTTTTGACCCATTAAAAATAAAGGACTAATGGGGGCGTGGCCAAGGGATGTATGTGGTGAGACGTGCCTTCCCTGTGCTCCCGTGGCACTTATCCTGAAAGGACAATTTTGAGGCAGAGGAGTGGGCCAGCGATCAACCCACCAGTTGCCAGTGGGCAGAGGCAGAGAGATGTGACTGGAGATGTGGCTGTGCGGCTGGAGCAGTTTGCCCATAGGCTTGCATTCTCCAGTCCCCTGCTCAAGAGGTCAGTGTCTGCTACACAGGGGATGCGGGGAACACCTGGTGAGGGGTACCGATTTATGGCATTATGAGGATGAGGAGTCTGAGTCCACTGAACTAGGAGCAATAATGGGCATAATGAATCTACTGCAGCATCTAAAGGGAAAAGTTGTATCCTTGAAGAGATTTCCCAGAGGCCCCCGCCTTCCCTGCAAGATGTCCTCAATAGAACAGAATATATTGGTGACAGTGAAATGAAAAAATGACTACCAATAAGAAGAGATTCCAGCTCAGCTCATTAAAATTGTATAATCTTTATTGATAATATGAAAACAGAAATGTAAAAAAACAGGGCAAAGACCTCAAGAAAGAAGGGAAGAAAAAAAGACTACAATACGTACATGATAAAAAATAGAATAAACATGATTGTTTCCAATATAGATCCCACAATATGGTCAATTCAAAAATGCTAAGTCTGGAACAGACTAGAGAAATGTAAACAGTCTGCACCAAAAAATAAATCAATATGTAGAAAACCAGTGTATCCCTAAAGTCACATAATGGCAGGTAATAGTATAATCTTGCTGGGCTGATATATGGGACAAACTATGCTGAACTGAACACATAAAGCATGGGTCACCCCAGAACAGATCAAATATGAACTAGTAAGAACCCAAATTAATCAATAAATTCCATAAGTAAGGAAAGTATAGTACTAGTGATGATCTGTAGGGGTCTTTGCCCTGTTTTTTATATTTCTGTTTTTATATTATCAATAAAGATTATACAATTTTAATGAGCTGAGCTGGAATCTCTTCTTATTGGTACAGTCATTTTTTCATTTCACTGTCACCAATATATTGTTTTCTATGATTAATTGAAGTGTCTAGTATTTCCTTTTTTGGACGTATTGTAATAATATGTCCTCAATGCAACTAATAAATGCAAACTTACTCTTAATACAGCTGGAAGATGCTCTCCCGCCAGTCCGCAGAGATATACTGATTCACACACATGCAGTCACACTGTTGATTGCCAAGGCTGATGACTTGGAAACCCATCAGAGACACAATTATATTAGACTGGTGGGGGTCCCTGAAAAGGCAGAGGAGAGAGCTCACTAGGTCACCACGAGACCGGGCCCTGTGGGTGGAGGACCCCCCAGGCCTATTTTGATCAAAATCCTACAAGAACTGAGACATCATATTAAAGAAAGCAAGAGCAGGACATTATGCTCGGGGGACAGAAAGTCTTTTTTCCAGACTTTTCAGTGGAGAGTCAGTGCAAATGGTCTCAGTTTCTAAACAGAAAGAGGAGTAAGAGGATGCCGGGCCTGCAATACTTGACGATTTATCTAGCCATGCTCAGGGTGGTTGCCCTTGGCATTACCACATTCTTTGACTTCTAATGCACTTAGATGGCTGGACAATCATGAACAACAAATCTGGTGAGAGGAGCCAGACGGGCCTGAGACAGCTCTAATGCTCTCGTGACACTGAAAGATCCTTCTCACTACCGGTTATCTACAGCAGGTCTAGGCGTTGCAGGACTGGGGCCTCACTTAAAGCGCACCTGTCAGCAGGATTGTGCTTAGTGAACCACATACACTGTCAGGTGGGCGCCGTTATACTGAGTACTGAGTTTGCCGAGAGATGCTACTGCGCACGAACGGGCGCCATTTTGCTAGAGGAAAAAGAAATTTGCCTGCAACAATATGCCCCGGCTGCTCGCGCTTGCACAGTAGCATTTCTCGGTTGTCGAGAGATGCTACTGGGCATGCACTGGCCGCCGCGGCCATTTTGGGGGAATGTAAATTTTAATATGACACACAAATTAAACAGTCAGTATTTAAAATAGTAGGCAGGTCATTGAAAGCACAGTGACCTGTCAGAAGGCACAGATAGGCATACATGAATACATAATGAGAGCACCAGAGCATCGACAAACTGGAGCAAGTTCAGAGAAGAGCGACCAGAATGGTGACTGGTCTGCAAACCATGTCCTATGAGGAACGGTTGCAGGATTTGGGAATGTTTAGCTTGCAAAAAAGAAGACTGAGAGGAGACTTAATAGCTGTCTACAAATATGTCAAGGGCTGTCACATTGTAGAAGGATCATCTTTATTCTCATTTGCACAAGGAAAGACTAGAAGCAATGGGATGAAACTAAATGGGAGGAGACACAGATTAGATATTAGAAAAAACTTTTTGACAGTTAGGGTGATTAATGAGTGGAACAGGCTGCCACGAGAGGTGGTGAGTTCCCCTTCAATGGACGTCTTCAAACAGAGGCTGGACAGACATCTGTCTGAGATGATCTAGTGAATCCTGCTTTGAGCAGGGGGTTGGACCAGATGACCCAGGAGGTCCCTTCCAACTCTACCATTCTATGATTCTATGATTCTATGATTCTATGTCAGAAATGAAAGTAAAGACTGTAAAAGAATCACTGGACAGATTTCATCACCCAAGGTATCATTTTACTCAGTGTAATGTCGCCCACCTGACAGTGTATGTAGTTTAGTAAGCACAATCCTGCTGACCGATGCGCTTTAATTCTACTATGCAAAATTTATACTATTGTGACTGGTATTTATGGTCCAAATCTCTGTGTCACTTACTTCAACTTCTACATTAGTGTGGCGTATCTTCCCGCCAAGACACTAACAGAATGGTTAGAAACACAGGCCAAACATCAACCTTATGGTGTAAGCGGGGAGGCAAACTTCCCCCAAACACCCTTCTATACCGACTCACTGAAAGCATTTTTTACAAAGAGGAAAAAAGAGTCATCATGGCTAGAAAATGATACATATTTTAGAAATAAATTAATTAAAAAGAAAAACCCGATACATCAAAATAAAGTGCAAGGTAACTAATGACAAAACAGACCAGACCGTCCACAGCCCACAGTGTAAAGTGCTACATACTCATCTAGCTTGTGCAAAGTTGCAAAGAGTAGCACCTGAAATACCATTAAGGTAAGACAATACGCTCATAACCCCTGTCACTGAATATCGAATAATCAAATACTTGCTATTGAAGTCAAAATATCAGAAAGAAATATAATACATCTGTGACCCCAAGAGTTTGTTGAGGGTAGTAATCTTACCAAAAATGGCAGGCTGGAGACAGGCTGGCCAGACAAAGATCACAGTGACGTGCCCCGTGGCACAGTGGCAAGACAGACCAGACTATCCACAGCCCGCCATATAAGGTGCTACGTGGTCATTTAAGTTGTGCAAAGTTGCAAAATAGTAGCACCTAAAGTGCCATAAGGGTAAGATCATGCACTCGTACCCCTGATCCCAGGTAACAGATAGTCAAATAATTACTGCTGGGGTCAGCATGTCAAAAGAAATACACCTGTGGCTCTGAAGGCTTTTTAAGGGTGGTTAACTTACCAGTGCTTGCAGGCTGGTCAGGCAAAGGTCACAGTGGCATACCCCAGTGTTTGCAGGCTGGGAACCGGCTGGTCAGACAAAGGTCACAGTGGCATACCGGTTTCTCAAGGGGCAGTTTTTCTTTTTAATGAATGATTAACAGAAGGTATATGGTGTTTCTTCTTTCGCAGGTGCATGCACCTAATGGTTAAAGCTTTGTTTGAGCCCCATCCCTTACTGGTAAGGGCAGGTTTACAACATAAGGGGGGGGGGGTTATAGGTTTACAATTGGAAGATGGGAGGGTGGGTTTGGAATGCCTCTGCATAAAAATGTCAATTCTTATCAGAGCCGAGAGAATGGTAAACTCACAAGGATCATCTTCTTTGATGGGTGTTCTTAAAGATGAGTACTATGATTGACTTTATTTCTTGGAATATTCATGGGTTAAGCAACAATTCCAAAAGATTTGCATTCCTTGATTATATTAAAAGATTAAACTTCGCAATAATAGGGTCAGGAGACCCATCTAACAAACGACACTTTCGATGGGGGTATACCTTATATTCATTTCATTCTAACTGCTCAAGGGGGGCTAGCCTAGTTGTATGTAAATGTATCCCATTTACGCATATTGACTCATTTAAAGACCCTTACGGTAGATTTGTTGGGGTTAGATGTAAAATCCAGCACTTTGAATGTATCATTGTTGTAATCTATAGAGATAGGCAAACCCGAACAGTAAAGTTCAGGGTTTTCGGGGTCCGTACCGAACACCTAGTGTTTAGGCACGGACCCCGAACATGAACTCCCTCAGGCTCGATTGATTTCACTTTCTGCACCACGCGTGAGAAAATTTTCACGCAGCGCCTGTGCCGTGAGTTCACTGGGGTTCATCAATTGATGAACTCCTGTGAACTCTTTAACGGCAGCTCAGCACTACACACTGACTGTGTGAGGGATATGGTTGTTTATTTTTGTTTTTTGTTACAGGTGACAATGGCTTCTGGGATTAGGTTTTAGGCAAGTATAAATTAGCTTTTTTATTTATTTTTTACAGGGGACAATGGCTTCAGGGAATAGGCATTATGTGAGTATAACTGTGTTTTTTATGATTAAATAAATGAGTCAAACCGTGTGGACTTTTATTTAAAATAAAGCATTTTTTACATGTCATGTGTTTATTTCCAAACTTTTACTATGGGGTTAGTAATGGGGGCATCTTATAGACGTCTCTCCATTACTAACTTAGGCTTCATGTCAGCTGCCAATACAAGGCTGACATGAACCCCAGCACTATTCCCCACTTGCCACCGCACCAGGGCAAGTGGGAAGAGCAAGGCTAAGCACCAGATTTGGCGCATCTTATTGATGTGCCATTTCTGGGGCAGCTGAGGGGTGATGTTATTAGCTTCGGAGGGGCCTAGTATCCATGGTCCCTTTCTGGCTATTAATATCAGCCCACAGATGTCTGGTTAGCCTTTGCTGGTTAGATTTTATAGGGGGACCCTATCTCAATTTTTTTCTGGGGTCCCCCTGTAAACTAGCCAGTAAACGCTAATCAAACAGCTGTGAGTAGTTATTAAGGGAGAAACTTGAGGAATTATTTGATGTCAATTCTGGTTTGGTCCCCAAAAATGTGGTTTGAGACTATGTGAAGGCCTTTCTAAGGGGGGTACTGATCAGAGAGAGTAAACTGGTGAAAAATAATTTGCAGACAAGAGGTGTTGAATTGGAAAGTAAGGCCCGAGAAGCCAAAACATTGTTCACCCAGGATAATAATCTGGAGAATAGAATGGTTTGTAAAGAGGCACAAAAACAACTGAAATTATTTCAAATGGAGCAATCTGACAACAAAAGGATGTTTTTAAGGCCACGGCCCCACTATCAGTGTTTGGTCAGTAATCGGCCACGAGTGGGTGATAAATGCAGAATTGGTTCATTTGTTTCTATTATACCTTTTCTCTGATTGTTCCTCACCAGGTTTTGGCTCCCACTCCTGAGAAAAAATACTGACCAAAAACTGATAGTGGGGCCATAGACTAAAACAGCAGTTTTATGAGGAGGGAGAAACTACTGAATGCTTCCTAGCCAAAATGGCCAAGCCCAGAGAGAGAATGCTATTATACACCGGTTAAAAGATAGACAGGGAAGGATTAACACCCAAACTCTTGAAATTTTACAGACTCTACATAGGTTTTTATACTAATTTGTATTCATCTGGGACGAAGTACTCGGGAGAAGTGCTGTGGAAATTAATAGCGCTATAGAGATGAGTAAAATAAATACATTTGCTCCTGTGCACTGAAAAGTTGATAACTGTAAAATCAGTGTGGGTTTCCCATTCTCAGAGCACAGGTGATAACTAGTGTTGAGCGAGCATGCTCGACACAGCTCGGTACTCGCCCGAGCATCACGCTACTCGGGATGTTCGGCCAGCACCGAGCATTTCCGGGTTACTCGGGCGGGAGCTCGGGTCTCCGCCCTGCATGTTTGGCGCTCTTTACAGTGCCAATGAACATGCAGGGATTGCCAGCCAGTCACTGTAATGCCGCAGCCATATTGTTTGTGGGCATTACAGTGATTGGCTGGCCACACAGCGTCACATCGAGTATTTAAAACCGGGCGCCGCCATCTTGGACACAGTCGCTCCGGATCAGACAGTGTAGGGACAGCGCTGCTGAGCTAGGGAGATATTTTTCCTGCAAAATAGTTAGTGTAGGGTCTGTAAAGGCTGCCAGAACAAACAAACAGTCCTTCTCAGGACTAATATCCATCCCAGATATCAGGCAGGCAGGCTGTATAGGAGACGCAGTGGTTATACCAGGAAACACTGCATTACAGTCCTGTGTGCTCCTGTTTCTGAAATTGCTGGACTTAGCTCCAGGTCTCAGGGGCCAGTAAAAATCCTTCTTTTTTCATCTAAATCCTCATTCTTTTTTCCTCCTTCACACTGTACAAAATACCCGTCTTATTAACCTTTTGGTCCCCCCCCCTCCCCCCAAAAAAAGTGTGTCTCTGATTTTTCAAACACAAATATATCTGTTGAAAAGAGTCTGGTATAGACCACAGAAACAGAAGTGTGGTTTTGCAGTTCCACGGGTAAAATGTCTGTAGTATCCAGTTTTGGGCCTTAGGTATCTAAAAAAAAACAGTTTGAGTGTGTCGCTCACTGTTCAGCCGCAAATCTGTATATTTAAAAAAGTCTGGTATATACACCAGTAAATTAAAACTGTGGTTTTGCTGTTCCACGGTAAAAAATCTCTATTATCCTACTTTTCGCATTTTTTGCAGTAAAAAAAAAACAGTAGTGTCTCCTGATTGTTCAGACACAAAAATATATCAGTTGAAAATAATCTGGTGTAGGCCCGACAAATCCCAGTGTGGTTTTGCAGTTCTACTGGTCAAATCTTTGTAGTATCCAGTTTTGGGCCTTTGGTATCTAAAAAAAAACTGTTTGAGTGTGTCGCTCACTGTTCAGCCGCAAATCTATATATTTAAAAAAGTGTGGTATATACAGTACAGACCAAAAGTTTGGACACACCTTCTCATTTAAAGATTTTTCTGTATTTTCATGACTTTGAAAATTGTACATTCACACTGAAGGCATCAAAACTGTGAATTAACACATGTGGAATTATATACTTAACAAAAAAGTGTGAAACAACTGAAAATATATCTTATATTCTAGGTTCTTCAAAGTAGCCACCTTTTGCTTTGATGACTGCTTTGCACACTCTTGGCATTCTCTTGATGAGCTTCAAGAGGTAGTCACTGGAAATGGTCTTCCAACAATCTTGAAGGAGTTCCCAGAGATGCTTAGCACTTGTTGGCCCCTTTGCCTTCACTCTGCGGCCCAGCTCACCCCAAACCATCTCGATTGGGTTCAGGTCTGGTGACTGTGGAGGCCAGGTCATCTGGCGTAGCAACCCATCACTCTCCTTCTTGGTCAAATAGCCCTTACACAGCCTGGAGGTGTGTTTGGGGTCATTGTCCTGTTGAAAAATAAATGATGGTCCAACTAATCAGTTACAAGCTGGAAGCACTGCAGTACTGCCTCCACCAAGCGGCAACAGGCTGTGCTGAAACTCATAAGCTTAGGTGATAAACTTCACACTGCTTGTGAGTTGTGGACAGCTGTGAAAGAGCAGGCCGATCTGTGGCTGAGACCGCTGAACCTACATCCAGGCATGGTCGTGTGTGACAATGGCCGGAACCTGGTGGCGGCTCTGAGGCGAGGCGAGATCACACACGTACCATGCCTGGCTTATGTGCTTAACCTCGTGGTTCAGCGGTTTCTTAAATCGTACCCCGAGTTGCCAGATCTGCTCGTGAAAGTACGCCGCCTGTCAGCTCATTTTCGCAAGTCGGCTACAGCTTCCACCGCCCTTGCTGTGTTGCAGCAGCGTTTGCAGCTTCCGGCACACCGACTGGTGTGTGATGTCCCCACACGTTGGAACTCTACCGTCCACATGTTGCAAAGGATTTTTGAGCGGAAGAGAGCAGTTGTGGAGTACCAGCTGCAACAAGGCCGTCGATATTCAGGTCAGACTCCACACATAAGACCTCAGGAGTGGACCTGGATGTCTGACATATGTACCATCCTGACAAACTTTGAGGAGGCCACCAAGATGGTGAGTGGCGATGACGCCATCATTAGTGTCAGCATCCCACTTGTCTGTCTTTTGCAACGCTCTCTGCAGAGAATTAAAGAGGAGGCATTGCAGCCAGAGTATGATGAGATGGATCAAGAAGCCGTAGCGGGCGATTACACACAGCAAAGCCTCATCTCATCCCAACGTGCATTGGGGGACAATGAGGGAGAGGAGGAGGAGGAGGAAGAACAGGAGCTGTTATCATGCGCTGTAGTAGACGGTAGTACCTGTACAAGTGTCATACCGTCGGTTCAGCATGGGTGGCCTGAGGACAGGGGGGAGGAGGAGGAGAGCATGGTAAGCCATCATCTTGGTGAGGACACGGAAATCTTGCCTGTTACCAGTCTGGCACGCATGGCTTACTTTATGTTACGCTGCCTTAACCGTGACCCTCGCGTTGTCAAAATGTTGAGTGACAGTTATTACTGGTTGGTGACACTTGCAGACCCCCACTACAAGGAGAACTTTCACTCTCTTATTCCTTAGGTGGAGAGGTCTACAAAAATGGGCCAGTACCAGAAGGCCCTTACTGCAGAACTGTTAAAAAAATTCCCATCTGAACACGCTAGCGGCAGAGGTCACAGTTCGTTGACCAACCAAAGCGTACAAGCGAGAGAGAGGCAACTCCAATCCAGCAGAGGCAGGGGAACACTGTCAACGTTCTGGGACAGTTTTCTCAGACCCTCCCTTCGGACAGACCCTGAGGCGCGGGGTACTCTCACAAGGAGTGGAAAGTTTCAAAAGATGGTGAGGGAGTACCTTGCCGACCGTATCAGCGTCCTCCGTGATTTCTCTGTGCCTTTTAATTATTGGGTATCCAAGCTGGACACTTGGAATGAACTCGCTCTGTACGCCTTGGAGGTCCTGGCCTGCCCTGCCGCTAGCGTGTTATCGGAGCGTGTTTTTAGTGCCGCTGGGGGAATTATAACTGATAAGCGCACTGGCCTGTCAACTGACAATGCTGACAAGCTGACACTTATCAAAATGAACAAGGGCTGGATTGGGCCAGACTTCTCATCACCACCAAATGACAGCAGAGTAACATAAAGTCAAATCCACTGTGTTATTTCGGGAGGTGTATTCACATGCACCGCTTCACACCCACACATGGGTATACGCTTCCTCATTTCAGCTGTTTTATGTTCTTCTCCTTATCCTCAGCCTCCACCACCACTATACCACCAGGGTGATCGTGGTCTGTGTTGCCATTATTGAAAGTTCCTCCGTCCTTATTTTTGTCAGCTTTTGCTTGGAAGGCATAAGCAAAGACTGTGGGAGACCCACTCCCCAATAATGGGAATAATATTTTTAAGATGCTGTACTGTATGGCTCTTGTAAGGGGCATTAAAACCGTCTTGTTATACCACTCTGACCTCCACGTCTCTTGTAAGGGGCATTAAAACCGTCTTGTTATACCACTCTGACCTCCACGTCTCTTGTAAGGGGCATTAAAACCATCTTGTTATACCAGTCTGACCTCCACGTCTCTTGTAAGGGGCATTAAAACCGTCTTGTTATACCACTCTGACCTCCACGTCTCCAGTAAGGTGCTTTAAAACCGTCTTGTTATACCACTCTGACCTCCACGTCTCTTGTAAGGGGAATTAAAAGCGTCTGGTTAAGCTACTGGGACCTCCACGTCTCTTCTGAGGGGCATTAAAACCGTCTTGTTATACCACTCTGACCTCCACTTCTCTTGTAAGGGGCATTAAAACCGTCTTGTTATTCCACTCTGACCTCCACGTCTCTTGTAATGAGCATTAAAACCGTCTTGTTAAGCTACTGGGATCTCCACGAGTCTTCAAACGAGTATTGCATTTCCTCATAATTTTTGGAAGCTTTTGCTTGGAAGGCATAAGCAAATACTATGGGAGACCCACTCCCCAATAATGGGACATATGTTTGTAATATGCTGTACTGCATGGCTCTTCTAAGGGGCATTGCAAGTTGCGCCGTCCTAATTTTTGGAAGCTTTTGCTTGGAAGGCATAAGCAAATACTATGGGAGACCCATTCCCCAATAACGGGACTTATGTTTGTAATATGCTGTACTGCATGGCTCTTGTAAAGGGTATTGCAAGTTGCTCCGTCCTAATTTTTGGAAGCTTTTGCTTGGAAGGCATAAGCAAATACTATGGGAGACACACTCCCCAATAATGGGACTTATGTTTGTAATATGCTGTACTGCATGGCGATTGTAAGGGGCATTGCAAGTTGCTCCGTCCTAATTTTTGGAAGCTTTTGCTTGGAAGGCATAAGCAAATACTATGGGAGACAAACTCCCCAATAATGGGACTTATGTTTGTAATATGCTGTACTGCATGGCTCTTGTAATGTTATGTTCTGCTACCAGAGCTAAGGAAAGAGAGGAGATCTGTCCCTACAATAGAACTCAGCTTTATCCCTATGATGTAACAGGGGACCTGATCCTGCGATCAGACCTGCTAAAGTCCTAAGCTAGTCTGTACGGAGACCTATAGATGTGGGGAAGGAATCCCTACAAGTACTAAGGACTGGGAGGAAAATGGGACACCTCCTAACAGAAATAGTAGCAGACAGACAAACAAACAAAATATATAGAACACTGAGGTCCGTAGACCAAGCAAACTAACAGAGTTAGATACAGAGCACAGGCTAGCTAGAAAGTAGTTATACAATGAAGTCCAGCAAAGCCAGAAGGGCGGAGCAGGATTAAATAGGCCAACAAGGTCATGTGACCAGCAAAGGAAAAAACCTAAGAGCAAGGTTCTAACAGTACCCCCCCTTCTAAGAGGATCCTCCGGATCCCCTAGGACCAGGCTTATCAGGAAATCTCCTGTGAAACGCTCTGATAAGTCTGGACGCGGAAACATCATCTGACCTCACCCAAGAGTTATCCTCGGGTCCGAAACATTTCCAGGCCACAAGATACTGCAAACTACCTCTATACCGTCTAGAGTTAAGGATGCGAGAAATTTCATATTCCCCGTCCTCCACCACCGGAGGAACAGAGGCAGAGGCGTCACCATCCGACACAACAGCTTTTTTTAACAGAGAGACATGAAATACCGGATTAATTCTCCAGGAGGTAGGAACCTCCAACCTAACAGCAGATTGGTTGACAACCTGAAGCACCTTAAAGGGCCCTACAAACTTGGGACCCAATTTCTTAGAAGGAATCCTCAACCGCAGATTCCTAGAGGACAACCAAACCATGTCACCAACAGCGAACAAAACCTCCTGTCGTTTCCTATCAAAGTAGTCTTTAGATTTTCTGTTGGCCTCCTGAAGATTACCACGCACATCCGTCCAAACTCTCTCCAAATCACCGGAAAAATTCTCCTCCTCAGGCACGGCAGATCCCAACTTGGAGAACGACCCAAACGACGGATGTCTCCCAGAACAACAAAAAAAAGGCGAACAACCAGCAGAAGAAGATGTATGATTGTTCAGAGCAAATTCAGCAAGTGGCAGAAACTCAGACCACCCCTCTTGATTGTCTGCCACAAAACAACGCAAGAACTGCTCAACATCCTGGTTTTTCCTTTCTGTCTGGCCATTAGATTCAGGATGATATCCGGACGAGAACGACAAATGAACTCCCAACCTGTCACAAAAGGCACGCCAAAAACGAGCCACGAACTGAGGACCCCTATCAGAAACAATGTCAGTAGGAACGCCATGAAGTCTGACAATTTCCTTGACAAAGGCCTTAGCGAGAGTTTTAGCGCAGGGCAGTTTGACGAAGGGAACCAAGTGACACATCTTGCTAAAACGGTCCACGACCACCCAGATGACAGTAAAACCCTCAGAGGGGGGAAGGTCAGTTATAAAGTCCATAGCCAAATGTGTCCAAGGAGCACTGGGAACCTCCAAAGGACAAAGCAACCCCGCAGCAGGAGTATGTGAGGACTTAGATCTAGCACATATAGTACATTGACGCACCCACTTAATGACTTCCTTCTGCCATCCAGGCCACCAAAAACTGCGACCCACCAGTCTCTTGGTCTCAGAGATTCCGGGATGACCTGCCAACCGAGATTCGTGACACTCAACAAACAAATCTCTCCTAAAGGTCCCAGGCACAAACAACCTCCCATGAGGAGTGTTAGATGGGGCATTCTCCTGTGCTTTAAGAATCTCATCTTCCAAAACGGAGTCCAAAGCAGCTATCACAACACCTTCTTGTAAAATGTTCTCCTCTTTCTCAGCACCGACTATGGGAGAAAAACTGCGAGACAAGGCATCCGCCTTAACATTCTTAGTACCAGGGATGTAAGTAACGGAGAAATTAAACCGCGAGAAAAACAGTGCCCACCTAGCCTGACGGGCATTCAGGCGCTTGGCAGCATCAAGATATATCAGATTTTTATGATCCGTAAGAACCTGAACGGGAAATTCCGCACCTTCCAAGAAGTGGCGCCAGTGTTCAAATGCGAGTTTAATAGCCAATAATTCCCGATTACCAATATCGTAATTCAGTTCAGTCTCCGAAAATTTTTTTGAAAAAAAGGCACAGGGATGTAATCCATCCCCGTTATCCTGAGACAATACTGCGCCAACCCCCACAGAGGAAGCATCAACCTCAACCAAAAACGGCTTAGTCACATCAGGCTGCATAAGGATGGGAGCAGAGGTGAACCTCTCCTTGAAATACACAAAAGCTTCAATAGCCTCAGAAGACCACTGAACCGCATCAGCACCTTTCCTGGTGAGATCGGTCAGAGGTTTGACAATACTAGAAAAAATTTTTATGAATTTTCTGTAATAATTGGCGAAACCTAAAAACCTCTGTATCGATTTCAAACCAATAGGCCTAGGCCATTCCTATACAGCTTGAACTTTAACCGGGTCCATCTCAAAACCTTCGCTGGAGATAATGTAACCCAAAAAACTAATTCTCTGTACAGCGAACTCACATTTCTCTAGCTTAGCAAGAAAGCGAATTGTCCATTAATAACTGTAAAACCTCACGTACGCTCCGCCAATGAGACTCCAGATCCGGCGAATAAATCAAAATGTCATCCAAATACACAACCACATTTTTGCCGATCAAAGGTCTAAGGATGTCATTAATAAGATTCTGAAAAAATGCAGGAGCATTAGTAAGACCAAAAGGCATAACCAGATTCTCAAAATGACCCACAGGAGTGTTAAAAGCAGTCTTCCATTCGTCACCCTCCTTCATGCGCAACAGATTGTATGCCCCCTTAAGGTCAATTTTAGAGAACCACTTGGCCCCCATTAACTGGTTAAATAAATCAGGAATCAATGGCAGTGGGTAAGGATTGCGTACAGTAATTTTGTTAATCTCACGAAAATCCAGACAAGGACGTAAACCGCCGTCCTTTTTTTTTACAAAAAAAAATCCAACCGCCACAGGAGACTTAGAAGGCCTAATGTGACCGGCGGCCAAACTTGTCTGTATGTATTCCTCCAAAGCCTTCCTCTCAGGAATAGTAAGGTTAAATAAACGACTTTTAGGAAGAGTCGCTCCAGGGACAAATTCAATAGAACAATCATAGTCTCTATGGGGAGGCAAAACCTGCGATTCCTTCTCAGAAAAAACTCTCCAAAAATCCTGAATAGGAACAGGCAATTCTCCCCAAAATACGCCCGTTACAACACTTGTCATAACATTTATGGCTCCAGGATTTAATTTCACTGGTAGACCAATCCAGTACAGGATTGTGAAATTTTAACCAGGGCAATCCCAATATTACTGGAGAAGGCAAGTTATTCAAAACTACCAAATCCAATTTCTCATGGTGAACACCATTAATAGTGAGAGGAAATTCACAGACCTTGAGAAGTAATATTCTTCAAAGGGGAACCATCCACAGAAACCACAGCAATGGGGGATGATAAAGGTTCGGGTTTTAAATTGAGTCTTTCCAAGAATCCCCCATCAATTACATTCAGAGTAGACCCACAATCGACAAACACCCGAAATTCCATTAATTTTTCCTGAGCAATCGTGGAAGCAGCTAAAAATACACCCTTGGAATTTAAACAGGCAATACGGGCATGACTGACCATTTTTTTTTCTTTCTTCATACGAAGCTCACAGCCTTTAATCAAATGACCAGATTTTCCGCAATAGAAACACAAGCCTTCAAAAAATCTACGGTCTTTTTCTTGAGAGCGAGGTGCCACCGATCCAATCTCCATCGGTTCACCACTGTTAGTACACACATTCTCATAACCAGAAACTGACATAGCAGAGGATTTGCTCTCATTAACCCTTGCACGCAGTCTCCTATCCACCCGTATAGCTAATTGCATAGCCTGTTGCAAATCTTCAGGTGTAGGATAAGCAATTAGCAGGTCTTTAACCCTTTCATTGAGCCCAGCAAGAAATAGACTTTTCAGAGCAGAATCGTTCCACCCTGTTTGAGTAGACCATCGACAGAAATGAGTACAATATTTTTCCACATTACCTGATCCCTGTCTCAAACGTCTTAACTCAGTCTCAGCTGATGCGACACGGTCAGGATCATCATATAATAGCCCCAAAGCAGAAAAAAAACTATCCACTGATCTGAAGCATGTATCACTAGGTTGCAAAGAAAAGGCCCACTCCTGAGGCTCTTTGCGCAAAAGTGACATTATGAACCCTATGCGCTGGGATTCATCCCCAGAGGACTTGGGTCTCAAACGAAAATACAATAAGCAAGCATTTTTAAATGAAAAAAATTCTCGGTGTTCACCAAAAAATAAATCCGGCAAACATACCTTAGGCTCCAAGAAATGTGCTCCAGGACAGTTACTCACGTGCTGACGGAGCTCGGCCACCTCCAGAGAGAGTCCCTGCAGGCGATGAGCCAAATCCTGAACCGACACCATGATGGAACAGAAAAATCTTTCCTTAGAGAATTTGCAGGCTGGACTTACTGTTATGTTCTGCTACCAGAGCTAAGGAAAGAGAGGAGATCTGTCCCTACGATAGAACTCAGCTTTATCCCTACGATGTAACAGGGGACCTGATCCTGCGATCAGACCTGCTAAAGTCCTAAGCTAGTCTGTACGGAGACCTATAGATGTGGGGAAGGAATCCCTACAAGTACTAAGGACTGGGAGGAAAATGGGACACCTCCTAACAGAAATAGTAGCAGACAGACAAACAAACAAAATATATAGAACACTGAGGTCCGTAGACCAAGCAAACTAACAGAGTTAGATACAGAGCACAGGCTAGCTAGAAAGTAGTTATACAATGAAGTCCAGCAAAGCCAGAAGGGCGGAGCAGGATTAAATAGGCCAACAAGGTCATGTGACCAGCAAAGGAAAAAACCTAAGAGCAAGGTTCTAACATGTAAGGGGCATTGCAAGTTGCTCCGTCCTAATTTTTGGAAGCTTTTGCTTGGAAGGCATAAGCAAATACTATGGGAGACACACTCCCCAATAATGGGAATAATGTTTTTAAGATGCTGTACTGTATGGCTCTTGTAAGGGGCATTAAAAGCATCTTGTTAATGTACTGCGACCTCCACCACTTTTCCGAGGGGCATTAAAAGCGTCTTGTTAAGCTACTAGGACCTCCACCACTTTTCCGAGGGGCATTAAAAGCATCTTGTTAAAGCTACTGGGACCTCCACGTCTCTTCAAAGGGGCATTAAAAGCATCTTCTTAAGCCACTTTGAACTCCACAGCTCTTCCAAGGGGCATTGAAATGTTGTTTTTAATTACCTCTAACCTCCACGACTCTTCCAACGGGCATTGCATTTCCTCCTAATTTTAGTCAGCTTTTGCTTTTCAATGCAAAGGCGAAAACTAAGGAAGACCCACTCCCCAATAATGGGTAGAAGGTTTTTAGTACGCTGTAATCCACGTCTGTTTCAAGGGGCATTGCAGTTCCTCATAATTTTTGGAAAGCCTTCCATTCACTGCTTAGGCCAACAGTGCACAGGAGACCCAGTTGCTATAAATGGGAAAAAAAGGTTTAGTTAAGGCCCTCTGACCTCCATGTCATTACCAAGGGGCATTGGAGTCCCTCAACATTTTTGGTAGGCATTGCACTCACTGTATGCCCTATAACTGTGTAGCCGAACCGCTCCTTTTGTTACAGAAACATATCCTACAAGACATATGTGGTTGACTGGCCTGATATTGATGTGAATGGTCCCTGTTCCTCCTGCTCTTTCTCCTTTGCCACTACCTCATCCATCATTTATCACCTGAAGCTTTGTTTTAACGGGAGTCATAGAACTGGGATAGTAGCAGGAAAACATCCAGCAATCCTCGGAGGAGGTAGGATATGCGCCAAAACACTGACCACCTCAGGCCTAGCCGCTACTACATACAAGCGCTTGCATTCCTTGAAAACAAAGCAGATGCTAACTTCTATCATCCTCATCATGCTCCTCACCTTAGCACTCTCAACTCCCCTGATGGAGAAGTCAGGGCCCACCGGAGTAGTCGGGTTCTCTGGTGGGCTCGTCCAATGCTGCCCTAAAGCAGGCCAGTCTAAGAAAAGTGTGTGGGCATGTTCCGCGGAGAAATCAGGGCGGCTGGGGACCGTTTATGGACACCCGGCCGCCCCCAAGCGGCTGGGGACCGTGTGTGGACACCCGGCCGCCCCCAAGCGGCTGGGGACCGTGTGTGGACACCCGGCCGCCCCCAAGCGGCTGGGGACCGTGTGTTGACACCCGGCCGCGGGGCGGCTGGGGACCGAGCGTGGACACCCGGCCGCTGGGCGGCTGGGGACTGAGTATGGATACCTCGCTGCCCAAGCAGCCATGAGGTAGTGGCCCGCTTCGGCCTCCACATGCCTAAAAGGCCCAATTTCAAGTGCAAGCAAGCTAGCAGTATGGTATTGCAGCCTGGGGGAGGGTGGGTGTCAGGTTGCACACTTAAGCTTGCATTCCAATAAAACAAAGCAGATGCTAACTTCTATCATCCTCATCATGCTCCTCACCTTGGCACTCTCAACTCCCCTGATGGAGAAGCCAGGGCCCACCGGAGGAGTCGGGTTCTCTGGTGGGTTCGTCCAATGCTGCCCTAAAGCAGGCCAGTCTAAGAAAAGTGTGTGGGGATGTTCCGCGGAGAAATCGGGGCGGCTGGGGACCGTTTATGGACAGCCGGCCACCCCCAGGCGGCTGGGGACCGTGTGTGGACACCCGGCCACCCCCAAGCGGCTGGTGACTGTGTGTGGACACCCGGCCGCGGGGCGGCTGGGGACCGAGTGTGGACACCCAGCCACCCCCTGACGGCTGGGGACCGAGGGTGGACACCCGGCCGCCGGGCGGCTGGGGACTGAGTATGGATACCTCACTGCCCAAGCAGCCATGAGGTAGTGGCCAGCTTCGGCCTCCACATGCCTAAAAGGCCCAATTTCAAGTGCAAGCAAGCTAGAAGTATGGTATTGCAGCCTGGGGGTGGGTGGGTGGTTGGCTGCATATTTGCACTTGCATTGCAAGGAATGGAGGTACAATTGAACAGTGCCCTGGGACAAGAACTTGCACGGGGATAATTGCAAGTCTGCATCTTCTGATGCGGCAAGGATGACTTCTGATGGGCACACTTTTAGGCAGTGACCTGGGAGTCAGAGATGCTTCCAGGGGTCTTCCCCATGCTGTTCCCATGTCTTTTCAGCACTGTATGCATGTGTCACACAGCACATGGCCAGATAAGGTTGCAAAATGTTAAAATGACATTTCCCGGTGAATGCATTTGTCACGGTTGAAAGCAATACAAAAGTGCAAAAACGTATTAAAAATGCTACTTGTGAACATATCCCAAGGTGTGGAGGAGTATTTTTGTTTTCGGTTATTTATTTTACCTTATACACAAGTCTTTACCCTGGAAAAGAAATTCCTTAACATATTTCACAGGAAAAAAGTTTCACTTTTGTTTTTGAACGTTTTATTATGAGCCTGTAAAAGTGGCTTAATACCTCTGAACACGTTGTTGACAACAGTGACCTGGGGGTCAGAAATGCTTCCTGGGGCGAACCCCATGCTGTCCCCATGTCATTTGAGCACTGTCACTATCGTTTTGGGCACTTTTTAGGCTTTCTACAGACTGCCGGGGGTGCCACCGCAAAAATGCTCGGGTCTCCCATAGACTAACATTGGGCTTGTTGCTCGGGTCGAGCACCCGAGTATCACGGCGAGCTCGGGCCGAGCTTCGAGCACCCGAGCATTTTAGTGCTCGCTCAACACTAACTAATATGTATTTGTTGCCTCTGCCTTATGGGCCCGATACGTATTAGTATGCCCTGGCGATTTCGCCCCCACACAAGCGGTGTGGGCGAGATCGCCGCTGGGTGTCAGCTGATTGTTACAGCTGACACCCGGTGCATTGTGCAGGGAGCGGTCCCGCACCGCTCCTGGCACATTAACCCCCGAAATGCTCGATCGCAGCATTCCAGTGGCAAGAGGAGGTAAGTGCTATACTTACCTTCTCTGCCAGCGTCTCGTGGCGTCTGAGTCTAGTCCCGGATGTTGCCATGGTGACTCGACGTCATCATGACAACATCCGGGTCACCAGGAGGCAGGAAGTTGCTTTGGTCATGCGCAGTGCACGACCAAAGTAACTTCTCCCTGTGCAGCGCTGACAGGCTGCATGGCATAGGGAGCTGCTGCTATCTACGCCATGCAGCCGATCAGGCTGCAAAAAGTGAAAGTCCCATAGTGGGACAATGAGAAAAAGTAATAAAAATGTCAGAAAGTGAAAAAAAAATGCGAAAAAAATGTAAAAATATAAAAAAAATGAAAAAAAAAATACAAAAAAAATAAAAATATATTGTACCCATAAATAAATAATCTTCTGAAAAAAAACAAAAAAACAATAAAAGTACACATATTTGGTATCGCCGCATCCGGAACGACCTGACCTATAAAACTGTCCCACTAGTTAACCACTTTAATGAACACGGTAAAAAAAAAACTAAAAAACGAAACATAAAACGATGTTTTATCATCATACCGCCAAACAAAAAATGGAATAAAATGCGATCAAAAATACGAATGTAAATAAAAATGGTACAGCTGAAAACGGCATCTTGTCCCGCAAAAAACAAGCCAGCATACAGCTCCAACGGCCGAAAAATAAAAAAGTTATAGCTCTCAGAATAAAGCGATACAAAAACAATTCTTTTTTCTATAAAATAGTTTTTATTGTGTAAAAGCGGCAAAATATAAAAAAAATATAAATGTAGTACTGCTGTAAACGTACTGACCCGAAGAATAAAGCTACCTTATCAATTTTACCACACGCAGAACGACATAAAAAAAAAATTTAAAAAAACTTCCTGAATTGTTGGTTTTTGTTTATTCTGCCTTCTAAAAATCAGAATAGTAAGCGATCAAAAAAATGTCACGTGCCCGAAAATGGTACCAATAAAAACGTCAACTTGCAAAAAACAAGACATCACATGACTCTGTTGGCCATAATATGGAAAAATTATAGCTCTCAAAATATGACTATGCAAAAACTAGTCTTTGCAAAAAAATGCGTCTTTTAGTGTGTGACAGCTGTTAATCATAAAAACCCGATATGAATCTGGCATCGGTGTAATTGCACCGACCCGAAGAATAAAGACTAGTGTTGAGCGAGCACTAAAATGCTCGGGTGCTCGAAGCTCGGGCCGAGCTCGCCGTGATACTCGGGTGCTCGACCCGAGCAACGAGTCCAATGTTAGTCTATGGGAGACTCGAGCATTTTTGCGGTAGCACACCCGGCAGTCTTTTAAAAGCCTAACAAGTGCCCAAAACGATAGTGACAGTGCTCAAATGACATGGGGACAGCATGAGGATCGCCCCAGGAAGCATTTCTGACCCCCAGGTCACTGCTGTCAACAACGTGGTCAGAGGTATTAAGCCACTTTTACAGGCTCACAATAAAACCAAAGTGAAACTTTTTTCCTGTGAAATATGTTAAGGAACATCCTTTCCAGGGAAAAGACTTGTGTATAAGTTAAAATAAATGACCGAAAACAAAAATACTCCTCCACACCTTCGGCTATGTTCACAAGTAGCATTTTTTATGCGTTTTTGCACTTTTGTATTGCTTTCAACTATGACAAATGCATTCACCGGGAAATGTCATTTTAACATTTTACAACCTTATCTGGCCATGTGCTGTGTGACACATGCATAAAGTCCTGAAAAGACATGGGAACAGCATGGGGAAGACCCCTGGAAGCATCTCTGACTCCAAGGTCACTGTCTAAAAGTGTGCCTGACGCACCCCTGGGCCTTCGTCGCGCGGCATCGCGCGCACGGGAGCTTACCCAGAGCCGGATCTGTTGAGGGTTGTAGTCTCGTGGCGGTGACCCGGTCCGTGCCCAGGGAGTCAAACTGAGCAGCGATGTATTAGCGGTCGATGTTGGACGACTACGCCACCCGTTGAATGCAGCGAAGGAGCTGCCGCTGCAGGGCAGACCGCTGAGGCCGGTGGTAGGATTGTGCAGCGTGATAGTATCACCCCCAACGGGAGGGGTATGGCCTCAGGGCAGCCGACGTGGATGATGGGGGTAGCAGGAATCACTCAGAGACGATGCGGTGTAATTCAGGGTCTTTACTGGTGATAAAGATAGACCCTCCCGGAGTACTGGCTAGCGATCGGGGCCTGGTCAGTCCTTGAGCAGATGGGATCTCCCCTGGCCAGGCGGAGTTGTAGGCCTCCCAAACTGACTGTACTCTTCTGGCTACCTTGCTAGAGGCGGGTATAAGTAGCCCACGTCCCTGAATGTACCGTGTGGTGCTCACCCGTATGGCCGGTGACTCGGGGCCTTCTAGTGGCGTCCGCTCCACGACGGCGGTGCTGGTCCCACGCGTGTGACCGTGCCTTCGGGTTTCTTGGCCAGAGGACCTGAAATCCCCTGCCGGGCAGTTTCTGCTGCTGGGTAAAGATTAGTCCCCACAGCCTCGGACTCCGGGTCCAGTGATAGCTTCTCAGTCAGGGCGAGCTCTGCAGCTGCCAGCCCCTGACTCCTTATAGCACTGCTCCCACAGAGCTCCTGATGTTCTTTTCCTAGATCTGCTTCTCTTCTCTGTCTCTACTTCTTCTCTACTCACTAACCCTGCCTCAGCCCTAGGTTTATATAGGGGAAGTTCTTCCCCTCCCAGGACTGGGCAGGAGGTGTGGCATGCACAGGATCCCTGACCAAGAGACCTCCCACCTGCTCTCAGACATAACATTGCTGTTACTGTGGAAACCAGACCCCTGGGGTGCCACATTCCCCCCTAGTGAAATTTAGTACTCCGGGACTAAACATATTTTTAAACATAACAAGGTATAAACAATAATAGTACAATAAGAAAAACATATAAAGATGGTCACGGCGTGTCCGCAACCGGGTGCAGTTTTTGAAGAAAAGCAAGGTGTCCATTTCACCAAAACAGGGAGACGTAACCAGGTAGGGGTCTGTCCTGCCCCGAGTCCTTAACAGTCTTTAGTCCATTCCTAGGTTACGCTCCAACCATGTACAAGGATTCCCGGTAAATCCACCAAGGACTCCTATAAATAACTAGAAACACATAATTATACACAAGCAACAAGAAAAACAGGTAACCACAAATAAAACAATTTATACACTTCAAATCCTCCAACGTGCGGGTAACTGGCCTCTAGTGGCCCTAGTGGACCTACGGAGCTGACTGTCTAGCCCTGAACTACAGGGTGTAGGAGCTGTCAAGGGTAAACTGGGCAGCTGTCTACCGGCTCTTTGGCTCAGTAGGGGTACGGCAGGCTCACTATAAGCAGAGGGTTGATCCTCCTGTTCTGCTTGTGTGGAGTCTTCTGCCTCCTGGACCGGCTGCTCTTCCAGCTCTACCTGTTGCTCCGTAGGCACTTGGGATGCTGGTTGGAGGAACGTGAGGACGGGTACCACAACTGCACCATTGACTTGAGTCCAGGACCGAGGGAAGTCTCCGAGCACAGTACTAACCATATCTTCCCTTTCCTCTACGGATCGATGGTCTTCTTGTTCCTCTTCAGGGTTCCGTAGCTGTTCAGGACACTTCTTCAGGTGATCCCGGGATACAACGGCTATGGTCTCCCCTCCGTCTTTACTGATGGTACAGACTTTCGGGTTCTCGTGGCTTGAGGGCAGTACGGTGTACGGGTCCTTCTCCCACTGGTCGTCCAACTTGTGGAGCCGTCTTTTCCTCTTCAAGACCTGCTCTCCGGGTACCAGGGGAACAGCGGGAGCATACTGGTTGTAAGTTTTCTCTTGTCTTTCCCTAGCCTGACAGAGACTTCGCTCCACGCTCTCCTGTACTTTCCGGTACTGCCGCTGCCTCTCTGTGTCCCAGTCTGCTTCTGGTGAAGTGTCCTCGGGTGTCAGGACTCCCATTTCCAGGTCAACAGGTAACTTACCAGGTCTCGCCCTCATTAGGTAAGCCGGGGTACAGTTGGTGGAACCTACCGGGATGTGGTTGTATAGGTCCACTAGATCGGGCAGCTTCTCAGGCCACAGACTGCGTTCTTCCAGGGGCAACGTTTTCAGGAGATCCATTACCACCTGGTTCATTTTCTCACAAAGTCCATTAGTTTGCGGATGATAGGGTGTCGTCCTTATCTTCAGGCAGCCATACAGATTGCAGAATTCCTGGAAGACCTCCGCTTCAAAGGCAGGTCCCTGGTCCGTCAGCACTTGGTCCGGGTACCCGTGTGGACGGCAGAAGTGCTGCTGGAAGGCTCTAGCTGCTGTTTGAGCCGTTAAGTCCTTAACGGGGACGACAACCAAGAACCGGGAGTAATGATCCACAATGGTTAACGCGTAGACGTAGCCACTTCTGCTTGGGGTCAGTTTTACATGATCCAAGGCTACCAGTTCCAACGGCTGCCGGGTGACGATGGACTGCAGGGGAGTCTTCTGGCTGGCACGGTCCTTCCTTCTTAGGTTGCACGGGCCACAGTCTCTGCACCACCTCTCGATGGTTCCCCTCATGCCTACCCAGTGGAACCGCCCACGCAGCAGGAACTCCAGCTTCTTCCATCCGAAGTGTCCAGCCCCGTCGTGGTATGCCTCCATCACCATGGCTGCGTCTCTCCGTGGCACCACTACTTGCCAGATTAGTTCATGCGTCCGGGAGTTAACCATTCTGCGGCACAACTTCCCCTTGTAAAGGAACAGTCGACTCTTCTCAGCCCACAGTTGTTTGGCTTCCTCCGGAGCATCTGGGTCAAGGCGGGCATCTGGCTGAGTGAGCATCTCCTTCACCAGTCGGACGGCAGGGTCACTGTCTTGCGTTTCCTCCCAGTTGTAGTGAGGCAAGGGGTTAAACGTAGCGGCTTGCTTACTCCTTACCCGATGGGAATACTGGATAGTCCCATGACGGTGGAACGCGGGGAGTTCGACTTCTTCCAATCCCTCTGGATCTTCTCCTACGTCCGGTAGGTTTGGCATCCTGGACAGGGCGTCCGCGTTGGTATTGGAGCGTCCTGCCCGGTATTTGATTGTGAACTCGTAGTTGGACAGACAGGCCATCCATCTCTGCTCTAGGGCACCGAGTCTTGCCGTGTCCAGGTGTGTCAACGGGTTGTTATCCGTGTACACGGTGAACCGGGAAGAAGCGAGGTAGTGCTTAAAGCGTTCGGTGACTGCCCACACCACTGCCAGGAACTCTAGCTTAAATGAGCTGTAATTCTCAGGGTTTCTTTCGGTGGGTCGCAGTTTTCGACTGGCGTAAGCGATTACTCGTTCTTTCCCCTGCTGGATCTGGGACAGTACGGCTCCTAGCCCGATGTTACTTGCGTCGGTGTAGAGGATAAAGGGCTGGCTGTAATCAGGGTACGCCAGGATTTCATCCCCCATGAGGGCCATCTTCAGCTGGCGGAAGGACTCTTCCTCTAACTTCTCCCATTTGAAGGGCGGCTTCTGGTTCTTGGCCTTCCGGGACTGGCCTATCAGGAGGTCCTGCATAGGAGCTGCCTTTTTGGTGAAACCGGGGATGAATCTGCGGTAATAGCCTACCAACCCGAGGAACTGCCGCACTTCCTTTACACTGGAGGGACTTGGCCATTCCTTAATTGCGGTGATCTTATCAGGGTCGGGAGCCACTCCGTCAGCGCTCACCACGTGTCCCAGGTACTGCACCTTTGGTTTTAGGAGGTGACACTTGGAGGGTTTTACCTTTAGGCCGTAGTTTGCCAGAGCTTCGAACACTTCCGCCAGGTGTTTCAGGTGGTCCTCATAAGTCTTGGAATATACGATGACATCGTCCAGGTACAATAGGACCGTCTCGAAGTTTCTGTGGCCCAGACAGCACTCCATTAATCATTGAAAGGTTCCTGGTGCGTTACAGAGTCCGAACGGCATGCAGGTAAACTCGCTAAGTCCCATCGGGGTGGTGAATGCGGTCTTCTCCCGGTCCGCCTCTGCTACAGGAACCTGCCAGTACCCGCTAGTGAGATCCAAGGTAGAGAAGAAGTTAGCAGATCTTAAAGCAGCCAAAGACTCCTCTATCCTTGGTAAGGGGTACGCATCCTTGTATGTGATACGGTTGATTTTCCGGTAATCTACACACATCCTCATGGTGTTGTCTTTCTTTTTGACTAAGACTAGTGGAGCTGCCCAGGGGCTACAGCTATCCCTGATCACCCCAGCCTCCTTCATGTCCCTAAGCATCCCCTTGGCGTGTTGGTAGTGTGCAGGGGGTACGGGTCGATACCTCTCTTTTATGGGAAGATGGTCTCCCGTGGGGATGTGGTGTTCTACCCCCTTGACTCGCCCGAAGTCTAACGGGTGTTCACTAAACACTCTCTCGTACTCTTGAACCACCCGATAGACTCCCTGTCTCTGGTGTGAGGGAGTGGAGTCAGTACCCAAATGTAGTTGCTGACACCAGTCCTCCATTGTTTCCTTAGAGCCGTTACTTTCCTCCGGGGAAGATGGAGGCAAGGGTTCTACGGACTGTATGGAATTTTGATTGATGGTATACAATTTGGCTAGCGTGGCATACCGGGGCAGGTACACTTCCCTCTTCCCGATATTTATTATGCGAACGGGCACCCTCCCATGGCGTACATTGACCACCCCCCGTGCTGTCAAAATGGTGGGCCTACTGTCTGAGTAAACTGGTTCTACCATTGCCTGGTAATCTCTACCTCTCAGACCAATAGCTGCCCGGCACCAAATCATCATTTCACTTTTTGGGGGCATGGCAATAGGAAAAGGGTCACACATTCTTACGCTACCAATCTCACCACCGGAGAGTTCTATCTGTTGCCGTCGCATCAGTGCCCGGATCTCTTTCTGGAGCACTCGCTGCTGGCCGGAGCTGGCGTTCTTGGCAACCTGCTGTAAAAGGAAAATCACCTCTGCAAGACAATTTTCAATTACATTAGTTCCTAGAGTTATCTTTGGGTGACTCTCGCGCTTGTCAATGTCTACAATGATCAGTCCCTGTGCCGCCAATTCGACTCTACCGATTTTAATGGTCACCTCTTTAAATCCAATCTGTGGCACGGGCTGACCATTGCTGGCGATGATACTCAAGTCGTCGTCAGGGTAGCGGGTGATATCCGAGTCATTCCAGTACTGCTTGAAGAGCACGTACGGGATAGTGGTAACCTGTGACCCGGTGTCCAGTAGGGCACTCATGGGGATGCCATCCAGTACCACGGGCAAGACTGGACGTCCTCCCACATATTTGTCGCGCCAGTTCGATGGGCCTGATGATCTTTTTCCTGGGGTTTGGCCCTCTACCCCAGGTTGTGCCAGTTTAAAGGACAGTACCTTGCCATATGTCCGGGTTGATTGCAGCGGCGGCAGATGGGTTGTCCGTCCTCGTTGTATCGGTCGCTGGGTCTTCCTCTGGCCGGTGGGGTCCTCCTTGGTCGACGCCACGGGATGTCCTCCGGTCCGGATGCCAGCTGGATCTTCCCTGGAGTGGAAACCTGTAAAGACTGCACAGTTCGGGTTAGCGCGGCAACGCTTTTAGCTAGCTCTTGGACCTGATGGTGCAGGTCTGGAGCCGGGTCATTGTTCAAAGCCTGCGCATCAGCTCCCACAGGCCCTGCCGACAAGGGTGCCGCCTCCTGGTGGTAAGTGGTAGTGGGGCGTCTGTGGGTCACAACGCCACCTGGTGCCGGTTCTCGGAGCACCCGGATGGCTCTGTCCTTGAACTGTGCAAATCCCAGATGAGGGTCCTGTAAGGCCATTGCCCGCAACTGGCTTCGGTGGGCATTGCAATATAAACCCTCTATAAATTGTTCAGTCAACAGCCTGTCCTCGTCTCCCACGCCGTCAGGGTCGGTCTGCTTAATGGCTCTCAGGGCCTCTTGTAGGTTCAGGGCATAGTCCCTTATACTCTCGTGTGCTCGCTGCTTGCACCCGTAGAATCCAAGCTTGATCTCGGCTGAGGTGCGGGTATCAAAGGTGTCCCTCAGCTGGGTTAGTATCCCTGCAACAGTCCTTCCCCCAGGTGGCCAGGACTTTACCTCCCTTTGGGCTGCCCCGGTTAATTGGGCCACCAGGATGCTCACTTTTTGCTCTTCTGTGAGGGGATACACCTGGAAGAGGCTATCCAGCTTTTCTCTAAAGTCATGCAGGGTATGTGACTCCCCTGAGTACTGGGGTAGCCAGGCCGCTCCCGGGATATAGGGCATGGTGAAAGGCATGACTGCAGCAGCGGTGGCGCTGGCGGGGGTTGAGGCAGTGAAGTTCTCCTCCGTATCCGACATCTTCCTCCCCCCTAGTGGACCGTGGCCTACCTTGCGATGATCCTCTTCCGTAGGCCGCGGCTCCGCAGTGGATCGTCAGGGTTGAGGACCTTCTGTCGCGCTCCTGTGACGTCGGCGTCTGCTGGGCTCCTTCCAGGACCTTACGCAACGTCCAGATGTGAGGCGGGGCTTCAGTTCTCGCGCGCTTTCGGAGTCCACGCCCCTCTTCTTCCCGCGCGGCGTCTTCAAGATGGCGTCCAACGGCGGGAAAACTCCACGGATGGCGGGAAGAAGGCAGAAGATGGCGCCGGATGGCGGGAAAACTTCGCGGATGGCGGGAAGAAGACAGAAGATGGCGCCGGATGGCGGGAATCTTCACCACTGGTAAGTTTGAACAGTCTTTTTCAGGCACGCAGTACCCGGTGGTTGCGGGCACGAGATCCTGCCGACTACGCCAAAAGTTGACGCACCCCTGGGCCTTCGTCGCGCGGCATCGCGCGCAGGGGAGCTTACCCGGAGCCGGATCTGTTGAGGGTTGTAGTCTCGTGGCGGTGACCCGGTCCGTGCCCAGGGAGTCAAACTGAGCGGCGATGTATTAGCGGTCGATGTTGGACGACTACGCCACCCGTTGAATGCAGCGAAGGAGCTGCCGCTGCAGGGCAGACCGCTGAGGCCGGTGGTAGGATTGTGCAGCGTGATAGTATCACCCCCAACGGGAGGGGTATGGCCTCAGGGCAGCCGACGTGGATGATGGGGGTAGCAGGAATCACTCAGAGACGATGCGGTGTAATTCAGGGTCTTTACTGGTGATAAAGATAGACCCTCCCGGAGTACTGGCTAGCGATCGGGGCCTGGTCAGTCCTTGAGCAGATGGGATCTCCCCTGGCCAGGCGGAGTTGTAGGCCTCCCAAACTGACTGTACTCTTCTGGCTACCTTGCTAGAGGCGGGTATAAGTAGCCCACGTCCCTGAGTGTACCGTGTGGTGCTCACCCGTATGGCCGGTGACTCGGGGCCTTCTAGTGGCGTCCGCTCCACGACGGCGGTGCTGGTCCCACGCGTGTGACCGTGCCTTCGGGTTTCTTGGCCAGAGGACCTGAAATCCCCTGCCGGGCGGTTTCTGCTGCTGGGTAAAGATTAGTCCCCACAGCCTCGGACTCCGGGTCCGGTGATAGCTTCTCAGTCAGGGCGAGCTCTGCAGCTGCCAGCCCCTGACTCCTTATAGCACTGCTCCCACAGAGCTCCTGATGTTCTTTTCCTAGATCTGCTTCTCTTCTCTGTCTCTACTTCTTCTCTACTCACTAACCCTGCCTCAGCCCTAGGTTTATATAGGGGAAGTTCTTCCCCTCCCAGGACTGGGCAGGAGGTGTGGCATGCACAGGATCCCTGACCAAGAGACCTCCCACCTGCTCTCAGACATAACATTGCTGTTACTGTGGAAACCAGACCCCTGGGGTGCCACATGCCCATCATAAGTGATCCTTGCCGCATCAGAAGATGCAGACTTGCAACTATCCCCATGCAAGTTCTAGTCCCAGGGCAGTGTTCAATTGTACCTCCCCCATTCCTTGCAATACAAGCGCAAGTATGCAGCCTGCCACCCACCCACCCCAGGCTGCAATACCATACTGCTTGCTTGCTTGAACTTGAAATTGGGCCTTTTAGGCATGTGGAGGCGGAATCTGGCCACCACGTCATGGCTGTGTTGGCGTCCTGGAATCCAGACTCAGTCCCCAGCCGCCCGCCGGCCGGGTGTCCATACTCAGCCCCCAGCCGCCCCGAGGCCGAGTGTCCACACGGTCCCCAGCCGCCTGGGGGCAGTCGGGTGTCCATAAACGGTCCCCAGCCGCCCCCATTTCTCCTTGGAACATCCCCCCACACACTTTTCTTAGCCCCGCCTGCTTTAGGCAGCATTGGACGAGCCCACCAGAGAACCAGACTCCTCCGGTGGGCCCTGACTTCTCCATCGGTGGAGTTGAGAGTGCCAAGGTGAGGAGCATGATGATGATGACAGAAGTTAGCATCTGCTATGTTTTCTTTTAATGCAAGTGTAAGTGTGCAGCTTGCCACCCACCCACCCCAAGACTGCAATTCCATACTGCTAGCTTGCACTTGAAATGGGGCCTTTTAGTTTAGAGGAGGCCGAAGCTGGCCACTACCTCATGTCTGCTTTGGCAGCGAGGTATCCATACTCAGTCCCCAGCCGCCCCTATTTGTCCTGGTGTGCCTTATACATAAGATTAAGCGCGTATACCAAAACATTACCTGTGCCCTCCCCAGTGCATTTAGTGGGAAGGAGAGCCTATTCCGCTGTAGTGTGTGCATGCCAAACCCCTGTTCATGGTACATGCGAAGATGCCTCCCACCTTGCACCTGTCGTTGCAGACTTGCAACTATCCCCATTCAAGTCCTTGTCCCAGGGCAGTGTTCAATTGTACCTCTCCCATTCCTTGCAATGCAAGCGCAAGTATGCAGCCTGCCACCCACCCACCCCCAGGCTGCAATACCATACTGCTTGCTTGCTTGCACTTTAAATTGGGCCTTTTAGGCATGTGGAGGCGGAATCTGGCCACCACGCCATGGCTGTGTCGGCGGCCTGGTATCCATACTCAGTCCCCAGCCGCCTGGTGGCCGGGTGTCCCCGCTTGCTCCCCAGCCTCCAGGGGGTGGCCGGGTGTCCATTCTCGGTCCCCAGCTACCCCTATTTGTACCGGTAACCTTTCCCACACTTTTCTTAGCCTGGCCTGCTTTAGGGCAGCATTGGCCGAGCCCACCGGACTATCAGACTCCTCCGGTGGGCCCTGGCTTCTCCATCAGGGGAGTTGAGAGTGCCAAGGTGAGGAGCATGATGAGGATGATAGAAGTAAGCATCTGCTTTGTTTTGTTGTAATGCAAGCGCATGTATGTAGTAGCGGCTAGGCCTGAGGAGGTCAGCGTTTTGGCGCATATCCTACCTCCTCCGAGGATTGCTGGATGTTTTCCTGCTACTATCCAAGTTCTATGACTCCCGTTAAAACAAAGCTTCAGGTGATAAATGATGGATGAGGTAGTGGCAAAGGAGAAAGAGCAGGAGGAACAGGGACCATTCACATCAATATCAGGCCAGTCAGCCAGATATGTCTTGTAGGATATGTTTCTGTAACAAAAGGAGCGGTTCGGCTACACAGTTATAGGGCATACAGTGAGTGCAATGCCTACCAAAAATTTCGAGGCACTCCAATGCCCCTTGGAAATGACATAGAGGTCAGAGGGCGTTAACTAAACCTTTTTTTCCATTTATAGCAACTGGGTCTCCTGTGCACTGTTGGCCTAAGCAGTGAATGGAAGGCTTTCCAAAAATTATGAGGTACTGCAATGCCCCTTACAAGAGCCATGTGTGGCACCCCAGGGGTCTGGTCACCACAGTAATAGAGATTACGTCGGAGAGCAAGTGGGAGGTTTCCTGGTCAGGATCCCTTAAACATGCAATATCCTCCTGCCCCAGTCCTGGGAAGGGAGAATTCTGCCCTTATAAACTGGATCTGAGGTGGGGTTGAGTGAGTCAGAGAACAGAGAACAGTCAGAGTCAGAGTGAGAGCAAGGGAAAGTAACAGCAAGGAGCTCTGTAGGAGCTAGGAGCTAAAGACGAGGGGCTGGAAGCTGAGCAGAGCTCGCCCTGGCAGAAGACAATAGGAACCGGACACAGGAGTCCGAAGCTGTGAGGACTTATATATCCAGCAGCAGAAACCAGCCGGCAGGGGATTTCAGGTCCTCTGGCCATAGAAGCCCGGAGGCTCAGTCACAAGCAAGGGACCAGCACCGCCGTCGTGGAGCGGAGGCTAACAGAAGGCCCCAAGTCACCAGCCATACGGGTGAGCACTACACGGTACACTCAGGGACGTGGGCTACTTCTACCCGCTTACAGCAAGGTAGCCAGGAAGAGTGCAGACAGACGGGGAGGCCTACAACTCCACCTGGCCAGGGGAACTCCTGCTTGCTCACAGACTGACCAGGCCTCTTATGCTAGCCAGTACTCCCGGGAGGGTCTGCCTTATAATCATCAGTAAAGACCCTGAACTGCACTGCAAAGACTCTGAGTCATTCCTGCTGCGCTCGTGCACCATCACCCCCATCATCCACACTCACTGCCCTGAGGCTATACTCCTCCCGAGGGGAGTTATCCCATTTTATGCTGCGCACACAACACCAGCCTCAGCGGTCTGCCTCGCAGCGGTGGTACTCCCTGACCGCAATCCACGGGTGGCGCAGTCGGACAATTAAAGTCAAAACCTAAGAAAGATTGCCACTGGTTTGACCAGCCTGAACCACGGGACCGGGTCACCGCCACGGAGACTACAGACCCCAGAGACCCGGCACCGGGTATCCCACACACGTGTACACACGGCCCAGGGGGCGCGTCACATGCAGTACAGCATATTACAAACATAAGTCCCATTATTGGGGAGTGGGTGTCCCATAGTATTTGCTTATGCCTTGCAAGCAAAAGCTGCCAAAAATTAGGACGGAGCAACTTGCAATGCCCCTTACAAGAGCCATGCAGTACAGCATATTACAAACATAAGTCCCATTATTGGGGAGTGGGTCTCCCATAGTATTTGCTTATGCTTTCCCAGCAAAAGCTGCCAAAAATTAGGACGGAGCAACTTGCAATGCCCCTTACAAGAGCCATGCAGTACAGCATATTACAAACATAAGTCCCATTATTGGGGAGTGGGTGTCCCATGGTATTTGCTTATGCTTTCCCAGCAAAAGCTGCCAAAAATTAGGACGGAGGAACTTGCAATGCTGGCACCCTGGTGGTATAGTGGTGGTGGAGGCTGAGGATAAGGAGAAGAAGATTAAACAGCCGAAACGAGGAAGCGTATACCCATGTGTGGGTGTGAAGCGGTGCATGTGAATACACCTCCCGAAATAACACAGTGGATTTGACTTTATGTTACTCTGCTGTCATTTGGTGGTGATGAGAAGTCTGGCCCAATCCAGCCCTTGTTAATTTTGATAAGGGTCAGCTTGTCAGCATTGTCAGTTGACAGGCCAGTGCGCTTATCAGTTATAATTCCCCCAGCGGCACTAAAAACACGCTCCGATAACACGCTAGCGGCAGGGCAGGCCAGGACCTCCAAGGCGTACAGAGCGAGTTCATTCCAAGTGTCCAGCTTGGATACCCAATAATTAAAAGGCACAGAGGAATCACGGAGGACGCTGGTACGATCGGCAAGGTACTCCCTCACCATCTTTTGAAACTTTCCACTCCTTGTGAGAGTACCCCGTGCCTCAGGGCCTGTAAGCTGGGCGGGTGTCAGAAAACTGTCCCAGAACGTTGACAGTGTTCCCCTGCCTCTGCTGGATTGGAGATGCATCTCTCTCGCCTGTACACCTTGGTTGGGCAACGAACTGTGACCTCTGCCGCTAGCGTGTTCAGATGGGAATTTTTTTAAGAGTTCTGCAGCAAGGGTCTTCTGGTATTGCCCCATTTTTGTAGACCTCTCCACCTCAGGAATAAGAGAGTGAAAGTTCTCCTTGTAGCGGGGGTCTACAAGTGTCACCAACCAGTAATGACTGTCACCCAACATTTTGACAACGCGAGGGTCACGGTTAAGGCAGCGTAACATAAAGTCAGCCATGCGTGCCAGACTGGTAACGGGCAAGATTTCCGTGTCCTCACCAAGATGACGACTGACCATGCTCTCCTCCTCCTCCTCTTCCTCCTCCCCCCTGTCCTCAGGCCACCCACGCTGAACCGACGGTATGACACTTGTACAGGTACTACCGTCTACAACGCATGATAGCAGCACCTGTTCTTCCTCCTCCTCCTCCTCCTCCTCTCCCTCATTGTCCCCCAATGCACGTTGGGATGAGATGAGGATGAGATGCAATGCCTCCTCTTTAATTCTCTGCAGAGAGCATTGCAAAAGACAGACAAGTGGGATGCTGACACTAATGATGGCGTCATCGCCACTCACCATCTTGGTGGCCTCCTCAAAGTTTGTCAAGATGGTACATATGTTAGACATCCAGGTCCACTCCTGAGGTCTTATGTGTGGAGTCTGACCTGAATATCGACGGCCTTGTTGCAGCTGGTACTCCACAACTGCTCTCTTCTGCTCACAAATCCTTTGCAACATGTGGAGGGTAGAGTTCCAACGTGTGGGGACATCACACACCAGTCGGTGTGCCGGAAGCTGCAAACGCTGCTGCAACACAGCAAGGGCGGCGGAAGCTGTAGCCGACTTGAGAAAATGAGCTGACAGGCGGCGTACTTTCACGAGCAGATCTGGCAACTCGGGGAACGATTTAAGAAACCGCTGAACCACGAGGTTAAGCACATGAGCCAGGCATGGTACGTGTGTGATCTCACCTCGCCTCAGAGCCGCCACCAGGTTACGGCCATTGTCACACACGACCATGCCGGGATATAGGTTCAGCTGTCTCAGCCACAGATCTGCCTGCTCTTTCACAGCTGTCCACAACTCACAAGCAGTGTGAGGTTTATCACCTAAGCTTATGAGTTTCAGCACAGCCTGTTGCCGCTTGGCGGAGGCAGTACTGCAATGCTTCCAGCTTGTAACTGATGTGGTGATATCTGAGATGGAGGCTGAACATGAGGAGGAGGAAGAGGAGGAGGATGCGC